>NW_027671824.1:600000-994000 GCF_964165515.1 Mesoplodon bidens
TGTCATAGCAAGCACCCTGTGCTTTGTCATCACAAGGCTTCACGGCGTTGTCATTAAAGTTTTCAATGGCCCTTGTCATCACAATGTTCCATGCCCTTTTAATCACATTACTTCATGAGTAGTGTCATCACAATCCTCCTAGCTCTTGTCATCACAATGCTCCATTACCTTTGTCATCACAATGCTCACTGACACCTGTCTTCACAATAGTCCATGACATTCTCATCACAGAGCTCCATGACACTTCTTATAGCAAGCTCCATGCGCTTGGGATCACAATGCTTCACGACATTGTCATCAAATTCTCAATGGCCCTTATCATCACAATGCTCCATGCCCTTGTCATCACAATGCTCCATGACATTTTCATCAAAATACTCCACAAGCTTGTCATCAGAATGCTCCATGACACTTGGCATCAGAATGCTCCATGAACCCTGTCATCACAATGCTCCATGACACCTGTCCTCACAATGATCCATGCCCCTTGTCATTACAGAGTTCTATGATGTTCATCATCACAATTATCCGTGGTCTTGTCATCACAATTATCCACGGTCTTTCAATCAAAATGCTCCATCCGCTGGTAATCAAAATGCTCCATGTCCCATGTCACCACAATTCTCCACGTCCTTGTTATCACAATGCTCCATGACACTTCTCATCACAGTGATACAGGCTCTTTTCAGCACAATTTTCCATGCCCTTTTCATGCTAATGTTCAAAGATCCCTGTCATAGCAAGCTCCATGCGTTTTGTCATCACAATGATTCACGATGTTGTCATTAAAATTTACAATGGCCCATTTCATCACAATGCTCCATGCCCTTGTAATCACATTCCTCCATTACTCTTGTCATCACAATGCTCAAAGCCCTTGTCATCACAATGCTCCATTACCTTTGTCATCACTATACTCCATTACCATTGGCATCACAATGCTCCATGGAATTGTCATAACAATGGACCATGATATATGTCATCACGATGCTCCCTGACACCTGTCTACACAATACTCCATGACCTTTTCATCACAGTGGTCCATGCCCTTGTCATCACACTTTGCCATGCGCACTGTCATCACAATAATCCATGAAACTTGTCAGGCCAATGCGCCATGCCCCTGTCAACACAATGCTCTATGCCCTTGTCATCAAAATATTCCAAACGCTTGTCATCACAATGCTCCATTACCTTTGTCATCATAATCCTCCATGACAATTAGCATCAAAATGCTCCATGCCATTGTCATTACAATGGACCTGATATATGTCATCACAATGCTCCCTGACGCATGATATCAGAATGCACCAGGGGATTCTCAACAAAATGCTCCATGTCATTGTGATCACAATATTCCATGCCCTTGTCATCACAATGCTCCATGACACTTGTCAGAAGTCTCCTTGAACTCTCTCATGAAAAAGCTGCATGTCTTTTTCATCACAATGCTCCATATCCTTATCATCACAATGCTCCATGCCATTGTCATCACAATCCTCCATGACCCTTGGCATCACAATACTCCATGCCATTGTCATCACAATGGACCATGACATATGTCATCACAATGTTCCCTGACAACTCTCTTCACAAATCTCCATGACCTTGTCATATCTCTGCTCCACGCCCTTGTCAACACAATGTTCCATGCGCTTGTTATCACCATGCTCCATGACCTCTTTTATAAAAATTCTCCGTGACTGCAGTCATCACAATGCTTCATGACATTTGTCATCACAATTGTCCATGCCCTCGTCCTCAGAAGATTCTGTGACATTTGTCACCACAATGCTCCATGCACTTCTCATCAAAATGCTCTCTCACCACTAATATCAGAGTGTTCCATCACTAGCCATCACTATACTCCCTCACCCCTGTCATCACAATGAAATCAAAATGCTCCATGACCTCTGTTATCAAAATGCTCCAAACCCTTGTGATCACAATGTTTCATAACACTTGTCATCACAAAGCCCCATGACACTCGTCCTAAGAATTATCCATGTTATTCTCATCACAATGCTCCATGAACTTTGTCACCACAATGTTCAATATACTTGTCATCACAATGCTCCTCGACAATTCTCGTCACTATGCTCCTTGAACCCTTTCGTGATGAGGCTCTATGCCTTTTTCATCACTATGATCCATGCCGTTTTCATCAAATTGCTCCATGACCCCTGTAATCACAATGCTCCATGACCCTTTTCCTCAGAATGCTCCATGAGACTTGTCATCACAAGGCTCCATTGTCTTCTCATCACAATGCTCCAGGAACTTGTCATCACAAGGCTCCATTCACTTCTCATAACAATGCTCCATGACCCTGTCATCACAATACTCCATGAACATTTTCAGCCCAATGCTCCATGACCTTCTCATCACAATGCTCCATGACCCGTATCATCACAATGCTCCATGACGCATGATATCAGAATGCACCAGGGGATTCTCAACAAAATACTCCATGTCATTGTGATCACAATATTCCATGCCCTTGTCATCACAATGCTCCATGACCATTGTCATCACAATGCTCAATACACTTGTCATCACAATGCTCCCTGACACTTGTCAGAAGTCTCCTTGAACTCTCTCATGAAAAAGCTCCATGCATTTTTCATCACAATGTTCCATGTCCTTATCATCACAATGCTCCCTGCCATTGTCATCACAATCCTCCATGACTCTTGGCATCACAATACTCCATGCCATTTTCATCACAATGGACCATGACATATGTCATCAAAATGCTCCCTGACAACTCTCTTCACAAACTCCATGACATTGTATAACTCTGCTCCACGCCCTTGTCAACACAATGTTCCATGCGCTTGTTATCACCATGTTCCATGACCTCATTTATGAAAATTCACCGTGACTCCAGTCATCACAATGCTTCATGACATTTGTCATCAGTATTGTCCATGCCCTCGTCATCACAAGACTCTGTGACGTTTGTCACCACAATGCTCCATGCACTTCTCATCACAATGCTCTCCCACCACTGATATCAGAGTGTTCCATCACTAGTCATCACTATACTCCCTCACCCCTGTCATCACAATATTCCATGACCCATGTCATCACAATGCTACATGACCTTATCATCAAAGTGCTCCATGTTCCCTGACATCACACTGTTCCATAACCCTTGTCATCAAAATGCTCCATGAAAGTTTTCATCTCAATGCTCCATGAACCCTGTCATCACAATGCACCATGCCCATCATCATAATGCTTCATGCTATTGTCATCACAATGAAATCAAAATGCTCCTTGGCCACAGTTATCAAAATGCTCCAAACCCTTGTGATCACAATGTTTCATAACACTTGTCATCACAATGCACCATGACACTCGTCCTAAAAATTATCCATGTTATTCTCATCACAATGCTCCATGAACTTTGTCACCACAATGTTCAATATACTTGTCATCACAATGCTCCTCGACACTTCTCGTCACTATGCTCCTTGAACCCGTTCTTGATAAGGCTCTCTGTCTTTTTCATCACTATGCTCCATGCTGTTTTCATCAAATATCTCCATGACCCCTGTAATCACAATGCTCCATGACCCTTTTCCTCAGAATGCTCCATGAGACTTGTCATCACAAGGCTCCATGGTCTTCTCATCACAATGCTCCATGACGCCTATCATCAAAATGCTCCATGACTCTTGCCATCATGATAATCCATGCCCTTGCCATCCCAATGCTCCATGACCACGGTAATCACAATGCTCCATGACGCTTGTCATCAGAGTGCTCCATGACACTTGTCATCCCAATGCTCCATGCCATTGTGAGCAAAATGCTCCATGACCTTGTCATCACAATGCTCCATGCACTTGTCATCACAATACTCCATTCCCATTGTGACCACAATCCTCCATGAAATTTGGGATCACATTGCTTTCTACCCTTGTCATCACAATGCTCCATGCCATTGTCATCACAGTGCTCCATGACCCTTGTCATCACAACGCTCCATGATGCCTGTCATCACAATATTCCATGCCCTTGTCATCTCAATGCTCTATGACATGTGTCATCACAATGCTAAAAACGCTTGTCATCCCAATTCTCCCTGACACTTGTCAGAATGCTCCTTCAACTCTGTTATAAAATAGCTCCATGCCTTTTTCATCACAATGCTCCATTCCCTTTTCATCAAAATGCTCCATGCCATTGTCATCATAATGCTCAATGACCCTTGTCATCACAATGCTCCAATCCCTTTTCATCACAATGCTGCTTTACCTTTTTCATCACAATCCTCCATGACACTTGGCACCACCATGTTCCATGCCAATGTCATCACAATGGACCATGATATATGTCATCTCAATGGTCCCTGACAACTCTCTTCACAAAACCCCATGACCTTGTCATCACAATGCTTCATGTGCTTGTCATCACAATACTCCACAAGCTTTTCATCAGAATGCTCCATGACACATGTCACCAAAATGCGCCATGACACCTATCATCACAATGCTCCATAACACCTGTCCTCAGGATGCTCCATGCCCCTTGTCATTACAGAGCTCCATGACGCCGGTCATCACAATTATCCATGGTCTTCTCATCACAATACTCCATGCCCTTGTCATCACAATGTTCCATGAAACTTGTCATCACAATGCTCCAAGCCCTTGTCATCATAATGCTCCTTTACCTTTGGCATCACAATCCTCCATTACACTTGGGATAACAATGCTCCATGCGATTGTCATCACAATGGACCATGACATATGTCCTCAAAATGCGCCCTGATAACTGTCTTCACTATAGTCCATGACCTTGTCAACATAATGCTCAGTGACCTTGCCATCACAATGCACCATGTCCACTGTCATCACAATAATCCATGAAACTTGTCAGACCAATGTGTCATGACACTGTCATCACAATGTTCCTTGCCCTTGTCATCACAATGCTCCAAGCCCTGGGCATCACAATGCTCCATTACTTTTGTCATCATAATCCTCCATGACACTTGGCAACACAATGCTCCATGCTATTGTCATCAAAATGTTCCATAAGTCCTGTCATCACAATGATACATGACCCTATCATCAAAATGGTCCATGACCCCTGACATCACACTGTTCCATAACCCCTGTCATCAAAATGCTCCATGAAACTTGTCATCTCAATGCTCCATGAACCCTGTCATCACAATGCACCATGCCCATCATCATAATGCTTCATGCTATTGTCATCACAATGAAATCAAAATGCTCCATGACAACTGTTATCAAAATGCTCCAAACCCTTGTGATCACAATGTTTCATAACACTTGTCATCACAAAGCCCCATGACACTCGTCATAAGAATTATCCATGTTATTCTCCTCACACCTCCATGAACTTTGTCACCACAATGTTCAATACACTTGTCATCACAATGCTCCCAGACACTTCTCGTCACTATGCTCCTTGAACCCGTTCCTGATAAGGCTCTCTGTCTTTTTCTTCACAGAGATCCATGTCGTTTTAATCAAATTGCTCCATGGCCACCGTAATCACAATGCTCCATGACCCTTTTCCTCAGAATGCTCCATGAGACTTGTCATCACAAGGCTCCATGGTCTTCTCATCACAATGCTCCAGGAAATTGTCATCACAAGGCTCCATTCACTTGTCATAACAATGCTCCATGACCCTGTCATCACAATGCTCCATGAACATTTTCAGCCCTATGCTCCAAGACCTTCTCATCACAATGCTCCGTGAGACGTGTCATCACAATGCTCCATGACGCCTGTCATCAAAATGCTCCATGACACTTGCCATCATGATAATCCAGGCCCTTGCCATCTCAATGCTCCATGACCACTGTAACCACAATGCTCCATGAAGCTTGTCATCACAGTGCTCCATGACACTTGTCATCCCAATGCTCCATGCCTTTGTGAGCAAAATGCTCCATGACCTTGTCATCACAATGCTCCATGCGCTTGTCATCACAATACTCCATTCCCATTGTGACCACAATCCTCCATGAAATTTGGGATCACATTGCTTTCTACCCTTGTCATCACAATGCTCAAAACGCTTGTCATCCCAATTCTCCCTGACACTTGTCAGAAGGCTCCTTCAACTCTGTCATAATATAGCTCCATGCCTTTTTCATCACAATGCTCCATTCCCTTATCATCAAAATGCTCCATGCCATTGTCATCACAATGCTCCATGACCCTTGTCATCACAATGCTCCAATCCCTTGTCATCACAATGCTGCTTTACCTTTGTCATCACAATCCTCCATGACACTTGGCAACACCATGTTCCATGCCACTGTCATCACAATGGACCATGATATATGTCATCTCAATTGTCCCTGACAACTGTCTTCAGAAAACTCCATGACCTTGTCAACACAATGCTCCATGTGCTTGTCATCACAATACTCCACAAGCTTTTCATCAGAATGCTCCATGACACATGTCATCAAAATGCGCCATGACCCATATCATCACAATGCTCCATAACACCTGTCCTCACGATGCTCCATGCCCCTTGTCATTACAGAGCTCCATGACGCAGGCATCACAATTATCCATGGTCTTCTCATCACAATATTCCATGTCCTTGTCATAACAATGCTCCATGACATTTGTCATCACAATGCTCCAAGCCCTTGTCATCATAATGCTCCTTAACTTTTGGCATCACAATCCTCCATTACACTTGGCATCACAATGCTCCATGCCATTTTCATCACAATGGACCATGACATATGTTCTCAAAATGTGCCCTGATAACTGTCTTCACTATAGTCCATGACCTTGTCAACATAATGCTTAATGCCCTTGCCATCACAATGCACCATGCCCACTGTCATCACAATAATCCATGATACTTGTCAGACCAATGGTCCATGACACTGTCATCACAATGCTCCTTGCCCTTGTCATCACAATGCTCCAAGCCCTGGGCATCACAATACTCCATTACTTTTGTCATCACAATCCTCCATGACACTTGGCAACACAATACTCCATGCTATTGTCATCACAATGGACCATGATATATGTCATCACGATGCTCCCTGACACCTCTCTACACAATACTCCGTGACCTTGTCATAAGTGTGCTCCATGTCCTTGTCATCACAATGCACCATGCCCATCATCATAATGCTTCATGCTATTGTCATCACAATAAAATCAAAATTCTCCATGACCTCTGTCATCAAAATGCTCCAAACCCTTGTGATCACAATGTTTCATAACACTTGTCATCACAGAGCCCCATGACACTCGTCATAACAATTATCCATTTTCTTCTCATCACAATGCTCCATGAACTTTGTCACCACAATGTTCAATATACTTGTCATCATAATGCTCCCCGATACTTCTCGACACTATGCTCCTTGATCCCGTTCTTGATAAGTCTCTATGTATTTTTCTTCACAGTGATCCATGCCGTTTTCATCAAATTGCTCCATGACCCCTCTAATCACAATGCTCCATGACACTTTTCCTCAGAATGCTCCATGAGACTTGTCATCACAAGGCTCCAAGGTCTTCTCATCACAGTGCTCCAGGAACTTGTCATCACCAGGCTCCATGACCCTGTCATCACAATACTCCATGAACATTTTCAGTCCAATTCTCCATGACACGTGTCATCACAATGCTCCATGACACGTGTCATCACAATGCTCCATGACGCCTGTCATCAAACTGCTTCATTACACTTGCCATCACAGTAATCCAGGCACTTGTAATCCCAATGCTCCATGACCACTGTAATCACAATGCTCCATGACACCTTTCATCACAGTGCTCCATGACATTTGTCATCCCCATGCAACATGCCATTGTCAGCAAAAGGCTACATGACCTTGTCATCACAATGCTCCATGTGCTTTTCATCACAATACTCCATTCCCATTGTGACCACAATCCTCCATGAAACTTGGGATCACATGGCTTTCTACCCTTTTCATCACAATGCTCCATGCTCCTTGAAATCAATATGATCCATGACTTCTGTCATCACAATGCTCCAAAACGTTGTGATCACAATGTTCCATAACACTGGTCATCACAGGGCTCCATGATGCCTGCCATCACAATATTCCATGCCCTTGGCATCACAATGCTCCATGACTTTTGTCATCACAATGCTCAATACACTTGTCATCACAATGATCGCTGACACTTGTCAGAAGGCTCCTTGAAGTCTGTCGTGAAATAGCTGCATGGCTTTTTCATCACAATGCTCCATGCCAATGTCATCACAATGCTCCATTACCCTTGTCATCACAAAGCTCCATGATGCCTGCCATCACAATATTACATGCCCTTGTAAACACAATGCTCTATGACATGTGTCATCACAATATTCAAAACACTTGTCATCCCAAAGCTCCCTGACACTTGTCAGAAGGCTCCTTGAACTCGGTCATAATGTAGCACCATGCCTTTTTCATCACAATGCTCCATTCCCTTATCAGCAAAATGCTCCATGCCATTGTCATCACAATGCTCCATGACCCTTGTCATCACAATTCTCCAATCCCTTGTCATTACAATGCTCCATTACCTTTGTCATCACAATCCTCAATGACACTTGGCACCACAATGTTCCATGCCATTTTCATCACAATGGACCATGACATAAGTCATCGCAATGCTCCCTGACAACTGTCTTCACAAAACTCCATGAACTTGTCATCACAATGATCCATGTGATTGTCATCACAATACTCCACAAGCTTGTCATCAGAATGCTCCATGACACTTGCCATCAAAATGTGCCATGACCCCTATTATCACAATGATCAATGACACCTGTCCTCACGATGCTCCATGCCCCTTGTCATTACAGTGCTCAATGACGATCGTCAGCACAATTATCCATGGTCTTCTCATCACAATTCTCCATGGCCTTGTCATCACAATGCTCCATGGCCATTGTCATCACAATTCTCCAAGCCCTTGTCATCACAATGGATCATGACATATGTCATCAAAATGCTCCCTGACAACTGTTTTGAATAGAGTACCTGACCTTGTCAACATAATGCTCAATGCCCATGCCATCACAATGCGCCATGCACACTGTCATCACAATAATCCATGAAACATGTCAGACCAATGCTCCATGACCGTGTCACCACAAAGCACGATGCCCTTGTCATCACAATGCACCAAGCCTTTGTCATCAGAATACTCCTTTACTTTTGTCATCACGATCCTCCATGACACTTGGCATCACAATGCTCCATGCCATTGTCATCACAATGGACAATGATATTTGTCATCTCGATGCTCCCTGACACCTCTCTACACAATACTCCATGACCATGACATAAGTGTACTCCATGTCCTTGTCATTACAAGGCACCATGCCCACTCTCATCAAAATAATACATGAAAGTGGTCAGGCCAATGCTCCATGCCCCTGTCATCACAATGCTCTATGCTCTTGTCATGAAGGTGCTCCAAGCTCCTGTCATCACAATTCTCCATTAACTTTGTCATCATAATCCTCCATGACACTTGGCAGCACAATGCTCCATGCCATTGTCATCACAATGGACTGGATATATGTCATCACAATGCTCCATGATGCATGACATCAGAATGCTCCAGGGGATTCTCAACAAAATGCTCCATGCCATTGTCATCACTATATTCCATGCCCTTGTCATCACAATGCTCCATGACCACTGTCATCAATATGCTCAATACACTTGTCATCACAATGCTCCCTGACACTTGTCAGAAGTCTCCTAGTACTCTCTCATGAAAAAGCTCCATGCCTTTTTTATCACAATGCACCATGCCCTTATCATCACAATGCTCCATGACATTGTCATCACAATCCTCCATGACACTTGGCATCACAATACTCCATGCCATTGTCAGCACAAAGGACCATGATATATGTCATCAGAATGTTCCCTGACAACTATCTTCACAAAATTCCATGACCTTGTTATAACAATGTTCCACGCCCTTGTCATCACAATGCTCCATGCCCTTGTTATCACCATGCTCCATGACCTCTTTTATGAAAATTCTCCGTGACTCCAGTCATCACAACGCTTCATGACATTTGTCATCACAATTGTCCATGCCCTCGTCATCACAAGACTCAGTGACTTTTGTCACCACAATGCTCCATGCACTTCTCAACAAAATGCTCTCTCACCACTGATATCAGTGTGCACCATCACTATTCATCACTATACTCCCTCACCCCTGTCATCACAATGTTCCATGAACCCTGTCATCGCAATGCTACATGACCTTATCATCAAAATGCTCCATGACCACTGACATCACAATGTTCCATAACCCATGTCATCAAAATGCTCCATGAAACTTTTCATCTCAATGCTCCATGAACCCTGTCATCGCAATGCACCATGCCCATCATCATAATGCTTCATGCTATTGTCATCACAATGAAATCAAAATGCTCCATGACCTCTGTCATCAAAATGCTCCAAAACGTTGTGATCACAATTTTTCATAACACTTGTCATCACAAAGCCCCATGACACTCGTCATAACAGTTATCCATGTTCTTCTCATCACAATGCTCCATGGACTTTGTCACAACAATGTTCAATATACTTGTCATCACAATGCTCCCCGACACTTCTCGTCACTATGCTCCTTGAAACCATTCCTGATAAGGCTCTATGTCTTTTTCATCACTATGATCCATGCCGTTTTCATCAAATTGTTCCATGACCCCTGTAATCACAATGCTCAATGACCGTTTTCCTCAGAATGCTCCATGAGACTTGTCATCACAAGGCTCCATGGTCTTCTCATCACAATGTTCCAGGAACATGTCATCACAAGGCTCCATTCACTTGTAATAGCAATGCTCCATGACCGTGTCATCACAATACTCCATGACCACTTTCAGCCCAATGCTCCATGACCTTCTCATCACAATGCTCCATGACACGTGTCATCACAATGCTTCATGACGCCTGTCATCAAAAGGCTCCATTACACTTGCCATCACAATAATCCAGGCCCTTGTCATACCAATGCTCCATGACCACTGTAATCACAATGCTCCATGACGCTTGTCATCACAGTGCTCCATGACACTTGTCATCCCAATGCTCTATGCGTTTGTCAGCAAAATGCTACATGACCTTGTCATCACAATGTTCCATGTGCTTGTCATAACAATATTCCATTCCCATTGTGACCACAATCGTCCATGAAACTTGGGATCACATTGCTTACTACCCTTGTCATCACAATGCTCCATGCTCCTTGAAATCTAAATGATCCATGACTTCTGTCATCACAATCCTCGAAACCGTTGTGATCCCAATGTTCCATAACACTGGTCATCACAGGGCTCCATGATGCCTGTCATCACAATTTTCCATGCCCTAGTCATCACAATGCTCCATGACTTTTGTCACCACAATGCTCCCTGACAACTGTCTTCACAAAACTCCATGACCTTGTTATCACAATGCTCAATGTGCTTGTCATCACAATACTACACAAGCATGTCATTAGAATGCTCTATGTCACTTATCATCAAAATGCGACATGACACCTATCATCACAATGCTCCATGACACCTATCCTAACGATGCTCCATGGCCCTTGTCATTACAGTGCTCCATGACGCTCGTCATCACAATTATCCTTGGTCTTCTAATCACAATGCTCCAAGCCCTTGTCATCACAATGCTCCATGGCCATTGTCATCACAATTCTCCAAGCCCTTGTCATCACAATGCTCCATTACTTTTGTCATCACAATCCTCCATGACACTTGGCATCACAATGCTCCATGCCATTGTCATCACAATAGACCATAATATATGTCATCGTAATGCTCCCTGACAACTCTCTACACAATACTCCATGACCTTGTCATCACAGTGCTCCATGCATTTGTCATCACAATTTGCCATGCGCACTGTCATCACAATAATCCATGAAAATTGTCAGGCCAATGCTCCATGCCCCTCTCATCACAATGCTCTATGCCCTTGTCATCACAATGCTCCAAGCCCTTGTCAGCACAATGCTCCATTACCTTTGCCATCATAATCCTCCTTGACACTTGTCATCACAATGCTCCATGTTATTGTCATCACAATGGACCTGATATATGTCATCACAATGCTCCATGACGGATGACATCAGAATGATCAAGGGGATTCTCAACAAAATGCGCCATGCCATTGTCATCACTATATTCCATGTCCTTGTCATCAAAATGCTCCATGACCATTGTCATCACAATGCTCAATACATTTGTCTTCACAATGCTCCCTGACACTTGTCAGAAGTCTCCTTGAACTCTCTCATGAAAAATCTCATGACAATGCTCCATGCCCTTATCATCACAATGTTCCATGACATTGTCATCACAGTGCACCATGACTCTTGTCATCACAACGCTCCATGATGCCAGTCATCACAATATTCCATGACCTTGTCATCACAATGCTCTATGACATGTGTCATCACAATGCTCAAAACACTTGTCATCCCAATGCTCCTTGAGACTTGTCAGAAGGCTCCTTGTACTCTGTCATAAAATAGCTCCATGCCATTTTCTTCACAATGCTCCATTTCCTTATCATCAAAATGCTCCATGCCATTCTCATCACAATGCTCCGTGACCCTTGTCATCACAGTGCTCCAAAGACTTGTCATCACAATGCTCCATTACCTTTGTCATCACAATCCTCCATGACCCTTGGCACCATTGTGTTCCATGCCATTGTCATCGCAATGCTCCCTGACAACTGTCTTCACAAAACTTCATGACCTTGTCATCACAATGCTCCATGTGCTTGCCATCACAATACTCCACAAGCTTGTCATCAGAATGCTCCATGACACGTGTCATCAAAATGCACCATGACCCGTATCATCACAATGCTCCATGACACCTGTCCTCACGATGCTCCATGCCCCTTGTCTTTACAGTGCTCCATGACGCTCATCCTCAGAATTATCCATGGTCTTCTCATCACAATACTCCATGCCATTGTCATCACAATGCTCCAAGCCCTTGTCATTACAATGCTCCATTACCTTTGGCATCACAATCCTCTATGACACTTGACATCACAATGATCCATGGCATTGTCATCCAAATGGACCATGACATATGTCATCAAAATGCTCCCGGACAAGTGTCTTCACTATAGTCCATGACCTTGTCAACAGAATGCTCAATGCCCTTGCCATCACAATGCGCCATGCCCACTGTCATCACAATAATCCAAGAAAAAGTCATACTAATGCTCCATGACCCTGTCGTCACAATGTTCCATGCCATTGTCATCACAATGCCCCAAGCCCTGGTCATCAAAATGCTCCATGACCATTGTCATCACAATGCTCAATACACTTGGCATCACAGAGCTCCCTGACACTTGTCAGAATTCTCCTTGAACTCTCTCATGAAAAAGCTCCATGCCTTTTTCAACACAATGCTCCATGTCCTTATCATCACAATGCTCCATGCCATTGTCATCACAATCCTCCATGACACTTGGCATCACAATGCTCCATGCCATTGTCATCACAATAGACCATGATATATGTCATCACGATGCTCCCTGACAGCTCTCTACACAATACTCAATGACCTTGTCATAAGAGTGCACGATGCCCTTCTCATCACAATTCACTATGCCCACTGTCATCAAAGTAATACATGAAACTTCTCAGGCCAATGCTCCATGACCCCTGTCATCACAATGCTCCATGACCCATGTCATTACAGAGCTCCATGACGCTCATCATGCAAATTATCCGTAGTCTTCTCTTCACAATGCTCCACGGTCTTGCAATCAAAATGCTCCATCCACTGGTCATCACAATGCTCCACGTCCCTTGTCATCACAATTCTCTTAGACCTTGTAATCACAATGCTCCATGACACTTCTCATCACAATGATACAGGCTCTTGTCATCACAATTTTCCATGCCCTTGTCATCCTAATGCTCCAAGATCCCTGTCATAGCAAGGTCCCTGTGCTTTGTCATCAAAGGCTTCACGACGTTGTCATCAAAATTTTCAATGGCCCTTGTCATCACCATGCTCCATGCCCTTTTAATCACATTCCTCCATGACTAGTATCATCACAATCCTCCAAGCGCTTGTCATCACAATGCTCCATTACCTTTGTCATCACAATGCTCCCTGACATCTGTCTTCACAATATTCCATAATATTGTCATCGCAGAGCTCCATGACACTTCTCATAGCAAGCTCCATGTGCTTGGGATCACAATGCTTCACGACATTGTCATCAAATAATCCATGGCCCTTATCATCACAATGCTCCATGCCCTTGTCATCACAATGCTCCATGCCATTGTCATCACAATACTGCACAAGCTTGTCATCAGAATGCTCCCTGACCATTGGCATCAGAATGCTCCATGACCCCTGTCATCACAATGCTCCATGACACCTGTCCTCACAATGTTCCATGCCCCTTGTCATTACAGTTCCATGGCGTTCGTCATCACAATTATCCGTGGTCTTCTCAACAGAATTCTCTACGGTCTTTCAATCAAAATGCTGCATCCGCTGGTCATCACAATGCTCCATGTCCCATGTCACCACAATTCTCCACGTCCTTGTTATCACAATGCTCCATGATACTTCTCATCACAATGATACAGGCTCTTGTCAGCACAATTTTCCATGCCCTTTTCATCCTAATGTTCAAAGATCCCTATCATAGCAAGCTCCATGCGCTTTGTCATCACAATGATTCACGATGTTTTCATTAAAATTTACAATGGCCCATTTCATCACAATGCTCCAAGCCCTTGTCATCACAATGCTCCATTAACTTTGTCATCACAATCCTCCATGACCCTTGGCATCACAATGCTCCAAGACATTGTCATCACAATGGACCATGATATATGTCATCACGATGCTCCCTGACAACTGTCTACACAATACTCCATGACCTTTTCAGCACAGTGCTCCATGCCATTGTCATCACAATTTGCCATGCACACTATCATCACAATAATATATGAAACTTGTCAGGCCAATGCTCCATGCCCCTGTCATCACAATGCTCTATGCCCTTGTCATCACAATGTTCCAAACCCTTGTCATCACTATTCTCCATTACTTTTGTCATCATAATCCTCCATGACAATTGGCATCACAATGCTCCATGCCATTGTCATTACAATAGACCGGATATATGTCATCACAATGTTCCATGACACATGATATCAGAATGCGCCAGGGGATTCTCAACAAAATGCTCCATGTCATTGTGATCACAATATTCCATGCCCTTGTCATCACAATGCTTCATGACCATTGCCATCACAATGTTCAATACACTTGTCATCACAATGCTCACTGACACTTGTCAGAAGTATCCTTGAACTCTCTCATGAAAAAGCTCCATGCCTTTTTCATCACAGTGCTCCATGTCCTTATCATCACAATGCTCCATGCCATTGTCATCACAATCCTCAATGAATGTTGGCATCACAATACTCCATGCCATTGTAATCACAATGGACCATGACATATGTCATCACAATGTTCCATGACAACTCTCTTCACAACACACCATGACCTTGTCATAACTCTGCTCCACGCCCTTGTCAACACAATGTTCCATGCGCTTGTTATCACCATGCTCCATGACCTCTTTTATGAAAATTCTCCGTGACTGCAGTCATCACAATGCTTCATGACATTTGTCATCACAATTGTCCATGCCCTCGTCATCACAAGACTCTGTGACTTTTGTCACCACAATGCTCCATGCACTTCTCATCAAAATGCTCTCTCACCACTGATATCAGAGTGTTCCATCATTAGTCATTACTATACTCCCTCAACCCCTGTCATCACAATGTTCCATGACCCTTGTCATCACAATGTTACATGACCTTATCATCAAAATGCTCCATGACCCCTGACATACACTGTTCCACAACCCCTGTCATCAAAATGCTCCATGAAACTTTTCATCTCAATGCTCCATGAACCCTGTCATCACAATGCACCATGCCCATCATCATAATGCTTCATGCTATTGTCATCACAATGAAATCAAAATGCTCCATGACCTCTGTCATCAAAATGCTCCAAACCCTTGTGATCACAATGTTTCATAACACTTGTCTTCACAAAGCCCCATGACACTCGTCATAACAATTATCCATGTTCTTCTCATCACAATGCTCAATGAACTTTGTCACCACAATGTTCAATATACTTGTCATCACAATGCTCCCCGACACTTCTCGTCACTATGCTCCTTGAACCCGTTCCTGATAATGCTCTATGTCTTTTTCATCACTATGATCCATGCCGTTTTCATCAAATTGCTCCATGACCCCTGTAATCACAATGCTCCATGACCCTTTTCCTCAGACTGATCCATGAGAATTGTCATCACAAGGCTTCATGGTCTTCTCATCACTATGCTCCAGGAACCTGTCATCACAAGGCTCCATTCACTTGTCATAACAATGCTCCATGACCCTGTCATCACAATACTCCATGAACATTTTCAGCCCAATGCTCCATGACCTTCTCATCACAATGCTCCATGACACGTATCATCAAAATGCTCCATGACGCCTGTATTCAAAATGCTCCATGACCCTTGCCATCATGATAATCCAGGCCCTTGCCATCCCAATGCTCCATGACCACTGTAATCACAATGCTCCATGACGCTTGTCATCATAGTGCTCCATGACCTTGTCATCACAATGCTCCATGCGCTTGTCATCACAATACTCCATTCCCATTGTGACCACAATCCTCCATGAAATTTGGATTCACATTGCTTTCTACCCTTGTCATCACAATGCTCCATGCCTTTGTCATCACAGTGCTCCATGACCCTTTTCATCAAAACACTCCATGATGCCTGTCATCACAATATTCCATGCCCTTGTCATCTCAATGCTCTATGACATGTGTCATCACAATGCTCAAAACGCTTGTCATCCCAATTCTCCCTGACACTTGTCAGAAGGCTCCTTCAACTCTGTCATAAAATAGCTCCATGCATTTTTCTTCACAATGCTCCATTCCCTTATCATCAAAATGCTCCGTTGCATTGTCATCACAATGCTCCATGACCCTTGTCATCACAATGCTCCAATCCCTTGTCATCACAATGCTGCTTTACCTTTGTCATCACAATCCTCCATGACACTTGGCACAACCATGTTCCATGCCAATGTCATCACAATGGGGCATGATATATGTCATCACAATGGTCCCTGACAACTGTCTTCACAAAACTCCATGACCTTGTCATCACAATGCTCCATGTGCTTGTCATCACAATAATCCACAAGCTTTTCATCAGAATGCTCCATGACACTTGTCATCAAAATGTGCCATGTCCCCTATCATAACAATGCTCCATAACACCTGTCCTCACGTTGCTCCATGTCCCTTGTCAATACAGAGCTCCATGACTCTGGTCATCACAATTATCCATGGTCTTCTCATCACAATATTCCATGTCCTTGTATTCACAATGTTCCATGACATTTGTCATCCCAATGCTCCAAGCCCTTGTCATAATAATGCTCCTTTACATTTGCCATCACAATCCGCCATTACACTTGGCATCACAATGCTCCATGCCATTGTCATCACAATGGACCATGACATATGTCCTCAAAATGCGCCCTGATAACTGTCTTCACTATAGTCCATGACCTTGTCAACATAATGCTGAATGTCATTGCCATCACAATGCATCATGCTCACTGTCATCACAATAATCTATGAAACTTGTCAGACCCATGTTCCATGACACTGTCATCACAATGCTCCTTGCCCTTGTCATCACAATGCTCCAAGCCCTGGGCATCACAATGCTCCATTACTTTTGTCATCACAGTCCTTCATGACACTTGGCAACACAATGCTCCATGCTATTTTCATCACTATGGACCATGGTATATGTCATCACGATGCTCGCTGACACCTCTCTACCCAATACTCCATGACCTTGTCATAAGTGTGCTCCATGCCCTTGCCATCACAATATTCCATGCCCTTGTCATCACAATGCTCCCTGACTTTTGTCATCAAAATGCTCAATACACTTGTCATCACAATGATCGCTGACACTTGTCAGAAGGCTCCTTGAAGTCTGTCGTGAAATAGCTGCATGGCTTTTTCATCACAATGCTCCATTCCATTGTCATCTCAATGCACCATAACCCTTGTCATCACAAAGCTCCATGATGCCTGCCATCACAATATTCCATGCCCTTGTTGACACAATGATCTATGACATGTGTCATCACAATGCTCAAAACACTTGTCATCCCAATGCTCCCTGACAGATATCAGAAGGCTCCTCGAACTCGGTCATAAAGTAGCACCATGCCTTTTTCATCACAATGCTCCATACACTTATCATCAAAATGCTCCATACCACTGTCATCACAATGCTCGATGACCCATGTCATCACAATTCTCCAATCCCTTGGCATCACAATGCTCCATTACCTTTGTCATCACAATCCTCCATGACACTTGGTACCACAATGTTCCATGCCATTGTCATCACAATGGACCATGACATATGTCATCACAATGCTCCCTGACAACTGTCTTCACAAAACTCCATGAACTTGTCATCACAATGATCCATGTGCTTGTCATAACAATACTCCACAAGCTTGTCTTCAGAATGCTCCATGACACTTGTCATCAAAATGTGCCATGACCCCTATCATCACAATGCTCAATGACACCTATCCTCACGATGCTCCATGCCCCTTGTCATTACAGTGCTCAATGACGATCGTCAGCACAATTATCCATGGTCTTCTCATCACAATTCTCCATGGCCTTGTCATCACAATGCTCCATGGACATTATCATCACAATTCTCCAAGCCCTTGTCATCACAATGGATTATGACATATGTCATCAAAATGCTCCCTGACAACTGTTTTCAATATAGTACATGACCTTGTCAACATAATGCTCAATGCCCTTGCCATCACAATGCGCCATGCCCACTCTCATCACAATAATCCATTAAACATGTCAGACCAATGCTACATGACCGTGTCACCACAAGGCACGATGCCCTTGTCATCACAATGCACCAAGCCCTTGTCATCAGAATACTCCTTTACATTTGTCATCACGATCCTCCATGACACTTGGCATCACAATGATCCATGCCATTGTCATCACAATGGACAATGATATTTGTCATCACGATGCTCCCTGACACCTGTATACACAATACTCCATGACCTTGTCATAAGAGTACTCCATGTCCTTGTCATCACAATGCACCATGCCCACTCTCATCAAAATAATACATGAAACTGGTCAGGCCAATGCTCCATGCCACTGTCATCAAAATGCTCTATGCTCTTGTCATCACAGTGCTCCAAGCACCTGTCATCACAATTCTCCATTAACTTTGTCATCATAATCCTCCATGACACTTGGCAGCACAATGCTCCATGCCATTGTCATCACAATGGACTGGATATATGTCATCACAATTCTCCACGACACATGACATCAGAATGCTCCAGGGGATTCTCAACAAAATGCTCCATGCCATTGTGATCACAATATTCCATGCCCTTGTCATCACAACGCTCCATGACCACTGTCATCCCAATGCTCAATACACTTGTCATCACAATGCTCACCGACACTTGTCAGAAGTCTCCTAGTACACTCTCATGAAAAAGCTCCATGCCTTTTTTATCACAATGCTCCATGCCCTTATCATCACAATGCTCCATGACTTTGTCATCACAATCCTCCATGACACTTGGCATCACAATACTCCATGCCATTCTCAGCACAATGGACCATGACGTATGTCATCACAATGTTCCCTGACAACTGTCTTCACAAAATTCCATGACCTTGTTATAACAATGCTCCACGCCCTTGTCATCACAATGCTCCATGCCCTTGTTATCACCATGCTCCATGAACTCTTTTATGGAAATTCTCCGTGACTCCTGTCATCACAACGCTTCATGACATTTGTCATCACAATTGTCCATGCCCTCGTCATCACAAGACTCAGTGACTATTGTCACCACAATGCTCCATGCACTTCTCAACAAAATGCTCTCTCACCACTGATATCAGTGTGAACCATCACTAGTCATCACTATACTCCCTCACCCCTGTCATCACAATGTTCCATGACCCCTGTCATCGCAATGCTACATGACCTTATCATCAAAATGCTCCCTGTCCCCTGACATCACAATGTTCCATAACCCATGTCATCAAAATGCTCCATGACTCTTTTCATCTCAATGCTCCATGAACCCTGTCATCGCAATGCACCATGCCCATCATCATAATGCTTCATGCTATTGTCATCACAATGAAATCAAAATGCTCCATGACCTCTGTCATCAAAATGCTCCAAACCCTTGTGATCACAATGTTTCATAACACTTGTCATCACAAAGCCCCTTGACACTCGTCATAACAATTATCCATGTTATTCTCTTCACAATGCTCCATGGACTTTGTCACCACAATGTTCAATATACTTGTCATCAAAAAGCTCCCCGACACTTCTCGTCACTATGCTCCTTGAACCCGTTCCTGATAAGGATATATGTCTCTTTCTTTACAGTGATCCATGCCATTTTCATCAAATTGCTCCATGACCCCTGTAATCAGAATGCTCCATGAACCTTTTCCTCAGAATCCTCCATGAGACTTGTCATCACAAGGCTCCATGGTCTTCTCATCACAATGCTCCAGGAACTTGTCATCACAAGGCTCCTTTCACTTGTCATAACAATGTTCCATGAACCTGTCATCACAATACTCCATGAATATTTCAGCCCAATGCTCCATGACCATCTCATCACAATGCTCCATGACACCTGTCATCACAATGCTCCATCACGCCTGTCATCAAAAGGCTCCTTTACCCTTGCCATCACAATAATACAGGCCGTTGTCATCCCAATGCTCCATGACCACTGTAATCACAATGCTCCATGACCCTTGTCATCACAGTGCTCCATGACACTTGTCATCCCAATGCTCCATGCCTTTGTGAGCAGAATGCTATGTGACCTTGTCATCACAATGTTCCATGCGCTTGTCATCATAATATTGCATTCCCATTGTGACCACAATCCTCCATGAAACTTGGGATCACATTGCTTACTACCCATGTCATCACAATGCTCCATGCTCCTTGAAATCTAAATGATCCATGTCTATTGTCATCACAATGCTCCAAACCGTTGTGATCCCAATGTTCCATAACACTGGTCATCACAGGGCTCCATGACGCCTGTCATCACAATATTCCATGCCAAAGTCATCACAATGCTCCATGACATTTGTCAGCACAATGCTCCCTGACACTTGTCAGAAGGCTCCTTGAACTCTGTCATAAAATAGCTCCACGCCTTTTTCTTCACAATGCTCCATTTCCTTATCATCAAAATGCTCCATGCCATTGTCATCACAATGCTCTGTGACCATTGTCATCACAATGCTCCAAACTCTTGTCATCAAAATGCTCCATTACCTTTGTCATCACAATCCTCCATGACCCTTGGCACCACAGTGTTCCATGCGATTGTCATCACCATGGACCATGACATATGTCATCGCAATGCTCCCTGACAACTGTCTTCACAAAACTCCATGAACTTGTCAACACAATGTTCCATGTGCTTGTCATCACAATACTCCACAAGCTTGTCATCAGAATGCTACACGACACTTGTCATCAAAATGTGCCATGACCCCTATCATCACAATGCTCCATGACACCTGTCCTCACGATGCTCCATGACCCTTGTCATTACAGTGCTCCATGATGCTCATCATCACAATTATCCATGGTCGTCTCATCACAATACTCAATGCCCTTGTCATCACAATGCACCATGACACTTGTCATCAAAATGCTCCAAGCCCTTGTCATTTCAATGCTCCATTACCTTTGGCATCACAATCCTCTATGACACCTGGCATCACAATGATCCATGGCATTGTCATCCAAATGGACCATGACATATGTCATCAAAATGCTCCCTGACAACTGTCTTCACTATAGTCCATGACTTTGTCAACAGAATGCTCAATGCCCTTGCCATCACAATGCGCCATGCCCACTGTCATCACAATAATCCAAGAAAAATGTCACACTAATGCTCCATGACCCTGTCATCACAATGCTCCATGCCCTTGTCATCACAATGCCCCAAGCCCTGGTCATCAAAATACTCCATGACCATTGTCATCACAATGCTCAATACACTTGGCATCATAGTGCACCCTGACACTTGTCAGAAGTCTCCTTGAACTCTCTCATGAAAAAGCTCCATGCCTTTTTCATCACAATGCTCCATGCTATTGTCATGACAATACTCCATGACACTTGGCATCACAATGTTCCATGCCAATGTCATCACAATAGACCATGATATATGTCATCACGATGCTCCCTGACACCTCTCTACACAATACTCAATGACCTTGTCATAAGAGTGCTCGATGCCCTTGTCATCACAATTCACCATGCCCACTGTCATCAAAATAATACATGAAACTTCTCAGTTCAATGCTCCATGCCCGTGTCATCAAAATGCTCTATGCCCCTGTCATCACAATGCTCCAAGCCGTTGTCATCACACTGCTCCATTACCTTTGTCATCATAATCCTCCATGACACTTGGCATCACAATGTTCCATGCCATTGCCAACACAATAGACCATGATATATGTCATCACGATGCTCCCTGACACCTGTCTACACAATACTCCATGACCTTTTGATCACCGTGCTACATGCTCTTGTCATCACAATTTGCCATGCACACTGTCATCACAATAATCCATGAAATTTGTCAGGCCAATGCTCCATGCACCTGTCATCACAATGCTCTATGCCCTTGTCATCACAATGTTCCAAACCCTTGTCATCACAATGCTCCATTACATTTGTCATCATAATCCTCCATGACAATTGGCATCAAAATGTTCCATGCCATTGTCATTAAAATGGACCGGATATATGTCATTAAAATGCTCCATGACGCATGACATCAGAATGAGCCAGGGGATTCTAACAAAATGCTCCATGCCATTGTGATCACAATATTCCATGCCCTTGTCATCACAATGCTTCATGACCATTGCCATCACAATGTTCAATACACTTGTCATCACAATGCTCACTGACACTTGTCAGAAATCTCCTTGAACTCTCTCATGAAAAAGCTCCATGTCTTTTTCATCACAATGCTCCATGTCCTTATCATCACACTTCTCCATGCCATTGTCATCGCAATACTCCATGACTCTTGGCATCACAATACTCCATGTCATTGTCATCACAATGGACCATGACATATGTCATCACAATGTTCCCTGACAACTCTCTTCACAAAACTCCATGACCTTGTCATAACTCTGCTCCACGTCCTTGTCAACACAATGTTCCATGAGCTTGTTATCACCATGCTCCATGACCTCTTTTATGAAAATTCTCCGTGACTCCAGTCATCACAATGCTTCATGACATTTGTCATCACAATTGTCCATGCCCTCCTTCTCACAAGACTCTGTGACTTTTGTCACAAAAATGCTCCATGCACTTCTCATCAAAATGCTCTCTCACCACTGATATCAGTGTGTTCCATCTCTAGTCATCACTATACACACTCACCCCTGTCATCAAAATGTTCCATGGCCCCTGTCATTACAATGCTACATGACCTTATCATCAAAATGCTCCATGACCCCTGACATCACAGTGTTCAATAACCCCTGTCATCAAAATGCTCCAAGACATTTTTCATCTCAATGATCCATGAACCCTGTCATCACAATGCACCATGCCATTGTCATCACAATGGACCATGACATAAGTCATCACCATGTTCCCTGACAACTTTCTTCACAAAACTCCATGACCTTGTCATAATTCTGCTCCACGCCCTTGTCAACACAATGTTCCATGCGCTTGTTATCACCATGCTCCATGACCTATTTTTTGAAAATTCTACGTGACTGCAGTCATCACAATGCTTCATGACATTTGTCATCACAATTGTCCATGCACTTCTCATCAAAATGCTCTCTCACCACTGATATCAGAGTGTTCCATCACTAGTCATCAATATACTCCCTCACCCCTGTCATCACAATGTTCCATGACCGCTGTCATCACAATGCTACATGACCTAATCATCAAAATGCTCCATGACCGCTGACATCAAACTGTTCCATAAGCCCTGTCATCAAAATGCTCCATGAAACATTTCATCTCAATGCTCCATGAACCCTGTCATCACAATGCACCATGCCCATCATCATAATGCTTCATGCTATTGTCATCACAATGAAATCAAAATGCTCCATGACCACTGTTATCAAAATGCTCCAAACCCTGTGATCACAATGTTTCATAACACTTGTCATCACAGAGCCGCATGACACTCATCATAAGAATTATCCATGCTATTCTCATCACAATGCTCCATGAACTTTGTCACCACAATATTCAATATACTTGTCATCACAATGCTCCTCGACACTTCTCATCACTATGCTCCTTGAACCCGTTCCTGATAAGGCTCTATGTCTTTTTCATCACTATGATCCATGCCGTTTTCATCAAATTGCTCCATGAACCCTGTTATCACAAGGCTCCATGACACTTTTCCTCAGAATGCTTCATGAGACTTGTCATCACAATGCTACATGGTCTTCTCATCACAATGCTCCAGGAACTTGTCATCACAAGGCTCCATTCACTTGTCATAACAATGCTCCATGACCCTGTCATCACAATGCTCCATGAATATTTTCAGCCCAATGCTCCATGACCTTCTCATCACAATGCTCCATGACACGTGTCATCACAATGCTCCATGACGCCTGTCATCAAAATGCTCCATGACCCTTGCCATCATGATAATCCAGGCCCTTGCCATCCCAATGCTCCATGACCACTGTAATCACAATGCTCCATGACGCTTGTCATCACAGTGCTCCATGACACTTGTCATCCCAATGCTCCATGCCTTTGTGAGCAAAATGCTCCATGACCTTGTCATCACAATGCTCCATGCGCTTGTCATCACAATACTCCTTTCCCATTGTGACCACAATCCTCCATGAAATTTGGGATCACATTGCTTTCTACCCTTGTCATCACACTGCTCCCTGCAATTTTCATCACAGTGCTCCATGACCCTTTTCATCACAACGATCCATGATGCCTGTCATCACAATATTCCATGCCCTTGTCATCTCAATGATCTATGACATGTGTCATCACAATGCTCAAAAGGCTTGTCATCCTAATTCTCCCTGACACTTGTCAGAAGGCTCCTTCAACTCTGTCATAAAATACCTCCATGCCTTTTTCATCACAATGCTCCATTCCCTTATCATCAAAATGCTCCATGCCATTGTCATCACAATGCTCCATGACCCTTGTTATCACAATGCTCCAATCCCTTGTCATCACAATGCTGCTTTACCTTTGTCATCACAATCCTCCATGACACTTGGCACCACCATGTTCCATGCCACTGTCATCACAATGGACCCTGATATATGTCATCACAATGGTCCCTGACAACTGTCTTCACAAAACTCCATGACAGTGTCATCACAATGCTCCATGTGCTTGTCATCACAATACGCCACAACTTTTCATCAGAATGCTCCATGACACATGTCATCAAAATGCGCCATGACCCCTATCATCACAATGCTCCATAACTCCTGTCCTCACGATGCTCCATGCCCCTTGTCATTACAGAGCTCCATGACGCAGGTCATCACAATTATCCATGGTCATCTCCTCACAATACTCATGTAATTGTCATCACAATGCTCCATGACACTTGTCATTACAATGCTCCTAGCCCTTGTCATCATAATGCTCCTTTACCTTTGGCATCACAATCCTCCATTACACTTGGCATCACAATGCTACATGAAATTGTCATCACAATGGGCCATGACATATGACCTCAAAATGCGCCCTGATAACTGTCTTCACTATAGGCTATGACCTTGTCAACATAATGCTCAATGCCCTTGCCCTCACAATTCACCATACCCACTGTCATCACAATAATCCATGAAACTTGTCCGACTTACGCTCCATGACACTGTCATCACAATGCTCCTTGCCCTTGTCATCACAATGCTCCATGCCATTGTCATCTCAATAGACCATAATATATGTCATCGTGATGAACCCTGACAACTCTCTACACAATACTCCATGACCTTGTCATCACAGTGCTCCATGCACTTGTCATCACAATTTGCCATGCGCACTGTCATCACAATAATCCATGAAATTTGTCAGGCCAATGCTCCATGCCCCTGTCATCACAATGCTCTATGCCCTTGTCATCACAATGCTCCATGCCATTCTCATCTCAAGGGACTGGACTTATGTCATCACAATGCTTCATGACGCATGTCATCGGAATGCTCCAGGGCATTCTCAACACAATGCTCAATGCCATTGTCATCACATTATTCCAACACCCTTGTCATCACAACGCTCCATGACCATTGCAATCACAATGCTCCATTACCTTTGTCCTCATAATCCTCCATGACACTTGGCATCACAATGCTCCATGCCATTTTCATAACAATGGACCGGATATATGTCATCACAATGCTACATGACACATGTCATCAGAATGCTCCAGGGCATTCTCAACACAATGCTCCAGGCCATTATCATCACAATATTCCATGCCCCTGTCATCACAATGCTGCATGAACATTATCATCGCAATGCTCAATACACTTGTCATCACAATAATCTCTGACACTTGTCCAAAGGCTCCTTGAACTCTGACAAAAAATAGCTCCATGCTGTTTCATCACAATGCTCCATGTCCTTATTATCACAATGCTCCTTGCCATTGTCATCACAATGCTCGATGACCCTTGTCATCACAATGTTCCAAGCCATTATCATCACAATGCTCCATTACCTTTGTCCTCATAATCCTCCATGACACTTGGCATCACAATGCTCAATGCCATTGCCATCACAATGGACCAGACATATGTCATCACAATGCTCCATGACGTATGCCATCTTAATGCTCCAGGTCATTCTCAACAAATACTCCATGCCATTTTCATCACAATATTCCAAGACCCTTGTCATCATAACGCTCTATGATGCCTGTCATCACAATAGTCCATTCCATTGTCATCACAATGCTCCCTGACCATTGTCATCACAATGCTCCATTACCTTTGTCATATTAATCTTCCATGACACTTGGTATCACAATGCTCCATGCTATAGTCTTCACAATGGACTGGACATATGTCATCACAATGCTCCATGACACATGTCATCAGAATTCTCCAGGGCATTCTCAACACAATGCTTCATGCCAATGTCATCACAATATTCCATGCCCTTGTCATCACAAAGCTGCATGAACATATTCATCGCAATCCTCAATACACTTGTCATCACAATGCTCCCTGACACTTGTCAGAAGGCTCCTTGAACTCTGTCAAAAAATATCTCCATGCCTTTTTCATCACAATGCTCCATGCCCTTATCATCACAATGCTCCTTGCCATTGTCATCACAATGCTCCATGACTCTTGTCATCACAATGCTCCAAGGACTTGTCATCACAATGGTCCATTACATTTGTCATCACAATACTCCATGACACATGGCATCACAATGTTCCATGATCCCTGTCATCACAATGCTCCATGCCCCTTGTCATTACAGAACTCCATGACGCTCGTCATCACAATTATCCGTGGTCTTCTCTTCACAATGCTCCACGGTCTTGCAATCAAAATGCTCCATCCACTGGTCATCACAATGCTCCATGTCCATTTTCATCACAATTCTTCACGACCTTGTTATCACTATGCTCCGTGACAGTTCTCATCACAATGATACAGGCTCTTGTTATCACAATTTTCCCTGTCCTTGTCATCCTAATGCTCCATGATCCCTGTCATAGCAAGCTCCTTGTGCTTTGTCATCACAAGACTTCACGATGTTGTCATTAAAATTTTCAATGGCGCTTGTCATCACAATGCTCCATGCCCTTTTAATCACATTCCTCCATGACTAGTGTCATCACAATCCTCCAAGCCCTTGTCATCACAATGCTCCATTACCTTTGTCATCACAATGCTCCCTGACACCTGTCTTCACAATAGTCCATGACATTGTCATCGCAGAGCTCGATGACCCCTCTCATAGCAAGCTCCATGCGCTGCGGACACAATGCTTCACGACATTGTCATCAAATTCTCAATGGCCCTTATCATCACAATGCTCCATGCAATTGTCATCACAATGCTCCATGACATTTTCATCACAATACTCCACAAGCTTGTCATCAGAATGCTCCATGACCCTTGGCATCACAATGCTCCATGACCCCTGTCATCACAAGGCTCCATGACACCTGTCCTCACAAGGCTCCCTGACAACTGTCTTCACAAATCTCCATGAACTTGTCATCACAATGATCCATGTGATTGCCATCAAAATACTCCACAAGCTTGTCATCACAATATTCCATGCCCTTTTCATCACAATGCTCTATGACATGTGTCATCACAATGCTCAAATCACTTGTCATCCCAAAGCTCCCTGACTCTTGTCAGAAGGCTACTTGATCTCTGTCATAAAGTAGCTCCATGCCATTTTCATCACAATGCTCCATTCCCTTATCATTAAAATGCTCCATGCCATTGTCATCACAATGCTCCATGACACTTGTCATCACAATTCTCCAATCCCGTGTCATCACAATGCTCCATTACCTTTGTCATCACAATCCTCCATGACACTTGGCACCACAATGTTCCATGCCATTGTCATCACAACGGACCATGACATATGTCATCACAATGCTCCCTGACAACTGTCTTCACAAAACTCCATGAAATTGTCATCACAATGATCCATGTGATTGTCATCACAATAATCCACAAGCTTGTCATCAGAATGTTCCATGACACTTGTCATCAAAATGTGCCATGACCCGTATCATCACAATGCTCCATGATACCTGTCCTCACGATGCTCCATGCCACTTGTCATTATGTGCTCAATGACGTTCATCAGCACAATTATCCATGGTCTTCTCATCACAATTCTCCATGCCCTTGTTATCACAATGCTCCATGGCCATTGTCATCACAATTCTCCAAGCCCTTTTCATCACAATGGATCATGACATATGTCATCAAAATGCTCCCTGACAGCAGTTTTCACTCTAGTCCATGACCTTGTCAACAAAATGCTCAATGTCCTTGCCATCACAATGCGCCATGACCACTGTCATCACAATAATCCATGAAACTTGTCAGACCAATGCTCCATGATCCTATCATCACAAGGCTCGATGCCCTTGTCATCACAATGCACCAAGCCCTTGTCTTCACAATACTCTTTTACTTTTGTCATCACGATCCTCCATGACACTTGGCATCACAATGCTCCATGCCATTGTCATCACAATGGACAATGATATATGTCAACACGATGCTCCCTGACACCTCTCTACACAATACTCCATGACCTTGTCATAATAGTACTCCATGACTATGTCATCACAATGCACCATGCCCACTGTCATCAAAATAATACATGAAATTGTCAGGCCATTGCTCCATGCCCCTGTCATCACAATGCTCTATGCTCTTGTCATCACAGTGCTCCAAGCCTTTGTCATCACAATTCTCCATTAACTTTGTCATCATAATCCTCCATGACACTTGGCAGCACAATGCTCCATGCCAATGTCATCACAATGGACAGGACATATGTCATCACAATGCTCCATGACGCATGACATCAGAATGCTCTAGGGGATTCTCAGCAAAATGATCCATGCCATTGTCATCACTATATTCCATGCCCTTGTCATCACAATGCTCCCTGACCATTGTCATCACAATGCTCAATACACATGTCATCACAATGCTCCCTGACACTTGTCAGAAGTCTCCTAGAACTCTCTCATGAAAAAGCTCCATGCCTTTTTTATCACAATGCTCCATGTCCTTATCATCACAATGCTCCATGATATTGTCATCACACTCCTCCATGACTGTTGGCATCACAATATTCCATGCCATTGTCAGCACAATGGACCCTGACATATGTCATCACAATGTTCCCTGACAACTGTCTTCACAGAACTCCATGACCTTGTCAAAACAATGCCCCAAGCCCTTGTCACCACAATGTTCCATGCCCTTGTTATCACCATGCTCTATGACCTCTTTTATGAAAATTCTCCGTGACTCCATTCATCACAACACTTCATGACATTTCTCGTCACAATTGTCCATGCCCTCGTCATCACAACACTCTGTGACATTTGTTACCACAATGCTCCATGCACTACTCAACAAAATGCTCTCTCACCACTGATATCAGAGTGTACCATCACTAGTCATCACTATACACCCTGACCCCCCTCATCACAATGTTCCATGGCCCCTGTCATCGCAATGCTACATGACCTTATCATCAAAATGCTCCATGACCCCTGACATCACAATGTTCCATAACCCATATCATCAAAATGCTCCATGACCCTTTTCATCTCAATGCTCCATGAACCCTGTCAAAGAAATGCACCATGCCCATCATCATAATGCTTCATGCTCTTGTCATCACAATGAAATCAAAATGCTCCAAGACCTCTGTCACCAAAATGCTCCAAACCCTTGTGATCACAATGTTTCATAACACTTGTCATCACAAAGCCCCATGACACTCGTCATAACAATTATCCATGTTCTTCTCATCACAATGCTCCATGAACTTTGTCACCACAATGTTCAATATACTTGTCATCACAATGCTCCCCAACATTTCTCGTCACTATTCTCCTTGAACCCGTTCCTGATAAGGTTCTATGTCTTTTTCTTCACAGTGATCCATGTCGTTTTCATCAAATTGCTCCATGACCCCTGTAATCACAGTGCTCCATGACCATTTTCATAAAAATGCTCCATGAGAATTGTCATCACAAGGCTCCATGGTCTTCTCATCACAATGCGCCAGGAACTTGTCATCACAAGGCTCATTTCACTTGTCATAACAATGCTCCATGACCCTGTCATCACAATACTCCATGAATATTTTCATCCCAATGCTCCATTACCTTCTCATCACAATGCTCCATGACACCTGTCATCACAATGCTCCATGACAACTTTCATCAAAATGCTTCATTACCCTTGCAATCAAAATAATCTAACCCCTTGTCATCCCAGGGCTCCATGACCACAGTAATCACAATGCTCCATAACGCTTGACATCACAGTGCTCCATGACACTTGTCATCCCAATGCTCCATGCCTTTGTCAGCAAAATGCTGCATGACCTTGTCATCACAATGTTCCATGCGCTTGTCATCACAATATTCCATTCCCATTGTGACCACAATCCTCCATGAAACTTGGGATCACATTGCTTACTACCCTTGTCATCACAATGCTCCATACTCCTTAAAATCTAAAGGATCCATGACTCTGTCATCACAGTGCTCCAAAACGCTGTGATCCCAATGTTCCATAACACTGGTCATCACAGGGCTCCATGATGCCTGTCATCACAATATTCCATTCCCTAGTCATCACAATTCTCCATGACTTTTGTCATCACAATGCTCCCTGACAACTGTCTTCACAAAATTCCATGAACTTGTTATCACAATGCTCAATGTGCTTGTCATCACAACACTACACAAGCTTGCCATTAGAAGGCTCTATGACACTTCTCATCAAAATGCGCCATGACACCTATCATCACAATGTTCCATGACACCTGACCTAACGATGCTCCATGGCCCTTGTCATTACAGTGCTCCATGACGCTAGTAATCACAATTATCCATGGTCTTCTCATCACAATTCTCCATGCCCTTGTCATTACAATGCTCCATTGCCATTGTCATCACAATGCTCCAAGCCCTTGTCATCACAATCCTCCATGACACTTGGCATCACAATGCTCCATGCCATTGTCATCAAAATAGACCATGATATATGTCATCGTGATGCCTCCTGAATCCTCTGTACACAATACTCCATGACCTTGTCATCACAGTGCTCCATGCAATTGTCATCACAATTTGCCATGAGCACTGTCATCACAATAATCCATGAAACTTGTCAGGGCAATGCTCCATGCCCCTGTCATCACAATGCTCTATGCCCTTGTCATCAAAATGCTCCAAGACCTTGTCAGCACAATGTTCCATTACCTTTGTCATCATAATCCTGCTTGACACTTGGCATCACAATGCTCCATGTCATTGTCATCACAATGGACCTGATATATGTCATCACAATGCTCCATGACGGATGACATCAGAATGCTCCAGGGGATTCTCAACAAAATGCTCCATGCCATTGTCATCACTATATTCCATGCCCTTGTCATCAAAATGCTCCATGACCATTGTCATCACAATGCTCAGTACACTTGTCATTACAATGCTCCCTGACACTTGTCAGAAGTCTCCTTGAACTCTCTCATGAAAAAGCTCATGACAATGCTCCATGCCCTTATCATCACAATGCTCCATGACATTGTCATCAGAGTTCACCATGCCCTTTTTCATCACAACGCTCCATGATGCTAGTCATCACAATATTCCATGACCTTGTCATCACAATGCTCTATGACATGTGTCATCACAATGCTCAAAACACTTGTCATCCCAATGCTCCCTGACACTTGTCAGAAGGCTCCTTGAACTCTGTCATAAAATAGCTCCATGCCTTTTTCATCACAATGCTCCATTCCCTTATCATAAAAATGCTCCATGCCATTGTCATCACAATGCTTTGTGACCCTTGTCATCACAATGTTCCAAACCCTTGTCATCACTATGCTTCATTAATTTGTCATCACAATACTCCATTACCCTTGGCATCACAGTGTTACATGCCATTGTCATCACCATGGACCATGACATATGTCAGCGCAATGGTCCCTGACAACTGTCTTCACAAAACTCCATGACCTTGTCATCACAATGCTCCATGTGCTTGTCATCACAATATTCCACAAGCTTGTCATCAGAATGCTCGATGACACTTGTCATCAAAATGCACCATGACCCCTATCATCACAATGCTCCATGACACCTGTCCTCACGATGCTCCATGACCCTTGTCAACACAGTGCTCCATGACGATCATCATCACAATTATCCATGGTGTTCTCATCACAATAATCCATGCCCTTGTGATCACAATGCACCATGACCCTTGTCATCAATGCTCCCAGCCCTTGTCATTACAATGCTCCATTACCTTTGGCATCACAATCCTCTATGACACTTGGCATCACAATGATCCATTTCTTTGTCTGAAAAATGCTACATCAACTTGTCATCACAATGCTCCATGATCTTTGTCATCACAATGCACAATACACTTGTAATCACAATGCTCCCAGACAATGTCCTCAGAATGCTCCGTGAAATCTGTCATGAAAAGCCTACATGCCATTTTCATCACAATGCTCCATTCACTTTTCATCACAATGCTCCATGCCATTGTCATCACAATACTCCACAAGCTTGTCATCAGAATGGTCCATGACCCTTCTCATCACAATGCTCCATGACACCTGTCATCACAATGCTCCATGACACCTGTCATCACAATGTTTCATGTCCCTTGTCATTACAGTGCTCCATGACGCTCGTCAGCACAATTATCCATGGTCTTCTCATCACAATGCTCCTTGGTCTTGCCATCACAATGCTCCATTCCCTGGTCATCACAATTCTCCATCTGTCTTGTCATCACAATTCGGAATGTCCTTGATATCACAATGCACCATGACACTCCTCACCAGAGTGTTACAGCCTCTTGTCATCACAATTTAATATGCACTTGTCATCGCAATACTACATGACCCATGAGAAAGAAAGCTGCATGCGCTTGTCACAACAATACTTCACGACCTTGTCATCAAAATACTCCATGGCCCTTGTCATGACAATGCCGCATGCCCTTGTCATAACAATGTTCCAAGCCCTTGTCATCAAAATGCTCTGTTACCTTTGCCATCACAAACCTCCATGACACTTGGCATCACAATGCTCCATGTCATTGTCTTCACAATGGATCATGACATATGTCATCACAATGGCCCCAGACAACTCTCTTCACAATACTCCATGACCTTGTCATCACAAGGCTCCATGTCCTTGTCATCACAAAGTGCCATGCCCACTGTCATCACAATAATCCATGAAACTTGTCAGAACAATGATCCATTCCCTTGTCATCACAATGCAACATGACCCTGTAATCACAATGTTCCATGCCCCTTTTCATCTCAATTCTCCAAGAACCCTGTCATCCCAATGCACCATGCCCATCATCATAATGCTTCATGCTATTCTCATCACAATGAAATCAAAATGCTCCATGCCCTCTGTCATCACAATGCTCCAAACCCATGTGATCACAAGATTCCATAGCCATTGTCATCACAATGCCCCAAGACGCTTGTCATCACAATTATCCATGGTCTTCTCATCAAAATGCTCCATGAACTTTGTCATCCCAATGCTCAATGCACTTGTTATCACAATGCTCCCTGACACTTGTCGTCAGTATGCCACTTGAACCCTGTCATGACGATGCTCGACGCCTTTTTCATCACAATGATCCATGCCTCTTTCATCACAATCCTCCAAAACCCCTGTAATCACAATACTCCATGCTCTTGTCATCACAATGTTCCAAGACGCATGTCATCAGAATGCTCCATGGCCTTCTCATCAAAATGCTCCATGCCCTTGTCATCAAAATGCTCCAATACCCCTGTAATCACAAGGCTCCATGATACTTTTCATCAGAATGCTCCATGACACTTGTCATCACAAGGTTCCATGGTCTTCGGAACACAATGCTCCAGGAGCTTGTTTTCATAATGCTCCATTCCTCTGTCATCACAATGCATCCTGACCACTGTCATCACAACGCTCCATGACCCATGACACAACAATGATCCAAGACTCTTGTCATCAAAATGCTCCATAAACCTTGTCATCACAATGATTCATGCCCTTGTCATCCCAATGTTCCATGACCCCTGTAATCACAATGCTCCATGACGCTTGTCATCACAGTGCTCCATGACACTTGTCATCACAATGTTCCATGCTTTTTTCAGCAAAATGCTACATGACCTTGTCATCACAATGCTCTATGTGCTTGTCATCACAATCCTTCATGAACCTTGGGATCACATTGCTTCATGCTCCTGTCATCACAATGCTCCACGCTCCTTGAAATCAAAATGATCCATCACCTCTGTCATCACAATGCTCCAAATCCTTGTGATCATAATGTTCCATAACACTTGTCATCACAACTCTCCATGATGCCTGCCATCACAATACTCCATGTCCTTGTCATCACAATGCTCCATGACATTTGTCATCACAATGCTCAAGACACTTGTCATTCCAATGATCCATGACACTTATCGTCAAAATGCTCCTTGAACAGTGTCATAAAATGGATCCATTCCTTTTTCATCACAGTGCTCCATGCCCTTTTCATCACAATGCTCCATGCCATTGTCATCACAATTGTTCACAAGCTTGTCATCAGAATGCTCTATGAAACTTGTCATCACAATGTTCCATGACCCCTGTCATCAAAATGATCATGACACCTGTCATCATAATGCTCCATGTCCCTTGTCATTACAGTGCTCCCTGATGCACTTCACCACAATTATCCATGGTCTTCTCATCACAATGCTCCATGAACTTTGTCATCCCAATGCTCAATGCACCTGTTATCACAATGCTCCCTGACACTTTTCGTCAGTATGCTCCTTGAAACCTGTCATGACGAGGCTCAACGCCTCTTTCATCACAATGATCCATGCCTTTATCATCACAATGCTCCAAGACCCCTGTAATCACAATACTCCATGCTCTTGTCATCACAATGTTCCAAGACGCTTGTCATCAGAATGCTCCATGGCCATCTCATCACAATGCTCCATGCCCTACTCATCAAAATGGTCCAATACCCCTGTAATCACAAGGCTCCATGGCACTTTCCATCAGAATGCCCCATGACACTTGTCATCACAAGGTTCCATGGACTTCTCAACACAATGCTCCAGGAATTTCTCATCATAATGCTCCATTCCCATGTCATCACAATGCACCATGAGCACAGTCATCAAAACACTGCATGACCCATGACACAACAATGGTCCAGGACTCTTGTCATCAAAATGCTCCATGAACCTGGTCATCACAATGATTCATGCCCTTGTCATCCCAATGCTCCTGACCCCTATAATCACAATGCTCCATGACGCTTGTAATCACAGTGCTCCATGATTCTTGTCATCACAATGTTCCATGCTTTTCTCAGCAAAATGCTACATAACCTTGCCATCACAATGCTCCATGTGCTTGTCTTCACAATCCTTCATGAACCTTGGGATCACATTGCTTAATGCTCCTGTCATCACAATGCTTCACGCTCCTTGAAATCAAAATGATCCATGACTTCTGTCATCACAATGCTCCAAACCCTTGTGATCATAATGTTCCATAACACTTGTCATCACAACTCTCCATGATGCCTGTCATCACAATACTCCATGCCCTTGTCATCACAATGCTCCATGACATTTGTCATCACAATGCTCAAGACACTTGTCATCACAATGATCCATGACACTTATCGTCAAAATGCTCCTTGAACCGTGTCATGGAAAGGATCCATGCCTTTTTCATCACAATGCTCCCTGCCCTTTTCATCACAGTGCTCCATACCATTGTCATCACAATAGTTCACAAGCTTGTCCTCAGAATGCTCTATGAAATTTGTCATCACAGTGCTCCATGACCCCTGTCATCAAAATGCTCATGACACCTGTCATCATAATGCTCCATGTCCCTTGTCATTACAGTGCTCCGTGATGCTCGTCATCACAATTATCCATGGGGTTCTCATCACAATGCTCCACGGTCTTGCCATCAAAATGCTCCATGCTCTGGTCATAACAATGATCCATGTCCCTTTTCATCAGGATTCTCCACGTCCTTGTCATCACAATTCTCCATGCACTTGTCATCACAAGGCTCCATGACCCCTGTCATAGCAAGCAACATGCGCTTGTCATCACAATGCTTCCCGACCTTCTCATCAAAATTCTCAATTGCCCTTGTCATCACAATGTTCCATGACCCTTGGCATCACAATGCTCCAAGCCCTTGTCATCACAATACTCCATTACATTTGCCATCACTATCCTCCATGACACTTGGCATCACAATGCTCCCTGACAACTGTCTTCACAATATTCCATGAACTTGTCATCACAATGCTCCAGGCCCTTATTATGACAATACTCCACAAGGTTTTCTTCAGAATGCTTCATGACCCTTGTCATTACAGTGCTCCATGACACTCATCATCACAATTATCCATGGTCTTCTCACCACAATGTTCCAAGGTCTTGCCATCACAATGCTCCATTCGCTGGTCATCACAATGCTACATATCCCTTGTTGTCGCAATGCACCATAACACCTCTCGTCACAATGTTACATGTTCTTGACATCACAATTCTCCATGCATTTGTCATCACAATGCACCATGACACCTGTCATAGCAAGCTCCACGTGCTTGTCATCACAATGCTTCACGACCTTGTCATCGACATTCTTAGTGGCACTTGTCATGACAATGCTCCATGCCCTTGTCATCTCAATGACCCAAGACATTGTCATCACAATCTCCCATGACACCTGGCCTCGAAATGTTCCATGCAATTGTCATCACAATGGACCATGACATATATCATCACAATTCTAACTGACATCTGTCTTCACAATAATCTGTGACCTTGTCATCACAAGGCTCCATGCCCTTATCATCACAATACGCCATGCCCACTGTCATCACAATAATCCTTGAAATTTGTCAGACCAATGCTTCATGCCCATGTCATCACAATGTTCCATTCCCTTGTCATCACAATGCACCATGACCCCTGTCATCACCATGCTCCTTGACTCCAGTCATCACAATGCTTCATAAAATTTGTCACCACAATGCTCCATGAACTTTTCATCATAATGCTCTCTGGCACTTGTCATCACAGTGTTCCATGCCTTTGGAAGCACAATGCTCCATGACCCATGTCATCACAATGTGCCATGCACTTGTCATCACAATGCTCCACAACCTTGTCACCACCATGCTCCATAAACATTGTCATCACAATGCCCCATGCACTTCTCATCAAAATGCTCTGTCACCACTGATCTCACAATGTTCCATCAATAGTCATCACAGTACACCCTCACCCATGTCGTCACAATGTTCATGACCCATGTCATCACAATGTTACATGCGCTTATCTTCACAATGCTCCATGACCCCTAACATCAAAATGTTCCATAACCCCTGTCATCAAAATTTTCTATGACCCTTTTCATCACAAGGATCCTTGACCCCTTATATCACAATGTTCCCTAAACCCTGTCAACAAAATGTTCCATGTCCCTTTTCATCAAATGGCTCCATGATCATGTCATCACAATGCTCCCTGCCCTTCTCATCACAATGCAACACGCCCTTTTCATTAAAATGCTCCATAACATTTGTCATCACAAAACTCCATGACACTTGCCTTCAAGAGGCTCCATGCCATTGTCATCACACTGCTCCATGAACACTCTCATCACATTGCTCAATGCCCTTGTCATCACAAAGCTCTATGACACTTTTCATCACAATGCTCGATGTCCTTCTCATCACAATGCTCCATGCCCTTTTCATTACAATCCTCCATGACACATGCATCAGTGTTCTTTGCCCTTGTCATCACAATGCCCCTTGCCCACTCTCTTCACAGTAATACATGAAACTTTTCAGACCAATGCTCCATGCCCTTGTCATCACAAAGCTCCATTACTCCCGTCTTAACAATGCTCCATGACCCTTGCCATTACCGTGTTCCACGGCCTTGTCATCACAATGCTCCAAAACCCCTGTAATCACAATGCTCCATGTCCTTGTCATCACAAAGCTCCATGACGCAAGTCATCAGAATGCTCCATGGCCTTCTCATTACAATACTCCCTGCTCTTGTCATCACAATTCTCCAAGACTAATTTAATCACAATGCTCAATGCCCTTGTTATCCCATTGCTCCATGACCCCTGAAATCACAATGCTCCGAGACGCTTGTCATCACAGTGCCCCGTGACCATTGCCAGCACAATGCTCCATTTCTTTCTCTGCAAAATGCTACACCAACTTGTCATCACAATGCTCCATGATGTTTGTCATCACAATGCACAATACACTTGTCATCACCATGCTCCCAGATATTTTCCTCAGAATGCTCCATAAACACTCTCATGAAAAGCCTACATGCCATTTTCATCACAATTCTCCATTCACTTTTCATCACAATGCTCCATGCCATTGTCATCACAATACTCCACAAGCTTGTCATCAGAATGGTCCATGACCCTTGACATCACAATGCTCCATGACACCTGTCATCACAATGATTCATGTCCCTTGTCATTACAGTGCTCCATGACGCTTGTCAGCACAATTATCCATGGTCTTCTCATCACAATGCTCCTCGGTCTTGCCATCACAATGCTCCATTCCCTGGTCATCACAATTCTCCATCTGTCTTGTCATCACAATTCAGAATGTCCTTGTCATCACAATGCACCATGACACTCCTCACCAGAGTGTTACAGCCTCTTGTCATCACAATTTAACATGCTCTTGTCATCGCAATGCTACATGACCCCTGAAAAAGGAAGCTCCAAGCACTTGTCAACACAATACTTCACGACCTTTTCATCAAAATACTCCATGGCCCTTTTCATGACAATGCCGCATGCCCTTGTCATAACAATGTTCCAAGCCCTTGTCATCAAAATGCTCTGTTACCTTTGCCATCACAAACCTCCATGACACTTGGCATCACAATGATCCATGTCATTGTCATCACAATGGATCATGACATATGTCATCACAATGGTCCCCGACACCTCTCTTCACCATACTCCATGACCTTGTCATCACAAGGCTCCATGTCCTTGCAATCACAAAGGGCCATGCCCACTGTCATCACAATAATCCCTAAAACTTTTCAGAACAATGCTCCATGCCCTTGTCATCACAATGCACCATGGCCCCCGTAATCACAAAGTTCCATACCCCTTTTCATCTCAATTCTCCAATAACCCTGTCATCCCAATGCACCATGCCCATCCTCATAACGCTTCATGCTCTTGTCATCACAATGAAATCAAAATGCTCCATGCCCTCTCTCATCACAATGCTCCAAACCCTTGTGATCACAAGATTCCATACCATTGTTATCACAATGCCCCATGACGCTTGTCATCACAACTATGCATGGTCTTCTCATCACAATGCTCCATGAACTTTGTCATCCCAATGCTCAATGCACTTGTTATCACAATGCTCCCTGACACTTGTCGTCAGTATGCTCCTTGAAACCTGTCATGACAATGCTCGATGCCTTTTTCATCACAATGATCCATGTCTTTTTCATCACAATGCTCCAAGACACCTGTAATCACAATACTCCATGCTCTTGTCATCACAATGTTCCAGGACGCATGTCATCAGAATGCTCCATGGCCTTCTAATCACAATGTTCCATGCCCTTGTCATCAAAATGCTCCAATACCCCTGTAATCACAAGGCTCCATGATACATTTCATCAGAATGCTCCATGACACTTGTCATCACAAGGTTCCATGGTCTTCGGAACACAATGCTCCAGGAGCTTGTTATCATAATGCTCCATTCCCATGTCATCACAATGAATCCTGACCACTGTCATCACAACGCTCCATGACCCATGACACAACAATGATCCAGGACTCTTGTCATCAAAATGCTCCATGAACCTTCTCATCACAATGATTCATGCCCTTGTCATTCCAATGCTCCCTGACCCCTGTAATCAAAATGCTCCATGACGCTTTTCATCACAGTGCTCCATGACTCTTGTCATCACAATGTTCCATGCTTTTTTCAGCAAAATGCTACATGACCTTGTCATCACAATGTTCCATGCGCTTGTCATCACAATCCTCCATGAACCTTGGGATCACATTGCTTCATGCTCCTGTCATCACAATGCTCCACGCTCCTTGAAATCAAAATGATCCATGACCTCTGTCATCACAATGCTCCAAATCCTTGTGATCATAATGTTCCATAACACTTGTCATCACAAATCTCCATGATGCCTGTCATCACAATACTCCATGCCCTTGTCATCACAATGCTCCATGACATTTGTCATCACAATGCTCAAGACACTTGTCATCACAATGATCCATGACACTTATCGTCACAATGCTCCTTGAACCGTGTCATAAAAAGGATCCATGCCTTTTTCAACACAATGCTCCATGCAATTTTAATCACAATGCTCCATGAAATTGTCATCACAATAGTTCACAAGCTTGTCATCAGAATGCTCCATGAAACTTGTCATCACAATGCTCCGTGACCCCTGTCATCAAAATGCTCATGACACCTGTCATCATAATGCTCCATGTCCCTTGTCATTGCAGTGCTCCGTGATGCACTTCATCACAATTATCCATGGTCTCCTCATCACAATGCTCCATGAACTTTGTCATCCCAATGCTCAATGCACCTGTTAGCACAATGCTCCCTGACACTTGTTGTCGGTATGATCCTTGAAACCGGTTATGACGAGGCTCAACGCCTCTTTCATAACAATGATCCATGCCGTTTTCATCACAATGCTCCAAGACCCCTGTAATCACAATACTCCATGCTCTTGTCATCACAATGTTCCAAGACGCATGTCATCAGAATGCTCCATAGCCTTCTCATCACAATGCTCCATGCCCTAGTCATCAAAATGGTCCAATACCCCTGTAATCACAAGGCTCCATGGCACTTTCCATCAGAAAGCTCCATGACACTTGTCATCACAAGGTTCCATGGTCTTCTCAACACAATGCTCCAGGAGCTTGTCATCATAATCCTCCATTCCCATGTCATCACAATGCACCATGACCACAGTCATCACAACGCTGCATAACCCATGACACAACAATGATCCAGGACTCTTGTCATCAAAATGCTCCATGAACCTGGTCATCACAATGATTCATGCCCTTGTCATCCCAATGTTCCATGACCCCTATAATCACAATGCTCCATGACGCTTGCCATAATAATGCTCCATGTGCTTGTCATCACAATCCTCCATGAACCTTGGGATCACATTGTTCATGCACCTGTCATCACAATGTTTCACGCTCCTTGAAATCAAAATGATCCATGACCTCTGTCATCACAATGCTCCAAACCCTTGTGATCATAATGTTCCATAACACTTGTCATCACAACTCTCCATGATGCCTGTCATCACAATACTCCATGCCCTTGTCATCACAATGCTCCATGACATTTGTCATCACAATGCTCAAGACACTTGTCATCACAATGATCCATGACACTTATCGTCACAATGCTCCTTGAACCGTGTCATGAAAAGGATCCATGCCTTTTTCATCACAATGCTCCATGCCCTTTTCATCACAATGCTCCATGCCATTGTCATCACAATAGATCACAAGCTTGTCTTCAGAATGCTCCATGAAACTTGTCATCTCAATGCTCCATGAACCCTGTCATGAAAATGCTCATGACACCTGTCATCATAATGCTCCATGTCCCTTGTCATTACAGTGCTCCGTGATGCTCGTCATCACAATTATCCATGGTGTTCTCATCACAATGCTCCATGCCCTGGTCATAACAATGTTCCATGTCCCTTTTCATCAGGATTCTCCACGTCCTTGTCATCACAATTCTCCATTTACTTGTCATCATCCATGACCAATGTCATAGCAAGCAACATGCGCTTGTCATCACAATGCTTCCCGAACTTCTCTTCAAAATTCTCAATTGCGCTTGTCATCACAATGCTCCATGACCCTTGGCATCACAATGCTCCAAGCCCTTGTCATCACAGTACTCCATTACATTTGTCATCACAATCCTCCATGACAGTTGGCATCACAATGCTCCCTGCCATTATCATCACAAAGGACAATGACATATGTCATCACAATGCTCCCTGACAACTGTCTTCACAATAATCCATGAACTTTTCATCACAATGCTCCAGGCCCTTGTCATGACAATACTCAACAAGCTTTTCATCAGAAGGCTCCATGACCCTTGTCATTACAGTGCTCCATGACGCTCATCATCACAACTATCCATGGTCTTCTCATCACAATGTTCCAAGGTCTTGCCATCACAATGCTCCATTCGTTGGTCATCAAAATGCTACATGTCCCTTGTCGTCACAATGCACCATGACACCTCCTGTCACAATGTTACATGTTCTTGTCATCACACTTCTCCATGCATTTGTCATCACAATGCTCCATGACACATGTCATAGCAAGCTCCACGCGCTTGTCATCACAATGCTTCACGACCTTGTCATCGACATTCTCAGTGGCACTTGTCATGACAATGCTCCATGCCCTTGTCATCACAATGATCCAAGACCTTGTCATCACAATCGCCCATGACACCTGGCCTCACAATGTTCCATGTAATTGTCATCACAATGGACCATGACATATATCATCACAATGCTAACTGACATCTGTCTTCACAATAATCTGTGACCTTGTCATCACAAGGCTCCATGCCCTTATCATCACAATAGGCCATGCCCACTGTCATCAAAATAATCCTTGAAATTTGTCAGACCAAAGTTTCATGCCCCTGTCATCACAATGCTCAATTCCCTTGTCATCACAAGGCACCATGACCCTTGTCATCACAATGCTACTTGACTCCAGTCATCACAATGCTTCATAAAATGTGTCATCACAATGGTCCATGCCCTCATCATCAGGAGGCTCTGTTACAATTGTCACCATAATGCTCCATGAAGTTTTCATCATAATGCTCTCTGGCACTTGACATCACAGTGTTCCATGCCATTGGCAGCACAATGCTCCATGACCAATGTCATCACTATGTGACATGCACTTGTCATCAAAATGCTCCCCAACTTTGTCACCACCATGCTCCATAAAACTTGTCATCACAATGCCCCATGCACTTCTCATCAAAATGCTCTGTCACCACTGATCTCACAATGTTCCTTCACTAGTCAACACAGTACACCCTCACCCATGTCGTCACAATGTTCCATGACCCCTCTCATCACAATGTTACATGCCATTATCATCACAATGCTCCATGAAACCTAACATAAAAATATTCCATAACCCCTGTCATCAAAATGCTCTATTACCCTTTTCATCACAAGGATCCTTGACCCCTTACATCACAATGTTCCCTAAACCCTGTCAACAAAACTTTCCATGTCCCTTTTCATCAATTGGCTCCATGATCATGTCATCACAATGCTCCCTGCCCTTCTCATCACAATGCGCCACGCCCTTTCCATCAAAATGCTCCATAACATTTGTCATCACAAAGCTCCATGGCACTTGCCATCAAAATGCTCCATGCCATTGTCATCACATTGCTCCATGAACACTCTCATCACATTGCTCAATGCCCTTATCATCACAAAGCTCCATGACGCAAGTCATCAGAATGCTCCATGGCCTTCTCATTACAATGCTCCCTGCTCTTGTCATCACAATTCTCCAAGACCAATTTAATCACAATCCTCCATGCCCCTCTTCATCTGAATGCTCCATGAACCTTGTCCTCAAAATGCACCATGCCCATCATCATAATGCTTCATGCTATTGTCATCACAATGAAATAAAAATGCTCCATGATTTCTGTCATCACAATGCTCCAAACCCTTTAGATCACGACGTCCCAGAACACTTGTCATAACAATGCACAATGATGATTGCCATGAAAATTATCCATGGTCTTCTCAGCCCAATGCTCCATGACATTTGTCACCACAATGCTCCATGAACTTTTCACCACAATGTTCTCTGGCACTTGTCATCACAGTGTCCCATGCCATTGGCAGCACAATGCTCCATAACACATGTCATCACAATGCGCCATGCACTTGTCATCACGATGCTCCACAACCTTGTCATCACAATGCTCCATGCACTTCTCATCAAAATGCTCTGTCACCACTGATCTCACAATGTGCCATCACTAGTCATCACAGTACACCCTCACCCATGTCATCACAATATTCCATGACCCCTGTCATCACAATCTTACATGACCTTATCATCACAATGCTCCATGACCCTAACATCAAAATGTTCCATAAACCCTGTCATCAAAATGCTCTATGACCCTTTTCATCTCAAGGATCCTTGACCCCTTACATCACAATATTCCCTATACTCTGTCAACAAAATATTCCATGTCCCTTTTCATCAAATGTCTCCATGATCATGTCATCACCATGCTCCCTGCCCTTCTCATCACAATGCATCACGCCCATTTCATCAAAATGCTCCATAACATTTGTCATCACAAAGCTCCATAACACTTTCCATCAAAATGCTCCATGCCATTGTCATCACATTGCTCCATGAACACTCTCATCACATTGCTCAATGCCCTTGTCATCACAAAGCTCTATAACGCTTGTCATCGCAATGCTCGATGCCTTTCTCATCACAATGCTCCATGCCCTTTTCTTTACAATCCTTCATGACCCATGTATCACAGTGTTCTGTGCCCTTGTCATCACAATGCTCCTTTCCCACTCTCATCCCAGTAAGACATGAAACTTTTCAGACAAATGCTCCATGCCCTTGTCATCACAAGCCTCCATTACCCCTGTGAAAACAATGCTCCATGACCCTTGCCAGTACAGTGTTCCACGTCCTTGTCATCACAATGCGCCAAAACCCCTCTAATCACAATGCTCCATGCCCTTGTCATCACAAAGCTCCATGACGCAAGTCATCAGAATGCTCCATGGCCTTCTCATTACAATGCTCCCTGCTCTTGTCATCACAATTCTCCAAGACCAATTTAATCACAATCCTCCATGCCCCTCTTCATCTGAATGCTCCATGAATGCTGTCCTCAAAATGCACCAGGCCCATCATCATAATGCTTCATGCTATTGTCATCACAATGAAATCAAAATGCTCCATGACCTCTGTCATCACAATGCTCCAAACCCTTTAGATCACGACGTCCCAGAACACTTGTCATAACAATGCACAATGATGATTGCCATCAAAATTATCCAAGGTCTTCTCAGCACAATGCTCCATGACATTTGTCATCACAATGCTCAATACTCTTGTCATCACAATGCTCAATAACACTTGTCGTAGTATGCTCCTTGAACGCTGTCATGACAAGGCTCCATGCCTTTTTCATCACAATGTCCCATGCCCCTTTCCATGTCAATTCTCCATGAACCCTGTCATCCCAATGAACCATGCCCATCATCATAATACTTCATGCTCTTATCACCACAATGAAATCAAAAGGTTTCATGCCCTCTGTCATCACAATGCTCCAAACCCTTGTGATCAAAATATTCCATAACAATTGTCATCACAATGCCCCATGACACTCATCATCACAATTACCCATGGTCTTCTCATCACAATGCTCCATGAACTTTGTCATCACAATGCTCAATGCACTTGTTATCACAATGCTCCCTGACACTTGTTGTCAGTATGCTCCTTGAACCCTGTCATGACGAGGCTCGACACCTTTTTCATCACAATGATCCATACCTTTTTCATCACAATGCTCCAAGTCCTCTGGAATCACAATACTCCATGCTCTTGTTATCACAATGTTCCATGATGCATGTCATCAGAATGCTCCATGGCCTTCTCATCACAATCCTCCATGCCCCTGTCATCAAAATGCTCCAATAGCCCTGTAATCACAAGGCTCCATGGCACTTTCCATCAGAATGCTCCATGACAGTTGTCATCACAAGGTTCCATGGTCTTCTCAAAACAATGCTCCAGGAGCTTGTCATCATAATGCTCCATTCCCATGTCATCACAATGCACCATGACCACTGTCATCACAACGCTCCATGACCCATGACACAAACATGATCCAGGACCCTTGGCATCAAAATGCTCCATGGAACTTGTCATCACAATGATTCATGCGCTTGTCATCCCAATGTTCCATGACCCCTGTAATCACAATGCTCCATGACGCTTGTCATCACTGTGCTCCATGACACTTGTCATCACAATGTTCCATGCTTTTGTCAGCAAAATGCTACATGACCTTGTCATCACAATGCTCCATGTGCTTGTAATCACAATCCTCCATGAACCTTGGGATCACATTGCTTCATGCTCCTGTCATCACAATGCTCCACGCTCCTTGAAATCAAAATGATCCATGACCTCTGTCATCACAATGCTCCAAACCCTTGTGATCATAATGTTCCATAACACTTGTCGTCACAACTCTTCATGATGCGTGTCATCACAATACTCCATGAACTTGTCATCACATTGCTCCATGACATTTGTCATCACAGTGCTCAAGACACTTGTCATCACAATGATCCATGACACTTATCGTCAAAATGCTCCTTCAACCGTGTCATGAAAAGGATCCATGCCCTTTTCATCACAAAGTTCCATGCCATTGTCATCACAATAGTTCACAAGCTTGTCATCAGAATGCTCCATGAATCTTGTCATCACAATGCTCCATGACCACTGTCATCAAAATGCTCATGATACCTGTCATCATAATGCTCCATGTCCCTTGTCATTACAGTGCTCCGTGATGCTCGTCATCACAATTATCCATGGTGTTCTCATCACAATGCTCCACGTTCTTGCCATCACAATGCTTCATGCCCTGGTCATAACAATGCTCTATGTCCCTTTTCATCAGGATTCTCCACGTCCTTGTCATCACAATTCTCCATGCACTTGTCATCACAATTCTCAATGTCCCCTGTCAAAGCAAGCAACATACGCTTGTCATCACAATGCTTCCCGACCTTCTCATCAAAATTCTCATTTGCCCTTGTCATCACAGTGCTCCATGACCCTTGGCATCACAATGCTCCAAGCCCTTGTCATCACAATAATCCATTACATTTCTCATCACAATCCTCCATGACACTTGGCATCACAATGCTCCCTGCCATTATCATCACAATGGACCATGACATAGGTCATCACAGTGCTCCCTGACACCTCTCTTCACAATACTCCATGAACTTGTCATCACAATGCTCCAGGCCCTTGTCATGACAATACTCCACAAGCTTTTCATCAGAATGCTCCATGACCCTTGTCATTACAGTGCTCCATGACGCTCATCATCACAATTATCCATGGTCTTCTCATCACAATGTTCCAAGGTCTTGCCATCACAATGCTCCATTCGCTGGTCAGCACCATGCTACATGTCCCTTGTCGTCACAATGCACCATGACACCTCTCGTCACAATGTTATATGTTCTTGTCATCACAATTCTCCATGTATTTGTCATCGCAATGCTCCATGACACCTGTCATAGCAAGCTCCACGCGCTTGTCATCACAATGCTTCATGACCTTGTCATCGACATTCTCAGTGGCACTTGTCATGACAATGCTCCATGCCCTTGTCATCACAATGATCCAAGACCTTGTCATCACAATCGCCCATGACACCTGTCCTCACAATGTTCCATGCAATTGTCATCACAATAGACCATGACATATATCGTCACAATGCTAACTGACATCTGTCTTCACAATAACCCGTGACCTTGTCAGCACAAGGCTCCATGCTCTTATCATCACAATAAGCCATGCCCACTGTCATCACAATAATCCTTGAAATATGTCAGACCAATGCTTCATGCCCCTGTTATCAAAATGTTCCTTTCCTTTTCATCACAATGCACCATGACACCTGTCATCACAATGCTCTTGACTCCAGTCATCACAATGCTTCATAAAATTTGTCATCACAATGGTCCATGCCCTCATCATCAGGAGGCACTGTTACATTTGTCACCACAATGCTCCATGAACTTTTCACCACAATGTTCTCTGGCACTTGTCATCACAGTGTCCCATGCCATTGGCAGCACAATGCTCCATGACCCATGTCATCACAATGCGCCATGCACTTGTCATCACAATGCTCCACAACCTTGTCATCACAATGTTCCATGCACTTCTCATCAAAATGCTCTGTCACCACTGATCTCACAATGTTCCATCACTAGTCATCACAGTACATCCTCACCCATGTCATCACAATGCTCCATGACAACTGTCATCACAATCTTACATGACATTATCATCACAATGCTCCATGACCCCTAACATCAAAATGTTCCATAACCCCTGTCATCAAAATGCTCTATGACCCTTTTCATCTCAAGGATCCTTGACCCCTTACATCACAATGTTCCCTAACCACTGTCAACAAAATATTCCATGTCCCTTTTCATCAAATGGCTTCATGATCATGTCATCACCATGCTCCCTGCCCTTCTCATCACAATGAACCACGCCCTTTTCATCAAAATGCTCCATAACATTTGTCATCACAAAGCTCCATGACACTTGCCATCAAAATGCTCCATGCCATTGTCATCACATTGCTCCATGAACACTCTCATCACATTGCTCAATGCCCTTGTCATCACAAAGCTCTATGACGCTTGTCATCGCAATGCTCGATGCCCTTCTCTTCACAATGCTCCATGCCCTTTTCTTTACAATCCTCCATGACCCATGTATCACAGTGTTCTGTGCCCTTGTCATCACAATGCTCCTTTCCCACTCTCATCCCAGTAAGACATGAAACTTTTCAGACAAATGCTCCATGCCCTTGTCATCACAAGCCTCCATTACCCCTGTGAAAACAATGCTCCATGACCCTTGCCAGTACAGTGTTCCACGGCCTTGTCATCACAATGCTCCAAAACCCCTGTAATCACAATGCTCCATGCCCTGGTCATCACAAAGCTCCATGACGCAAGTCATCAGAATGCTCCAAGGCCTTCTCATTACAATTCTCCCTGCTCTTGTCATCACAATTCTCAGAGACCAATTTAATCACAATCCTCCATGCCCCTCTTCATCTGAATGCTCCATGAACCCTGTCCACCAAATGCACCATGCCCATCATCATAATGCTTCATGCTATTGTCATCACAATGAAATCAAAATGCTCCATGACCTCTGTCATCACAATGCTCCAAACCCTTTAGATCACGACGTCCCAGAACACTTGTCATAACAATGCACAATGATGATTGCCATCAAAATTATCCATGGTCTTCTCAGCACAACGCTCCATGACATTTGTCATCACAATGCTCAATACACTTGTCATCACAATGTTCAATAACACTTGTCGTAGTATGCTCCTTGAACGCTGTCATGACAAGGCTCCATGCCTTTTTCATCACAATGTCCCATGCCCCTTTCCATGTCAATTCTCCATGAACCCTGTCATCCCAATGAACCATGCCCATCATCATAATACGTCATGCTCTTATCATCACAATGAAATCAAAATGTTTCATGCCCTCTCTCATCACAATGCTCCAAACCCTTGTGATCACAATATTCCATAACAATTGTCATCACAATGCCCCATGACACTCATCATCACAATTACCCATGGTCTTCTCATCACAATGCTCCATGAACTTTGTCATCACAATGCTCAATGCACTTGTTATCACAATGCTCCCTGACACTTGTTGTCAGTATGCTCCTTGAACCCTGTCATGACGAGGCTCGACGCCTTTTTCATCACAATGATCCTTACCTTTTTCATCACAATGCTCCAAGTCCTCTGGAATCACAATACTCCATGCTCTTGTTATCACAATGTTCCATGATGCATGTCATCAGAATGCTCCATGGCCTTCTCATCACAATCCTCCATGCCCCTGTCATCAAAATGCTCCAATACCCCTGTAATCACAAGGCTCCATGGCACTTTCCATCAGAATGCTCCATGACACTTGTCATCACAAGGTTCCATGGTCTTCTCAAAACAATGCTCCAGGAGCTTGTCATCATAATGCTCCATTCCCATGTCATCACAATGCACCATGACCACTGTCATCACAACGCTCCATGACCCATGACACAACCATGATCCAGGACCCTTGGCATCAAAATGCTCCATGGAACTTGTCATCACAATGATTCATGCCCTTGTCATCCCAATGTTCCATGACCCCTGTAATCACAATGCTCCATGACGCTTGTCATCACTGTGCTCCATGACACTTGTCATCACAATGTTCCATGCTTTGTCAGCAAAATGCTACATGAACTTGTCATCACAATGCTCCATGTGCTTGTCATCACAATCCTCCATGAACCTTGGGATCACATTGCTTCATGCTCCTGTCATCACAATGCTCCACGCTCCTTGAAATCAAAATGATCCATGACCTCTGTCATCACAATGCTCCAAACACTTGTGATCATAATGTTCCATAACACTTGTCATCACAACTCTTCATGATGCGTGTCATCACAATACTCCATGACCTTGTCATCACAATGCTCCATAACATTTGTCATCACAATGCTCAAGACACTTTTCATCACAATGATCCATGACACTTATCATCAAATGGCTCCTTGAACCGTGTCATGAAAAGGATCCATGCCTTTTTCATCACAATGCTCCATGCCCTTTTCATCACAATGTTCCATGCCATTGTCATCACAATAGATCACAAGCTTGTCATCAGAATGCTCCATGAAACTTGTCATCACAATGCTCCATGACCCCTGTCATCAAAATGCTCATGACACCTGTCATCATAAGGCTCCATGTCCCTTGTCATTACAGTGCTCCGTGATGCTCGTCATCACAATTATCCATGGTGTTCTCATCCCAAAGCTCCATGGTCTTGCCATCACAATGCTCCATGCGCTGGTCATAACAATGCTCTATGTCAATTTTCGCCAGAATTCTCCACGTCCTTGTCATCACAATTCTCCATGCACTTGTCATCACAATTCTTAATGTCCCCTGTCAAAGCAAGCAACATGCACCTGTCATCACAATGCTTCCCGACCTTCTCATTAAAATTCTCATTTGCCCTTGTCATCACAATGCTCCATGACCCTTGGCATCACAATGCTCCAAGCCCTTGTCATCACAATAATCCATTACATTTCTCATCACAATCCTCCATGACACTTGGCATCACAATGCTCCCTGCCATTATCATCACAATGGACCATGACATAGGTCATCACAATGCTCCCTGACACCTGTCTTCACAATACTCCATGAACTTGTCATCACAATGCTCCAGGACCTTGTCATGACAATACTCCACAAGCTTTTCATCAGAATGCTCCATGACCCTTGTCATTACAGTGCTCCATGACGCTCATCATCACAATTATCCATGGTCTTCTCATCACAATGTTCCAAGGTCTTGCCATCACAATGCTCCATTCGTTAGTCATCACCATGCTACATGTCCCTTGTCGTCACAATGCACCATGACACCCCTCGTCACAATGTAATATGTTCTTGTCATCACAATTCTCCATGTATTTGTCATCACAATGCTCCATGACACCTGTCATAGCAAGCTCCACGCGCTTGTCATCACAATGCTTCATGATCTTGTCATCAACATTCTCAGTGGCACTTGTCATGACAATGCTCCATGCCCTTATCATCACAATGATCACATACCTTGTCATCACAATCGTCCATGACACCTGGCCTCACAATATTCCATGCAATTGTCATCACAATCGACCATGACATATATCATCACAATGCTAACTGACATCTGTCTTCACAATTACCCGTGACCTTGTCAGCACAAGGCTCCATGCTCTTATCATCACAATAAGCCATGCCCACTGTCATCACAATAATCCTTGAAATTTGTCAGACCAACATTTCATGCCCCTGTCATCAAAATGTTCCATTCCCTTTCATCACAATGCACCATGACCCCTGTCATCACTATGCTCTTGACTTCAGTCATCACAATGCTTCATAAAATATGTCATCACAATGGTCCATGCCCTCATCATCAGGAGGCTCTGTTACATTTGTCACCACAATGCTCCATGAACTTTTCACCACAATGTTCTCTGGCACTTGTCATCACAGTGTCCCATGCCTTTGGCAGCACAATGCTCCATGACCCATGTCATCACAATGCGCCATGCACTTGTCTTCACGATGCTCCACAACCTTGTCATCACAATGCTCCATGCACTTCTCATCAAAATGCTCTGTCACCACTGATCTCACAATGTTCCATCACTAGTCATCACAGTACACCCTCACCCATGTCATCACAATGTTCTATGACCCCTGTCATCACAATCTTACATGACCTTATCATCACAATGCTCCATGACCCCTAACATCAAAATGTGCCATAACCCCTGTCATCAAAATGCTCTATGACCCTTTTCATCTCAAGGATCCTTGACCCCTTACATCACAATGTACCCTAAACTCTGTCAACAAAATATTTCATGTCCCTTTTCATCAAATGGCTCCATGATCATGTCATCACCATGCTCCCTGCCCTTCTCATCACAATGCACCACGCCCTTTTCATCAAAATGCTCCATAACATTAGTCATCACAAAGCTCCATGACACTTGCCATCAAAATGCTCCATGCCATTGTCATCACATTGCTCCATGAACACTCTCATCACATTGCTCAAGGCCCTTGTCATCACAAAGCTCTATGACGCTTGTCATCGCAATGCTCGTTGCCATTTTCTTTACAATCCTCCATGACCCATGTATCACAGTGTTCTGTGCCCTTGTCATCACAATGCTCCTTTCCCACACTCATCCCAGTAAGACATGAAACTTTTAAGACAAATGCTGCATGCCCTTGTCATCACAAGCCTCCATTACCCCTGTGAATACAATGCTCCATGACCCTTGCCAGTACAGTTTTCCACGGCCTTGTCATCACAATGCTCCAAAACCCCTCTAATCACAATGCTCCAGGCCCTTGTCATCACAAAGCTCCATGACGCAGGTCATCAGAATGCTCCATAGCTTTCTCATTACAATGCTCCCTGCTCTTGTCATCACAATTCTCCAAGACCAATTTAATCACAATCCACCTTGCCCCTCTTCATCTGAATGCTCCATGAACCCTGTCCTCAAAATGCACCATGCCCATCATCATAATGCTTCATGCTATTGTCATCACAATGAAATCAAAATGTTCCATGACCTCTGTCATCACAATGCTCCAAAGCCTTTAGATCACGACGTCCCAGAACACTTGTCATAACAATGCACAATGATGGTTGCCATCAAAATTATCCATGGTCTTCTCAGCACAATGCTCCATGACATTTGTCATCACAATGCTCAAAACACTTGTCATCACAGTGCTCAATAACACTTGTCATAGTATGCTCCTTGAACGCTGTCATGACAAGGCTCCATGCCTTTTTCATCACAATGTCCCATGCCCCTTTCCATGTCAATTCTCCATGAACCCTGTCATCCCAATGAACCATGCCCATCATCATAATACTTCATGCTCTTATCATAACGATGAAATCAAAATGTTTCATGTCCTCTGTCATCACAATGCTCCAAACCCTTGTGATCACAATATTCCATAACAATTGTCATCACAATGCCCCATGACACTCATCATCACAATTACCCCTGGTCTACTCATCTCAATGCTCCATGAACCTTGTCATCACAATGCTCAATGCACTTGTTATCACAATGCTCCCTGACACTTGTTGTCAGTATGCCTCTTGAAACCTGTCATGACGAGGCTCGACGCCGTTTTCATCACAATGATCCATACCTTTTTCATCACAATGCTCCAAGTCCCGTGGAATCACAATACTCCATGCTCTTGTTATCACAATGTTCCATGATGCATGTCATCAGAATGCTCCATGGCCTTCTCATCACAATCCTCCATGCCCCTGTCATCAAAATGCTCCAATACTCCTGTAATCACAAGGCTCCATGGTACATTCCATCAGAATGCTCCATGACACTTGTCATCACAAGGTTCCATGGTCTTCTCAACACAATGCTCCAGGAGCTTGTCATCATAATGCTCCATTCCCATGTCATCACAATGCACCATGACCACTGTCATCACAATGCTCCATGACCCATGACACAACCATGATCCAGGACTCGTGGCATCAAAATGCTCCATGGAACTTGTCATCACAATGATTCATGCCCTTGTCATCCCAATGTTCCATGACCCCTGTAATCACAATGCTCCATGACGCTTGTCATCACTGTGCTCCATGACACTTGTCATCACAATGTTCCATGCTTTTGTCAGCAAAATGCTACATGACCATATCATCACAATGCTCCATGTGCTTGTCATCACAATCCTCCATGAACCTTGGGATCACATTGCTTCATGCTCCTGTCATCACAATGCTCCAAGCTCCTTGAAACCAAAATGATCCCTGACCTCTGTCATCACAATGCTCCAAACACTTGTGATCATAATATTCCATAACACATGTCATCACAACTCTTCATGATGCGTGTCATCACAATACTCCATGAACTTGTCATCACAATGCTCCATGACATTTGTCTTCACGATGCTCAAGACACTTGTCATCACAATGATCCATGACACTTATCATCAAAATGCTCCTTCAACCGTGTCATGAAAAGGATCCATGCCTTTTGCATCACAATGCTCCATGCCCTTTTCATCACAAAGCTCCATGCATTGTCATCACAATAGTTCACAAGCTTGTCATCAGAATGCTCCATGAAACTTGTCATCACAATGCTCCATGACCCATGTCATCAAAATGCTCATGACACCTGTCATCATAATGCTCCATGTCCCTTGTCATTACAGTGCTCCGTGATGCTCGTCATCACAATTATCCATGGTGTTCTCATCACAATGCTCCACGGTCTTGCCATCACAATGCTCCATGCGCTGGTCATAACAATGCTCTATGTCATTTTTCGCCAGAATTCTCCACGTCCTTGTCATCACAATTCTCCATGCACTTGTCATCACAATTCTCAATGTCCCCTGTCAAAGCAAGCAACATGCACTAGTCATCACAATGCTTCCCGACCTTCTCATCAAAATTCTCATTTGCCCTTGTCATCACAATGCTCCATGACCCTTGACATCACAATGCTCCAAGCCCTTGGCATCACAATAATCCATTACATTTCTCATCACAATCCTCCATGACACTTGGCATCACAATGCTCCCTGCCATTATCATCACACTGGACCATGACATAGGTCATCACAATGCTCCCTGACACCTGTCTTCACAATACTCCATGAACTTGTCATCACAATGCTCCAGGCCCTTGTCATGACAATACTCCACAAGCTTTTCATCAGAATGCTCCATGACCCTTGTCATTACAGTGCTCCATGACGCTCATCATCACAATTATCCATGGTCTTCTCATCACAATGTTCCAAGGTCTTGCCATCAAAATGCTCCATTCGTTAAGCATCACCATGCTACATGTCCCTTGTCGTCACAATGCACCATGACAACTCTCGTCACAATGTTATATGTTCTTGTCATCACAATTCTCCATGTATTTGTCATCGCAATGCTCCATGACACCTGTCACAGCAAGCTCCACGCGCTTGTCATCACAATGCTTCATGACCTTGTCATCGACATTCTCAGTGGCACTTGTCATGACAAAGCTCCATGCCCTTGTCATCACAATGATCCAAGACCTTGTCATCACAATCGCCCATGACACCTGGCCTCACAATATTCCATGCAATTGTCATCACAATGGACCATGACATATATCATCACAATGCTAACTGACATCTGTCTTCACAATAACCCGTGACCTTGTCAGCACAAGGCTCCATGCCCTTATCATCACAATAAGCCATGCCCACTGTCATCACAATAATCCTTGAAATTTGACAGACCAATATTTCATGCCCCTGTCATCAAAATGTTCCATTCCCTTTCATCACAATGCACCATGAACCCTGTCATCACAATGCTCTTGACTCCAGTCATCACAATGCTTCATAAAATTTGTCATCACAATGGTCCATGCCCTCATCATCAGGAGGCTCTGTTACATTTGTCACCACAATGCTCCATGAACTTTTCACCACAAGGTTCTCTGGCACTTGTCATCACAGTGTCCCATGCTTTTGGCAGCACAATGCTCCATGACCCATGTAATCACAATGCACCATGCACTTGTCATCACGATGCTCCACAACATTGTCATCACAATGCTCCATGCACTTCTCATCAAAATGCTCTGTCACCACTGATCTCACAATGTTCCATCACTAGTCATCACAGTACACCCTCACCCATGTCATCACAATGTTCCATGACCCCTGTCATCACAATCTTACATGAACTTATCATCGCAATGCTCCATGACCACTAACATCAAAATGTTCCATAAACCCTGTCATCAATATGCTCTATGACCCTTTTCATCTCAAGGATCCTTGACCCCTTACATCACAATGTTCCCTAAACTCTGTCAACAAAATATTCCATGTCCCTTTTCATCAAATGGCTTCATGATCATGTCATCACCATGCTCCCTGCCATTCTCATCACAATGCACCACGCCCTTTTCATCAAAATGCTCCATAACATTTGTCATCACAAAGCTCCATGACACTTGCCATCAAAATGCTCCATGCCATTGTCATCACATTGCTCCATGAACACTCTCATCACATTGCTCAATGCCCTTGTCATCACAAAGCTCTATGACGCTTTTCATCGCAATGCTCGATGCCCTTTTCTTTACAATCCTCCATGACCCATGTATCACAGTGTTCTGTGCCCTTGTCATCACAATGCTCCTTGCCCACTCTCATCCCAGTAAGACATGAAACTTTTCAGACAAATGCTGCATGCCCTTGTCATCACAAGCCTCCATTACCCCTGTGAAAACAATGTTCCATGACCCTTGCCAGTACAGTGTTCCACGGCCTTGTCATCACAATGCTCCAAAACCCCTGTAATCACAATGCTTCATGCCCTTGTCATCAGAAAGCTCCATGACGCAAGTCATCAGAATGCTCCATGGCCTTCTCATTACAATGCTCCCTGCTCTTGTCATCACAATTCTCCAAGACCAATTTAATCACAATCCTCCATGCCCCTCTTCATGTGAATGCACCATGAACCCTGTCCTCAAATTGCACCATGCCCATCATCATAATGCTTCAAGCTATTGTCATCACAATGAAATCAAAATGCTCCATGACCTCTGTCATAACAATGCTCCAAACCCATTAGATCACGACGTCCCAGAACACTTGTCATAACAATGCACAACGATGATTGCCATCAAAATTATCCATGGTCTTCTCAGCACAATGCTCCATGACATTTGTCATCACAATGCTCAATACACTTGTCATCACAATGCTCAATAACACTTGTCGTAGTATGCTCCTTGAACGCTGTCATGACAAGGCTCCATGTCTTTTTCATCACAATGTCCCATGCCCCTTTCCATGTCAATTCTCCATGAACCCTGTCATCCCTATGAACCATGCCCATCATCATAATACTTCATGCTCTTATTATCACAATGAAATCAAAATGTTTCATGCCCTCTGTCATCACAATGCTCCAAACCCTTGTGATCACAATATTCCATAACAATTGTCATCACAATGCCCCATGACACTCATCATCACAATTATCCATGGTCTTCTCATAACAATGCTCCATGAACTTTGTCACCACAATGCTCAATGCACTTGTTATCACAATGCTCCCTGACACTTGTTGTCAGAATGCTCCTTGAACCCTGTCATGACGAGGCTCGACGCCTTTTTCATCACAATGATCCATACCTTTTTCATCACAATGCTCCAAGTCCCGTGGAATCACAATACTCCATGCTCTTGTTATCACAATGTTCCATGATGCATGTCATCAAAATGCTCCATGGACTTCTCATCACAATCCTCCATGCCCCTGTCATCAAAATTCTCCAATACCCCTGTAATCACAAGGCTCCATGGCACATTCCATCAGAATGCTCCATGACACTTGTCATCACAAGGTTCCATGGTCTTCTCAACACAATGATCCAGGAGCTTGTCATCATAATGCTCCATTCCCATGTCATCACAATGCACCATGACAACTGTCATCACAACGCTCCATGACCCATGACACAACCATGATCCACGACCCTTGGCATAAAAATGCTCCATGGAACTTGTCATCACAATGATCCATGCCCTTGTCCTCCCAATATTCCATGACCCCTGTAATCACAATGCTCCATGACGCTTGTCATCACTGTGCTCCATGACACTTGTCATCACAATGTTCCATGCTATTGTCAGCAAAATGCTACATGACCTTGTCATCACAATGCTCCATGTGCTTGTCATCACAATCCTCCATGAACCTTGGGATCACATTGCTTAATGCTCCTGTCATCACAATGCTCCACGCTCCTTGAAATCAAAATGATCCATGACCTCTGTCATCACAATGCTCCAAACCCTTGTGATCATAATGTTCCATAACACTTGTCGTCACAACTCTTCATGATGCGTGTCATCACAATACTCCAGGACCTTGTCATCACAATGCTCCATGACCCTTGGCATCACAATGCTCCAAGCCCTTGTCATCACAATAATCCATTACATTTGTCATCACAATCCTCCATGACACTTGGCATCACAATGCTCCCTGCCATTATCATCACACTGGACCATGACATAGGTCATCACAATGCTCCCTGACACCAGTCTTCACAATACTCCATGAACTTGTCATCACAATGCTCCAGGCCCTTGTCATGACAATACTCCACAAGCTTTTCATCAGAATGCTCCATGACCCTTGTCATTACAGTGCTCCATGACGCTCATCATCACAATTATCCATGGTCTTCTCATCACAATGTTCCAAGGTCTTGCCATCACAATGATCCATTCGTTAGTCATCACCATGCTACATGACACTTGTCGCCACAATGCACCATGACATCTCTCGTCACAATGTTATATGTTTTTGTCATCACAGTTCTCAATGTATTTGTCATCGCAATGCTCCATGACACCTGTCATAGCAAGCTCCACGCGCTTGTCATCACAATGCTTCATGACCTTGTCATCGACATTCTCAGTGGCACTTGTCATGACAATGCTCCATGCCCTTGTCATCACAATGATCCAAGACCTTGTCATCACAATCGCCCATGACACCTGGCCTCACAATGTTCCATGCAATTGTCATCACAATGGACCATGGCATATATCATCACAATGCTAACTGACATCTGTCTTCACAATAACCCGTGACCTTGTCAGCACAAGGCTCCATGCCCTTATCATCACAATAAGCAATGCCCACTGTCATCACAATAATCCTTGAAATTTTTCAGACCAACATTTCATGCCCCTGTCATCAAAATGTTCCATTCCCTTTCATCACAATGCACCATGACCCCTGTCATCACAATGCTCTTGACTCCAGTCATCACAATGCTTCATAAAATTTGTCATCACAATGGTCCATGCCCTCATCATCAGGAGGCTCTGTTACATTTGTCACCACAATGCTCCATGAACTTTTCATCACAATGTTCTCTGGCACTTGTCATCACTGTGTCCCATGCCATTGGCAGCACAATGCTCCATGACACATGTCATCACAATGCGCCATGCACTTGTCATCACGATGCTCCACAACCTTGTCATCACAATGCTCCATGCACTTCTCATCAAAATGCTCTGTCACCACTGATCTCACAATGTTCCATCACTAGTCATCACAGTACACCCTCACCCATGTCATCACAATGTTCCATGACACCTGTCATCACAATCTTACATGACCTTATCATCACAATGCTCCATGACCCCTAACATCAAAATGTTCCATAACCCCTGTCATCAAAATGCTCTATGACCCTTTTCATCTCAAGGATCCTTGACCCCTTACATCACAATGTTCCCTATACTCTGTCAACAAAATATTCCATGTCCCTTTTCATCAAATGGCTTCATGATCATGTCATCACCATGCTCCCTGCCCTTCTCATCACAATGCACCAAGCCCTTTTCATCAAAATGCTCCATAACATTTGTCATCACAAAGCTCCATGACACTTGCCATCAAAATGCTCCATGCCATTGTCATCACATTGCTCCATGAACACTCTCATCACATTGCTCAATGCCCTTGTCATCACAAAGCTCTATAACGCTTGTCATCGCACTGCTCGGTGCCCTTCTCATCACAATGCTCCATGCCCTTTTCTTTACAATCCTCCATGACCCATGTATCACAGTGTTCTGTGCCCTTGTCATCACAATGCTCCTTTCCCACTCTCATCCCAGTAAGACATGAAACTTTTCAGACCAATGCTCCATGCCCTTGTCATCACAAGCCTCCATTACTCCTGTGAAAACAATGCTCCATGACCCTTGCCAGTACAGTGTTCCACGGCCTTGTCATCACAATGCTCCAAAACCTCTGTAATCACAATGCTCCATGCCCTTGTCATCACAAAGCTCCATGACGCAAGTCATCAGAATGCTCCATGGCCTTCTCATTACAATGCTCCCTGCTCTTGTCATCACAATTCTCCAAGCCCAATTTAATCACAATCCTCCATGCCCCTCTTCATCTGAATGCTCCATGAACCCTGTCCTCAAATTGCACCATGCCCATCATCATAATGCTTCAAGCTATTGTCATCACAATGAAATCAAAATGCTCCATGACCTCTGTCATCACAATGCTCCAAACCCTTTAGATCACGACGTCCCAGAACACTTGTCATAACAATGCACAATGATGATTGCCATCAAAATTATCCATGATCTTCTCAGCACAATGCTCCATGACATTTGTCATCACAATGCTCAATACACTTGTCATCACAATGCTCAATAACTCTTGTCGTAGTATGCTCCTTGAACGCTGTCATGACAAGGCTCCATGCCATTTTCATCACAATGTCCCATGCCCCTGTCCATGTCAATTCTCCATGAACCCTGTCATCCCAATGAACAATGCCCATCATCATAATACTTCATGCTCTTATCATCACAATGAAATCAAAATGTTTCATGCCCTCTGTCATCACAATGCTCCAAACCCTTGTGGTCACAATATTCCATAACAATTGTCATCACAATGCCCCATGACACTCATCATCACAATTATCCATGGTCTTCTCATCACAATGCTCCATGAACTTTGTCATCACAATGCTCAATGCACTTGTTATCACAATGCTCCCTGACACTTGTTGTCAGTATGCTCCTTGAACCCTGTCATGACGAGGCTCGACGCCTTTTTCATCACAATGATCCATACCTTTTTCATCACAATTCTCCAAGTCCCCTGGAATCACAATACTCCATGCTCTTGTTATCACAATGTTCCATGATGCATGTCATCAGAATGCTCCATGGCCTTCTCATCACAATCCTCCATGCCCCTGTCATCAAAATTCTCCAATAGCCCTGTAATCACAAGGCTCCATGGCACTTTCCATCAGAATGCTCCATGACACTTGTCATCACAAGGTTCCTTGGGCTTCTCAACACAATGCTCCAGGAGCTTGTCATCATAATGCTCCATTCCCATATCATCACAATGCACCATGACTACTGTCATCACAACGCTCCATGACCCATGACACAACCATGATCCAGGACCCTTGGCATCAAAATGCTCCATGGAACTTTTCATCACAATGATTCATGCCCTTGTCATCCCAATGTTCCATGACCCCTGTAATCACAATGCTCCATGACGCTTGTCATCACTGTGCTCCATGACACTTGTCATCACAATGCTCCATGATTTTGTCAGCAAAATGCTACATGACCTTGTCATCACAATGCTCCATGCGCTTCTCATCACAATCCTCCATGAACCTTGGGATCACATTGCTTCATGCTCCTGTCATCACAATGCTCCAGGCTCCTTGGAATCAAAATGATCCATGACCTCTGTCATCACAAAGCTCCAAACCCTTGTGATCATAATGTTCCATAACACTTGTCGTCACAACTCTTCATGATGCGTGTCATCACAATACTCCATGACCTTGTCATCACAATGCTCCATGACATTTGTCATCACAATGCTCAAGACACTTGTCATCACAATGATCCATAACTCTTATCGTCAAAATGCTCCTTGAACCGTGTCATGAAAAGGATCCATGCCTTTTTCATCACAATGCTCCATGCCCTTTTCATCACAATGCTCCATGCCATTGTCATCACAATAGTTCACAAGCTTGTCATCAGAATGCTCCATGAAACTTGTCATCACAATGCTCCATGACCCCTGTCATCAAAATGCTCATGACACCTGTCATCATAATGCTCCATGTCCCTTGTCATTACAGTGCTCCGTGATGCTCGTCATCACAATTATCCATGGTGTTCTCATCACAATGCTCCACGGTCTTGCCATCACAATGCTCCATGCCCTGGTCATAACAATGCTCTATGTCACTTTTCGCCGGAATTCTCCACGTCCTTGTCATCACAATTCTCCATGCACTTGTCATGACTATTCTCAATGTCTCCTGTCAAAGCAAGCAACATGCACTTGTCATCACAATGCTTCCCGATCTTCTCATCCAAATTCTCATTTGCCCTTGTCATCACAATGCTCCATGACCCTTGGCATCACAAAGCTCCAAGCCCTTGTCATCACAATGCTCCCTTACCTTTGTCATCACAATCCTCCATGACACTTGTCATCACAATGCTCCAGCCATTGTCATCACAATGGACCATGACATAAAATATCACAATGCTCCCTGACAACTGTCTTCACAAAACTCCATGAACTTGTCATCACAATGCTCCAGGCCCTTGTCATCACAATGCTCCATGACCTTTTTTATGAAAATTCTCCGTGACTCCAGTCATCACAATGCCTCATGACATTTTTCATCACAATTGTCCATGCCCTCGGCATCACAAGACTCTGTGACTTATGTCACCACATTGCTCCATGATCTTCTCATCACAATGCTCTCTGACCCTTGTCATCACAATGCTCCATGCCTTTATCACCATAATGCTCCATGACCCTTGTCATCACAATTGTCTATGCACTTGAGAGCACAATGCTCCATGACCAATGTCAACACTATATGCCGTGCGCTTGTCATCATTATGCTCCACAAACTTGTCATCACAATGCTCCATTAACCATGTCATCACAATGCTCCATGCACTTTTCATCAAAATGCTCTGTCACCACTGATATCAGTGTGTTCCATCAATAGTCATCACTATACCCCCTCACCCCTCTCATCACAATGTTCCATGACCCCTGTCATCGCAATGATACATGACATTATCATTAAAATGCTCCATGACCCCTGACATCACAATGTTCCATAACTCCTGTCATCAAAATGCTCCATGATACTTTTCATCTCAATGCTCCATGAAGCCTGTCATCACAATGCACCATGCCCATCATCATAATGCTTCATGCTATTGTCATCACAATGAAATCAAAATGCTCCATGATCCTTGTCATCACAATGCTTCATGACCCTTGTCATCAGAATGCTCCAATCCCTTGTCATCACAATGCCAAATTACCATTGTCATCACAATCCTCCATGACACTAGGCATCACAATGGACTGGACATATGTCATCACAATGCTCCATGACGAATGACATCAGAATGCTCCAGGGCATTCTCAACACAATGCTCCATGCCATTGTCATCACAATATCCCATGACCCTTGTCATCACAATGCTCTATGATGCCTGTCATCTCAATATTCATTGCCCTTGTCATCACAATGCTGCATGAACATTGTCATCTCAATGCTCTATACACTTGTCAACACAGTGCTCCCTGACACTTGTCAAAAGGCTCCTTGAACGCTGTCAAGAAATAGATCCATGCCTTTTTCATTACAATGCTCCATGCCCTTATCATCATAATGCTCAATGACACGGTCAACACAAGGCTCAATGATCCTTGTCATCACAATGCTCCAAGCCCTTATCATAACAATGTTCCATTACCTTTGTCATCACTATCATCCATGAAACATGGCATCACAAAGCTCCCTGCCATTGTCTTCACAATGGACCATGACATATGTCATCACAATGCTCCCTGATAACTGTCTGCATAAAACTCCATGACCTTGCCATCACAATGCTCCATGCCCATGTCATCACAATGTTCCATGCGATTGTCATCACAATGCTCCAGGACCTTATCATCACAATGCTCCATGCCCTTGTCATAACAATGCTCCATGACCTTATTTATGAAAATTCTCCGTGACTCCAGTCATCACAATGCTTCATGACATATGTCATCACAATTGTCCATGTCCTCGTCATCACAAGTCTCTGTGACTTATGTCACCAGAATGCACCATGAACTTCTCATCACAATGCTCTCTGACCCTTGTCATCACAATGCTCCATGACCCTTGTCATCATAGTTGTCTTTGCACTTGTCAGCACAATGCTCCATGACAAATGTAATCACAATATGCCATGTGCTTGTCATCATAATTCTTCACAACCTTGTCATCCCAATGCTCCAGGCACTTTTCATCAAAATGCTCTCTCACCAATGATATCAGAGTGTTCCATCACTAGTCATCACTATACTCCCTCACCCCTGTCATCACAATGTTCCATGACCCCTGTCATTGCAATGCTACATGACCTTATCATCAAAATGCTCCATGACCCACGACATCACAATGTTCCTTAACCCCTGTCATCAAAATGCTTCATGACACTTTTCATCTCAATGCTCCATGAACCCTGTCATCACAATGCACCATGCCCATCATCATAATCCTTCATGCTATTTTCATCACAATGAAATCAGAATGCTCCATGACCTATTTCATCAAAATGCTCCAAACCCTTGTGATCACAATGTTCCATAACCCTTGTCTTCACAACGCCCCATGACACTCGTCATAACAATTATCCATGTTCTTCTCATCACAATGCTTCATGAACTTTGTCATCACAATGTTCAATATACTTGTCATCACAATGCTCCCTGACACATTTTGTCAGTATGCTCCTTGAACCCGTTCATGATAAGGCTCTATGTATTTTTCATCACAGTGATCAATACCGTTTTCTTCAAATTGCTCCATGACCCCCGTAATCACAATGCTCCAGGACCCGTTTCATCAGAATGCTCCATGAGACTTGTCATCACAAGGCTCCAAGGTCTTCTCATCACAATGCTCCAGGAACTTTTCATCACAATCTCCATTCACTTGTCATAACAATGCTCCATCACCATGTCATCACAATACTACATGAACATTTTCAGCCCAATGCTCCATGACCTTCTCATCACAATGCTCCATGACACCTGTCAACACAATGCTCCATGACGCCTGTCATCAAAATGCTCCATGACCCTTGCCATCACAATAATCCATTCCCTTGTCATCTCATTGCTCCATGACCACTGTAATCACAATGCTCCATGACGCTTGTCATCACAGTGCTCTATGACACATGTCATCCCAATGCTCCATGCCTTCATCAGCAAAATGCTACATGACCTTGTCATCACGATGCGCCATGCGCTTGTCATCACAATACTCCATTCCCCTTGTGACCACAGTCCTCCATGAAACTTGGGATCACATTGAATTCTACCCTTGTCATCACAATGCTCCATGCTCCTTGAAATGAAAATGATCCATGACTTCTGGCATCACAATGTTCCACACACTTGTGATCACAATGTTCCATAAAACGGGTCATCATAGCACTCCATCATGCCTGTCATCACAATATTCCATGCCCTTGTCATCACAATGCTCCATGATATTTGTCATCACAATTCTCAACACACTTGTCATCACAATGCTCGTTGACAATTGTCAGAAGTCTCCTTGAAGTCAATCGTGAAATAGCTCCATGCCTTTTTCATCACAATGCTCCATGCCATTGTCATCACAATGCTCCATGCCCCTTGTCATAACAACGCTCCATGATGCCTGTCATCACAATATCCCATGCCCTTTTCATCACAATGCTCTATGACATGTGTCATCACAATGCTCAAAACACTTGTCATCCAAATGCTCCCTGACACTTGTCAGAAGGCTCCTTGAAATCTCTCATGAAATAGCTCCATGTTTTTTTCATCACAATGCTCCATTCCCTTATCATCACAATGCTCCATGCCCTTGCCATCACAATGCTCCAAGCCCTTGTCATCACAATGCACCATGATATATGTCAGCACAATGCTCCCTGACACCTCTCTACACAATACTCCATGACCTTGTAATCACAGTGCTCCATGCCCTAGTCATCACAATGTGCCATGCGCACTGTCAACACAATAATCCATGAAACTTGTCAGACCAATGCTCCATGTCTCTGTAATCACAATGCTCTATATCGTTGTCAGCACAATGCTCCATTACCTTTGTCATCATAAACCTCCATGACCCTTGGCATCACAATGCTCCATGCCATTGTCATCACAATGGACGGACATATGTCATCACAATGATTCATGACACATGACATCAGAATGCACCAGGGGATTCTCAACAAAATGCTCCATTCCATTGTCATTACAATGCTCCATGACCCTTCTCATCACAACGCTCCATGATGCCTTTCATTACAATATCCCATGTCCTTCTCATCACAGTGCTCCATGACAAATGCCATGACAATGCTCAATACACTTGTCATCACAATGCTCCCTGACACTTGTCAGAAGTCTCCCTGAACTCTGTTATGAAACAGCTCAATGCCTTTTCATCACAATGTTCCATGCCATTCTCATCACAATGCTTCTTGACCCTTTTCATCAGAATGCTCCAATCCCTTATCATCACAATGCTCCATTACCTTTGTCATCACAATTCTCCATGACACTTGGCATCACATTGCTCCATGCCATTGTCATCACAATGGACCATGACATATATCATCACAATGCTCCCTGACAACTGTCTTCACAAAATTCCATGACCTTGTCATCACAATTCAGCAGGCCCTTGTCATCACAATGCTCCATGCCCTTGTCATCACAATGCTCCATGACCTTTTTTACGAAAATTCCCGTGACTACAGTCATCACAATTCTTCATGACATTTGTCATCACAATTGTCCTTGTCCTCGTCATCACAAGACTCTGTGACATATGTCACCACAATGCTCCATGAAATTCTCATCACAATGCTCTCTGACCCTTGTCATCACAATGCTCCATGCCGTTGTCACCAACATGCTCCATGACCCTTGTCATCACAATTGACTATGCACTTGACAGCGCAATGTTCCATGACCCGTGTCATCACAAAATGCCATGTGCTTGTAATCATAATGCTCCAAAATATTGCCATCACAATGCTCCATAAACGATGTCATCACAATGCTCCATGCACTTTTCATCAAAATGCTCTCTCACCACTGATATCAGAGTGTTCCATCACTAGTCATCACTATACTCCCTCACTGCTGTCATCACAATGTTCCTTGACCCCTGTCTTCGCAATGCTACATGACCTTATAATCAAAATGCTTCATGACCCCTGACATCACAATGTTCCATAACCCCTCTCATCAAAATGCTCTTGGACACTTTTCATCTCAATGCTCCATGAACCCTGTCATCACAATGCACCATGCCCATCATCATAATGCTTCATGCTATTGTCATCACAATGAAATCAAAATGCTCCATGACCCTTGTCATCACAATGCTCCAAGCCCTTGTCATCACATTGCTCCATTACCTTTGTCATCATAATACTCCATGACACTTGGCATCACAATGCTCCATGCCATTGTCATCACAAGGGACCGGACATATGTCATCACAATGCTCCATGACACATGACATGAGAATGCTGCAGGGGATTCTCAACAAATTGCTCCATTCCATTGTCATCACAATGCTCCATGATCCTTGTCATCACAACGCTCCATGATGACTGTCATCACAATATTCCATGTCCTTGTCATCACAATGCTCCATGACCATTGTCATCACAATGCTCAATACACTTGTCATCACAATGATCCCTGAAACTTGTCAGAAGTCTCCTTGAACTCTGTCATGACATATCTCAATGCCTTTTTCAACACAATGCTCCATGCCCTTATCATCACAATGCTCCATGTCATTGTCATCACAATGCTTCATGACGCTTCTCATCAGAATGCTCCAATCCCTTGTCATCACAATGTTCCATTACCTTTGTCATCGCAATCCTCCATTACTCTTGGCATCACAATGCTCCATGCCATTGTCATCACAATGGTCCATGACATATATCATCACCATGCTCCCTGACAACTGTCTTAACAAAACTCCATGAACTTCTCATCACAATGCTCCAAGACCTTGTCATCACAATGCTCCATGCCCTTGTCATAACAATGCTCCATGACCTTATTTATGAAAATTCTCCGTGACTCCAGTCATCACAATGCTTCACGACATTTGTCATCATAATTGTCCATGTCTTCGTCATCACAAGACTCTGTGACTTATGTCACCACAATGCTCCATTAACTTCTCATCACAAAGCTCTCTGACCCTTGTCATCACAATGCTCCATGACCCTTGTCATCATAGTTGTCTTTGCACTTGTCAGCACAATGCTCCATGACAAATGTAATCACAATATGCCATGTGCTTGTCATCATAATTCTTCACAACCTTGTCATGCCAATGATCCAGGCACTTTTCATCAAAATGCTCTCTCACCACTGATATCAGAGTGTTCCATCAGTAGTCATCACTATACCCCCTCACCAATGTCATCACAATGTTCCATGACCCCTGTCATTGCAATGCTACATGACCTTATCATCACAATGCTCTCTGACCCTTGTCATCACAATGCTCCATGCCGTTGTCACCACTATACTCCATGACCCTTGTCATCACAATTGTCTATGCACATGACAGCAAATGTTCCATGACCCGTGTCATCACAAAATGCCATGTGCCTGTCATCATAATGCTCCACAATATTTTCATCACAATGCTCCATAAACCATGTCATCACAATGCTCCATGCACTTTTCATCAAAATGCTCTCTCACCACTGTATCAGAGTGATCCATCACTAGTCATCTCTATACTCCCTCACTGCTGTCATCACAATGTTCCTTTACCCCTGTCATCGCAATGCTACATGAACTTATCACCAAAATGCTCCATGACCCCTGACATCACAATGTTCCATAACCCCTCTCATCAAAATGCTCTTGGACCCTTTTCATCTCAAGGCTCCATGAACCCTGTCATCACAATGCACCATGCCCATCATCATAATGCTTCATGCTATCGTCATCACAATGAAATGAAAATGCTCCATGACCCTTGTCATCACAATGCTCCAAGCCCTTCTCATCACAATGCTCCATTACCTTTGTCATCATAATCCTCCATGACACTTGGCATCACATTCTCCATGCCATTGTCATCACAAGGGACCGGACATATGTCATCACAATGCTCCAAGACACATGACATCAGAATGCTGAAGGGGATTCTCAACAAATTGCTCCATTCCATTTTCATCACAATGCTCCCTGACCCTTGTCATCAAAACGCTCCATGATGCCTCTCATCACAATATTCCATGTCCTTGTCATCACAATGCTCCATGACCATTGTCATCACAATGCTCAATACACTTGTCATCACAATGATCCGTGAAACTTGTCAGAAGTCTCCTTGAACTCTGTCATGAAATATCTCAATGCCTTTTTCAACACAATGCTCCATGCCCTTATCTTCACAATGCTCCATGCCATTGTCATCACAATGCTAAATGACGCTTGTCATCAGAATGCTACAATCTCTTGTCATCACAATGTTCCATTACCTTTGTCATCGCAATCCTCCATTACTCTTGGCATCAAAATGTTCCATGCCATTGTCATCACAATGGACCATGACATATATCATCACCATGCTCCCTGACAACTGTCTTAACCAAACTCCATGCACTTCTCATCACAATGCTCCAGGACCTTGTCATCACAATGCTCCATGCCCTTGTCACAACAATGCTCCATGACCTTATTGATGAAAATTCTCCGTGACTCCATTCATCACAATGCTTCATGACATTTGTCATCAAAATTGTCCTTGTCCTAGTCATCACAAGACTCTGTGACTTATATCACCCCAATGCTCCATGAACTTCTCATCACAATGCTCTCTGACCCTTGTCATCACAATGCTCCATGACCTTCTCATCATAGTTGTCTTTACACTTGTCAGCACAATGCTCCATGACCCATGTAATCACAATATGTCATGTGCTTGTCATCATAATGCTTCACAAACTTGTCATACCAATGCTCCATGCACTTTTCATCAAAATGCTCTCTCACCACTGATATCAGAGTGTTCCATCACTAGTCATCACTATACTCCCTCACCTCTGCCATCACAATGTTCCATGACCACTGTCATCGCAATGCTACATGAACTTATCATCAAAATTCTCCATGACTCACGACATCACAATGTTCCATAACCCCCGTCATCAAAATGTTCCATGACCCTTTTCATCTCAATGCTCCATGAACCCTGTCATCACAATGCACCATGCCCTTCATCATAATCCTTCATGCTATTTTCATCACAATGAAATCAGAATGCTCCATGACCTCTGTCATCAAAATGCTCCAAAACCTTGTGATCACAATGTTCCATAATCCTTGTCTTCACGACGCCCCATGACACTCGTCATAACAATTATCCATGTTCTTCTCATCACAATGCTTCATGAACTTTGTCATCACAATGTTCAATATACTTGTCATCACAATGCTCCCCGACACATTTTGTCAGTATGCTCCTTGAACCCGTTCATGATAAGGCTCTATGTATTTTTCATCACAGTGATCAATACCGTTTTCTTCAAATTGCTCCATGACCCCCGTAATCACAATGCTCCAGGACCCGTTTCATCAGAATGCTCCATGAGACTTGTCATCACAAGGCTCCAAGGTCTTCTCATCACAATGCTCCAGGAACTTTTCATCACAATCTCCATTCACTTGTCATAACAATGCTCCATGACCATGTCATCACAATACTCCATGAACATTTTCAGCCCAATGCTCCATAACCTTCTCATCACAATGCTCCATGACACCTGTCATCACAATGCTCCATGACGCCTGTCATCAAAATGCTCCATGACCCTTGCCATCACAATAATCCATTCCCTTGTCATCTCATTGCTCCATGACCACTGTAATCACAATGCTCCATGACGCTTGTCATCACAGTGCTCTATGACACTTGTCATCCCAATGCTCCATGCCTTCATCAGCAAAATGCTACATGACCTTGTCATCACGATGCTCCATGCGCTTGTCATCACAATACTCCATTCCCATTGTGACCACAATCCTCCATGAAACTTGGGATCACGTTGCTTTCTACCCTTGTCATCGCAATGCTCCATGCTCCTTGAATTCAAAATGATCCATGACCTCTGTCATCAGAATGCTCCACAAACTTGTGATCACAAAGTTCCATAAAACTGGTCATCATAGCACTCCATCATGTCTGTCATCACAATATTCCATGCCCTTTTCATCACAATGCTCCATGACATTTGTCATCACAATGCTCAATACACTTGTCATCACAATGCTCCCTGACACTTGTCAGAAGTCTCCAGAACTCTGTCATGAAACAGCTCAATGCCTTTTCATCACAATGTTCCATGCCATTGTCATCACAATGCTTCTTAACCCTTGTCATCAGAATGCTCCAATCCCTTGTCATCACAATGCTCCATTACCTTTGTCATCACAATCCTCCATGACACATGGCATCACATTGCTCCATGCCATTGTCATCACAATGGACCATGACATATCTCATCACAATGCTCCTTGACAACGGTCTCCACAAAACTCCATGACCTTGTCATCACAATTCACCAGGCCCTTGTCATCACAATGCTCCATTCCCTTGTCATCACAATGCTCCATGACCTTTTTTATGAAAATTCTCCGTGACTCCAGTCATCACAATGCTTCATGACATTTGTCATCACAATTGTCCTTGTCCTCGTCATCACAAGACTCTGTGACTTATGTCACCACAATGCTCCATGAAATTCTCATCACAATGATCTCTGACCCTTGTCATCACAATGCTCCATGCCATTGTCACCACCATGCACCATGGCCCTTGTCATCACAATTGTCTAGGCCCTTGACAGCACAATGTTCCATGACCCGAGTCACCACAAAATGCATGCGCTTGTCATCATAATGATCCACAATATTGTCATCACAATGCTCCATAAACGATGTCATCACAATGCTCCATGCACTTTTCATCAAAATGCTCTCTCACCACTGATATCAGAGTGTTCCGTCACTAGTCATCACTATACTCACTCACTGCTGTCATCACAATGTTCCTTGACCCCTGTCATCGCAATGCTACATGACCTTATCATCAAAATGCTCCATGACCCCTGACATCACAATGTTCCATAACCCCTGTCATCAAAATGCTCTTGGACGCTTTTCATCTCAATGCTCCATGAACCCTGTCATAACAATGCACCATGCCCATCATCATAATGCTTCATGATATTGTCATCAGAATGAAATCAAAAGGCTCCATGACCCTTGTCATCACAATGCTCCATTACCTTTGTCAACATAATCCTCCATGACACTTGGCATCACAATGCTCCATGCCATTGTCATCACAAGGGACCGGACATATGTCATCACAATGCTCCATGACACATGACATCAGAATGTTGCAGGGGATTCTCAACAAATTGCTCCATTCCATTGTCATCACAATGCTCCATGACCCTTGTCATCACAACGCTCCATGATGCCTGTCATCAAAATATTCCATGTCCTTGTCACCACAATGCTCCATGACCATTGTCATCACAATGCTCAATACACTTGTCATCACAATGATCCCTGAAACATGTCAGAAGTCTCCTTGAACTCTGTCATGACATATCTCAATGCCTATTTCAACACAATGCTCCATGCGCTTATCATCACAATGCTCCAAGCCATTGTCATCACAATGCTTCATGACGCTTGTCATCAGAATGCTCCAATCCCTTGTCATCACAATGTTCCATTACCTTTGTCATCACAATCCTCCAATACTCTTGGCATCACAATGCTCCATGCCATTGTCATCACAATGGACCATGACATATATCTTCACAATGCTCCCTGACAACTGTCTTAACAAAAATCCATGCACTTCTCATCACAATGCTCCAGGACCTTGTCATCACAATGCTCCATGCCCTTGTCACAACAATGCTCCATGACCTTATTTATGAAAATTCTCCGTGACTCCAGTCATCACAATGCTTCATGACATTTGTCATCACAATTGTCCATGTCCTCGTCATCACAAGACTCTGTGACTTATGTCACCACAATGCTCCATTAACTTCTCATCACAATGCTCTCTGACCTTTGTCATCTCAATGCACCATGACCCTTGTCATCATTGTTGTCTTTGCACTTTTCAGCACAATGCTCCATGACCCATATAATCACCATATGCCATGTGCTTGTCATCATAATGCTTCACAACCTTGTCATCCCAATGCTCCATGCACTTTTCATCAAAATGCTCTCTCACCACTGATATCAGAGTGTTCCATCACTAGTCACCACTATACTCCCTCACCCACGTCATCACAATGTTCCATGACCCCTGTCATCGCAATGCTACATGACCTTATCATCAAAATGCTCCATGACCCACGACATCACAATGTTCCATAACCCCTGTCATCAAAATGCTCCATGACCCTTTTCATCTCAATGCTCCATGAAACCTGTCATCACAATGCACCATGCCCATCATCATAATGCTTCATGCAATTTTCATCACAATGAAATCAGAATGCTCTATGACCTCTGTCATCAAAATGCTCCAAACCCTTGTGATCACAATGTTCCATAACCCTTGTCTTCACAACACCCCATGACACTCGTCATAACAATTATCCATGTTCTCCTCATCACAATGCTTCATGAACTTTGTCATCACAATGTTCAATATACTTGTCATCACAATGCTCCCCGACACTTTTCGTCAGTATGCTCCTTGAACCCGTTCATGATAAGGCTCTATGTATTTTTCATCACAGTGATCAATACCGTTTTCTTCAAATTGCTCCATGACCCCTGTAATCACAATGCTCCAGGACCCGTTTCATCAGAATGCTCCATGAAACTTGTCATCACAAGGCTCCAAGGTCTTCTCATCACAATGCTCCAGGAACTTTTCATCACAATCTCCATTCACTTGTCATAACAATGCTCCATGTCCATGTCATCACAATACTCCATGAATATTTTCAGCCCAATGCTCCATAACCTTCTCATCACAATGCTCCATGACTCCTGTCATCACAATGCTCCATGACGCCTGTCATCAAAATGCTCCATGACCCTTGCCATCGCAATAATCCATTCCCTTGTCATCTCATTGCTCCATGACCACTGTAATCAGAATGATCCAGGACGCTTGTCATCACAGTGCTCTATGACACTTGTCATCCCAATGCTCCATGCCTTCATCAGCAAAATGCCACATGACTTGTCATCACGATGCTCCATGCACTTGTCATCACAATACACCATTCCCTTTGTGACCACAATCCTCCATGAAACTTGGGATCACTTTGCTTTCTACCCTTGTCATCACAATGCTCCATGCTCCTTGAAATCAAAATGATCCATGACTTCTGTCATCAAAATGCTCCACACACTTGCGATCACAGTGTTCCATAAAACTGGTCATCATAGCTCTCCATCATGCCTGTCATCACAATATCCCATGCCCTTGTCATCACAATGCTCCATGACATTTGTCATCACAATTCTCAATACACTTGTCATCACAATGCTCGCTAAAAATTGTCAGAAGTCTCCTTGAAGTCAGTCGTGATATAGCTCCATGCCTTTTTCATCACAGTGCTCCATGCCATTGTCATCACAATGCTCCATGCCCCTTGTCATAACAACGCTCCATGATGCCTGTCATCACAATATCCCATGCCCTTGTCATCACAATGCTCTATGACATGTGTCATCACAATACTCAAAACACTTGTCATCCAAATGCTCCCTAACACTTGTCAGAAGGCTCCTTGAAATCTGTCATGAAATAGCTCCATGCCATTTTCATCACAATGCTCCATTCCCTTATCATCACAATGCTCCATGCCCTTGCCATCACAATGCTCCAAGCCCTTGTCTTCACAATGGACCATGATATATGTCATCACAATGCTCCCTGACACCTCTCTACACAATACTCCATGACCTTGTAATCACAGTGCTCCATGCCCTAGTCATGACAATGTGCCATGCTAACTGTCATCACAATAATCCATGAAACTTCTCAGACCAATGCTCCATGACTCTGTAATCACAATGCTCTATGCCGTTGTCAGCACAATGCTCCAAGCCCTTGTCACCACAATGCTCCATTACCTTTGTCAACATAATGCTCATTGACCCTTGGCATCACAATGCTCCATGCCATTGTCATCACAATGGACGGACATATGTCATCACAATGCTTCATGACACATGACATCAGAATGCTCCAGGGGATTCTCAACAAAATGCTCCATGCCATTGTCATTACAATGCTCCATGACCCTTGTCATCACAACGCTCCATGTGGCCTTTCATTACATTATTCCATGTCCTTGTCTTCACAATGCTCCATGACCAATGCCATCACAATGCTCAATACACTTGTCATCACAATGCTCCCTGACACTTGTCAGAAGTCTCCTTGAAGTCTGTCATGAAACAGCTCAATGCCTTTTCATCACAATGTTCCATGCCATTCTCATCACAATGCTTCTTGACCCTTGTCATCAGAATGCTCCAAACCCTTGTCATCACAATGCTCCATTACCTTTGTCATCACAATCCTTCATGACCCTTGGCATCACATTGCTCCATGCCATTGTCATCACAATGGACCATGACATATATCATCACAATGCTCCCTGACAACTGTCTTCACAAAACTCCATGACCTTGTCATCACAATTCACCAGGCCCTTGTCATCAGAATGCTCCATGCCCTTCTCATCACAATGCTCCATGTCCTTTTTTATTAAAATTCTCCATGACTCCAGTCATCACAATGCTTCATGACATTTGTCACCACAATTGTCCTTGTCCTCGTCATCACAAGACTCTGTGACTTATGTCACCACAATGCTCCATGAAATTCTCATCACAATGCTCTCTGACCCTTGTCATCACAATGCTCCATGCCGTTGTCACCACCATGCTCCATGACCCTTGTCATCACAATTGTCTATGCACTTGAGAGCACAATGTTCCATGACCCGTGTCATCCCAAAATGCCATGCGCTTGTCATCATAATGCTCCACAAGATTGCCATCACAATGCTCCATAAACGATGTCATCACAATGCTCCATGCACTTTTCATCAAAATGCTCTCTCACCACTGATATCAGAGTGTTCCATCACTAGTCATCACTATACTCCCTCTCTGCTGTCATCACAATGTTCCTTGACCCCTGTCATCGCAATGCTACCTGTCCTTAACATCAAAATGCTCCATGACCCCTGACATCACAATGTTCCATAACCCCTGTCATCAAAATGCTGTGGGACGCTTTTCATCTCAGTGCTCCATGAACCCTGTCATCACAATGCACCATGCCCATCATCATAATGCTTCATGCTATTGTCATCACAATGAAATCAAAATGCTCCATGACCCTTGTCATCACAATGCTCCAAGCCCTTGTCATCACAATGCTCCATTAACTTTGTCATCATAATCCTCCATGACACTTGGCATCACAATGCTCCATGCCAATGTCATCACAAGGGACCGGACATATGTCATCACAATGCTCCATGACACATGAATTCAGAATGCTGCAGGGGATTCTCAACAAATTGCTCCATTCCATTTTCATCACAATGCTCCATGACCCTTGTCATCACAACGCTCCATGATGCCTGTCATCACAATATTCCATGTCCTTGTCATCACAATGCTCCATGACCATTGTCATCACAATGCTCAATACACTTGTCATCACAATGATCCCTGAAACTTGTCAGAAGTCTCCTTGAACTCTGTCATGACATATCTCAATGCCTTTTTCAACACAATGGTCCATGCCCTTATCATCACAATACTCCATGCCATTGTCATCCCAATGCTTCATGACGCTTGTTATCAGAATGCTCCAATCCCTTGTCATCACAATGTTCCATTACCTTTGTCATCACAATACTCCATTACTCTTGGCATCACAATGCTCCATGCCATTGTCATCACAATGGACCATGACATATATCATCACAATGCTCCCTGAAAACTGTCTTAACAAAGCTCCATGAACTTCTCATCACAGTGCTCCAGGACCTTGTCATCACAATGCTCCATGCCCTTGTCATAACAATGATCCCTGACCTTATTTATGAAAATTCTCCGTGACTCCATTCATCACAATGCTTCATGACATTTGTCATCAAAATTGTCCTTGTCCTAGTCATCACAAGACTCTGTGACTTATATCACCCCAATGCTCCATGAACTTCTCATCACAATGCTTTCTGACCCTTGTCATCACAATGCTCCATGACCTTCTCATCATAGTTGTCTTTGCACTTGTCAGCACAATGCTCCATGACCCATGTAATCACAATATGCCATGTGCTTGTCATCATAATGCTTCACAAACTTGTCATACCAATGCTCCATGCACTTTTCATCAAAATGCTCTCTCACCACTGATATCAGAGTGTTCCATCACTAGTCATCACTATACTCCCTCACCCCTGTCATCACAATGTTCCATGACCACTGTCATCGCAATGCTACATGAACTTATCATCAAAATGCTCCATGACCCACGACATCACAATGTTCCATAACCCCTGTCATCAAAATGTTCCATGACCCTTTTCATCTCAATGCACCATGAACCCTGTTATCACAATGCACCATGCCCTTCATCATAATCCTTCATGCTATTTTCATCACAATGAAATCAGAATGCTCCATGACCTCTGTCATCAAAATGCTCCAAACCCTTGTGATCACAATGTTCCATAATCCTTGTCTTCACGACGCCCCATGACACTCGTCATAACAATTATCCATGTTCTTCTCATCACAATGCTTCATGAACTTTGTCATCACAATGTTCAATATACTTGTCATCACAATGCTCCCCGACACTTTTCGTCAGTATGCTCCTTGAACCCGTTCATAATAAGGCTCTATGTATTTTTCATCACAGTGATCAATACCGTTTTCTTCAAATTGCTCCATGACCCCTGTAATCACAATGCTCCAGGACCCGTTTCATCAGAATGCTCCATGAGACTTGTCATCACAAGGCTCCAAGGTCTTCTCATCACAATGCTCCAGGAACTTTTCATCACAATCTCCATTCACTTGTCATAACAATGCTCCATGACCATGTCATCACAATACTCCATGAACATTTTCAGCCCAATGCTCCATAACCTTCTCATCACAATGCTCCATGACACCTGTCATCACAATGCTCCATGACGACTGTCATCAAAATGCTCCATGACCCTTGCCATCACAATAATCCATTCCCTTGTCATCTCATTGCTCCATGACCACTGTAATCACAATGCTCCATGACGCTTGTCATCACAGTGCTCTATGACACTTGTCATCCCAATGCTCCATGCCTTCATCAGCAAAATGCTACATGACCTTGTCATCACGATGCTCCATGCGCTTGTCATCACAATACTCCATTCCCATTGTGACCACAATCCTCCATGAAACTTGGGATCACGTTGCTTTCTACCCTTGTCATCGCAATGCTCCATGCTCCTTGAATTCAAAATGATCCATGACCTCTGTCATCAGAATGCTCCACAAACTTGTGATCACAAAGTTCCATAAAACTGGTCATCATAGCACTCCATCATGTCTGTCATCACAATATTCCATGCCCTTTTCATCACAATGCTCCATGACATTTGTCATCACAATGCTCAATACACTTGTCATCACAATGCTCCCTGACACTTGTCAGAAGTCTCCAGAACTCTGTCATGAAACAGCTCAATGCCTTTTCATCACAATGTTCCATGCCATTGTCATCACAATGCTTCTTAACCCTTGTCATCAGAATGCTCCAATCCCTTGTCATCACAATGCTCCATTACCTTTGTCATCACAATCCTCCATGACACTTGGCATCACATTGCTCCATGCCATTGTCATCACAATGGACCATGACATATCTCATCACAATGCTCCTTGACAACGGTCTCCACAAAACTCCATGACCTTGTCATCACAATTCACCAGGCCCTTGTCATCACAATGCTCCATTCCCTTGTCATCACAATGCTCCATGACCTTTTTTATGAAAATTCTCCGTGACTCCAGTCATCACAATGCTTCATGACATTTGTCATCACAATTGTCCTTGTCCTCGTCATCACAAGACTCTGTGACTTATGTCACCACAATGCTCCATGAAATTCTCATCACAATGATCTCTGACCCTTGTCATCACAATGCTCCATGCCATTGTCACCACCATGCACCATGGCCCTTGTCATCACAATTGTCTAGGCCCTTGACAGCACAATGTTCCATGACCCGTGTCACCACAAAATGCATGCGCTTGTCATCATAATGATCCACAATATTGTCATCACAATGCTCCATAAACGATGTCATCACAATGCTCCATGCACTTTTCATTAAAATGCTCTCTCACCACTGATATCAGAGTGTTCCATCACTAGTCATCACTATACTCACTCACTGCTGTCATCACAATGTTCCTTGACCCCTGTCATCGCAATGCTACATGACCTTATCATCAAAATGCTCCATGACCCCTGACATCACAATGTTCCCTAACCCCTGTCATCAAAATGCTCTTGGACCCTTTTCATCTCAATGCTCCATGAACCCTGTCATCACAATGCACCATGCCCATCATCATAATGCTTCATGATATTGTCATCAGAATGAAATCAAAATGCTCCATGACCCTTGTCATCACAATGCTCCAAGCCCTTGTCATCACAATGCTCCATTACCTTTGTCAACATAATCCTCCATGACACTTGGCATCACAATGCTCCATGCCATTGTCATCACAAGGGACCGGACATATGTCATCACAATGCTCCATGACACATGACATCAGAATGTTGCAGGGGATTCTCAACAAATTGCTCCATTCCATTGTCATCACAATGCTCCATGACCCTTGTCATCACAACGCTCCATGATGCCTGTCATCAAAATATTCCATGTCCTTGTCACCACAATGCTCCATGACCATTGTCATCACAATGCTCAATACACTTGTCATCACAATGATCCCTGAAACTTGTCAGAAGTCTCCTTGAACTCTGTCATGACATATCTCAATGCCTTTTTCAACACAATGCTCCATGCGCTTATCATCACAATGCTCCAAGCCATTGTCATCACAATGCTTCATGACGCTTGTCATCAGAATGCTCCAATCCCTTGTCATCACAATGTCCCATTACCTTTGTCATCACAATCCTCCAATACTCTTGGCATCACAATGCTCCATGCCATTGTCATCACAATGGACCATGACATATATCTTCACAATGCTCCCTGACAACTGTCTTAACAAAAATCCATGAACTTCTCATCACAATGCTCCAGGACCTTGTCATCACAATGCTCCACACACTTGTGATCACAATGTTCCATAAAACTGGTCATCATAGCACTCCATCATGCCTGTCATCACAATATTCCATGCCCTTGTCATTACAATGCTCCATGACATTTGTCATCACAATTCTCAATACACTTGTCATCACAATGCTCGCTGACAATTGTCAGAAGTCTCCTTGAAGTCAGTCGTGAAATAGCTCCATGCCTTTTTCATCACAGTGCTCCATGCCATTGTCATCACAATGCTCCATGCCCCTTGTCATAACAATGCTCCATGATGCCTGTCATCACAATATCCCATGCCCTTGTCATCACAATGCTCTATGACATGTGTCATCACAATGCTCAAAACACTTGTCATCCAAATGCTCCCTGACACTTGTCAGAAGGCTCCTTGAAATCTGTCATGAAATAGCTCCATGCCTTTTTCATCACAATGCTCCATTCCCTTATTATCACAATGCTCCATGCCCTTGCCATCACAATGCTCCAAGCCCTTGTCATCACAATGGACCATGATATATGTCATCACAATGCTCCCTGACACCGCTCTACACAATACTCCATGACCCTGTAATCACAGTGCTCCATGCCCTAGTCATCACAATGTGCCATGCGCACTGTCATCACAATAATCCAAGAAACTTGTCAGACCAATGCTCCATGACTCTGTAATCACAATGCTCCAAGCCCTTCTCACCACAAAGCTCCATTACCTTTGTCATCATAATCCTCCATGACACTTGGCATCACAATGCTCCATGCCATTCTCATCACAATGGACGGACATATGTCATCACAATGCTTCATGACACATGACTTCAGAATGCTACAGGGGATTCTCAACAAAATGCTCCATGCCATTGTCATTACAATGCTCCATCTCCCTTGTCATCACAACGCTCCATGATGCCTGTCATCACAATATTCCATGTCCTTGTCATCACAATGCTCCATGACCATTGTCATCACAATGCTCAATACACTTGTCATCACAATGATCCCTGAAACTTGTCAGAAGTCTCCTTGAACTCTGTCATGACATATCTCAATGCCTTTTTCAACACAATGCTCCATGCCCTTATCATCACAATACTCCATGCCATTGTCATCCCAATGCTTCATGACGCTTGTTATCAGAATGCTCCAATCCCTTGTCATCACAATGTTCCATTACCTTTGTCATCACAATACTCCATTACTCTTGGCATCACAATGCTCCATGCCATTGTCATCACAATGGACCATGACATATATCATCACAATGCTCCCTGAAAACTGTCTTAACAAAGCTCCATGAACTTCTCATCACAGTGCTCCAGGACCTTGTCATCACAATGCTCCATGCCCTTGTCATAACAATGATCCCTGACCTTATTTATGAAAATTCTCCGTGACTCCATTCATCACAATGCTTCATGACATTTGTCATCAAAATTGTCCTTGTCCTAGTCATCACAAGACTCTGTGACTTATATCACCCCAATGCTCCATGAACTTCTCATCACAATGCTTTCTGACCCTTGTCATCACAATGCTCCATGACCTTCTCATCATAGTTGTCTTTGCACTTGTCAGCACAATGCTCCATGACCCATGTAATCACAATATGCCATGTGCTTGTCATCATAATGCTTCACAAACTTGTCATACCAATGCTCCATGCACTTTTCATCAAAATGCTCTCTCACCACTGATATCAGAGTGTTCCATCACTAGTCATCACTATACTCCCTCACCCCTGTCATCACAATGTTCCATGACCACTGTCATCGCAATGCTACATGAACTTATCATCAAAATGCTCCATGACCCACGACATCACAATGTTCCATAACCCCTGTCATCAAAATGTTCCATGACCCTTTTCATCTCAATGCTCCATGAACCCTGTCATCACAATGCACCATGCCCTTCATCATAATCCTTCATGCTATTTTCATCACAATGAAATCAGAATGCTCCATGACCTCTGTCATCAAAATGCTCCAAACCCTTGTGATCACAATGTTCCATAATCCTTGTCTTCACGACGCCCCATGACACTCGTCATAACAATTATCCATGTTCTTCTCATCACAATGCTTCATGAACTTTGTCATCACAATGTTCAATATACTTGTCATCACAATGCTCCCCGACACTTTTCGTCAGTATGCTCCTTGAACCCGTTCATGATAAGGCTCTATGTATTTTTCATCACAGTGATCAATACCGTTTTCTTCAAATTGCTCCATGACCCCTGTAATCACAATGCTCCAGGACCCGTTTCATCAGAATGCTCCATGAGACTTGTCATCACAAGGCTCCAAGGTCTTCTCATCACAATGCTCCAGGAACTTTTCATCACAATCTCCATTCACTTGTCATAACAATGCTCCATGACCATGTCATCACAATACTCCATGAACATTTTCAGCCCAATGCTCCATAACCTTCTCATCACAATGCTCCATGACACCTGTCATCACAATGCTCCATGACGACTGTCATCAAAATGCTCCATGACCCTTGCCATCACAATAATCCATTCCCTTGTCATCTCATTGCTCCATGACCACTGTAATCACAATGCTCCATGACGCTTGTCATCACAGTGCTCTATGACACTTGTCATCCCAATGCTCCATGCCTTCATCAGCAAAATGCTACATGACCTTGTCATCACGATGCTCCATGCGCTTGTCATCACAATACTCCATTCCCATTGTGACCACAATCCTCCATGAAACTTGGGATCACGTTGCTTTCTACCCTTGTCATCGCAATGCTCCATGCTCCTTGAAATCAAAATGATCCATGACCTCTGTCATCAGAATGCTCCACAAACTTGTGATCACAAAGTTCCATAAAACTGGTCATCATAGCACTCCATCATGTCTGTCATCACAATATTCCATGCCCTTTTCATCACAATGCTCCATGACATTTGTCATCACAATGCTCAATACACTTGTCATCACAATGCTCCCTGACACTTGTCAGAAGTCTCCAGAACTCTGTCATGAAACAGCTCAATGCCTTTTCATCACAATGTTCCATGCCATTGTCATCACAATGCTTCTTAACCCTTGTCATCAGAATGCTCCAATCCCTTGTCATCACAATGCTCCATTACCTTTGTCATCACAATCCTCCATGACACATGGCATCACATTGCTCCATGCCATTGTCATCACAATGGACCATGACATATCTCATCACAATGCTCCTTGACAACGGTCTCCACAAAACTCCATGACCTTGTCATCACAATTCACCAGGCCCTTGTCATCACAATGCTCCATTCCCTTGTCATCACAATGCTCCATGACCTTTTTTATGAAAATTCTCCGTGACTCCAGTCATCACAATGCTTCATGACATTTGTCATCACAATTGTCCTTGTCCTCGTCATCACAAGACTCTGTGACTTATGTCACCACAATGCTCCATGAAATTCTCATCACAATGATCTCTGACCCTTGTCATCACAATGCTCCATGCCATTGTCACCACCATGCACCATGGCCCTTGTCATCACAATTGTCTAGGCCCTTGACAGCACAATGTTCCATGACCCGTGTCACCACAAAATGCATGCGCTTGTCATCATAATGATCCACAATATTGTCATCACAATGCTCCATAAACGATGTCATCACAATGCTCCATGCACTTTTCATTAAAATGCTCTCTCACCACTGATATCAGAGTGTTCCATCACTAGTCATCACTATACTCACTCACTGCTGTCATCACAATGTTCCTTGACCCCTGTCATCGCAATGCTACATGACCTTATCATCAAAATGCTCCATGACCCCTGACATCACAATGTTCCCTAACCCCTGTCATCAAAATGCTCTTGGACCCTTTTCATCTCAATGCTCCATGAACCCTGTCATCACAATGCACCATGCCCATCATCATAAAGCTTCATGATATTGTCATCAGAATGAAATCAAAATGCTCCATGACCCTTGTCATCACAATGCTCCAAGCCCTTGTCATCACAATGCTCCATTACCTTTGTCAACATAATCCTCCATGACACTTGGCATCACAATGCTCCATGCCATTGTCATCACAAGGGACCGGACATATGTCATCACAATGCTCCATGACACATGACATCAGAATGTTGCAGGGGATTCTCAACAAATTGCTCCATTCCATTGTCATCACAATGCTCCATGACCCTTGTCATCACAACGCTCCATGATGCCTGTCATCAAAATATTCCATGTCCTTGTCACCACAATGCTCCATGACCATTGTCATCACAATGCTCAATACACTTGTCATCACAATGATCCCTGAAACTTGTCAGAAGTCTCCTTGAACTCTGTCATGACATATCTCAATGCCTTTTTCAACACAATGCTCCATGCGCTTATCATCACAATGCTCCAAGCCATTGTCATCACAATGCTTCATGACGCTTGTCATCAGAATGCTCCAATCCCTTGTCATCACAATGTCCCATTACCTTTGTCATCATAATCCTCCAATACTCTTGGCATCACAATGCTCCATGCCATTGTCATCACAATGGACCATGACATATATCTTCACAATGCTCCCTGACAACTGTCTTAACAAAAATCCATGAACTTCTCATCACAATGCTCCAGGACCTTGTCATCACAATGCTCCACACACTTGTGATCACAATGTTCCATAAAACTGGTCATCATAGCACTCCATCATGCCTGTCATCACAATATTCCATGCCCTTGTCATTACAATGCTCCATGACATTTGTCATCACAATTCTCAATACACTTGTCATCACAATGCTCGCTGACAATTGTCAGAAGTCTCCTTGAAGTCAGTCGTGAAATAGCTCCATGCCTTTTTCATCACAGTGCTCCATGCCATTGTCATCACAATGCTCCATGCCCCTTGTCATAACAATGCTCCATGATGCCTGTCATCACAATATCCCATGCCCTTGTCATCACAATGCTCTATGACATGTGTCATCACAATGCTCAAAACACTTGTCATCCAAATGCTCCCTGACACTTGTCAGAAGGCTCCTTGAAATCTGTCATGAAATAGCTCCATGCCTTTTTCATCACAATGCTCCATTCCCTTATCATCACAATGCTCCATGCCCTTGCCATCACAATGCTCCAAGCCCTTGTCATCACAATGGACCATGATATATGTCATCACAATGCTCCCTGACACCGCTCTACACAATACTCCATGACCCTGTAATCACAGTGCTCCATGCCCTAGTCATCACAATGTGCCATGCGCACTGTCATCACAATAATCCAAGAAACTTGTCAGACCAATGCTCCATGACTCTGTAATCACAATGCTCCAAGCCCTTCTCACCACAAAGCTCCATTACCTTTGTCATCATAATCCTCCATGACACTTGGCATCACAATGCTCCATGCCATTCTCATCACAATGGACGGACATATGTCATCACAATGCTTCATGACACATGACTTCAGAATGCTACAGGGGATTCTCAACAAAATGCTCCATGCCATTGTCATTACAATGCTCCATCTCCCTTGTCATCACAACGCTCCATGATGCCTGTCATCACAATATTCCATGTCGTTGTCATCACAATGCTCCATGACCATTGTCATCACAATGCTCAATACACTTGTCATCACAATGATCCCTGAAACTTGTCAGAAGTCTCCTTGAACTCTGTCATGACATATCTCAATGCCTTTTTCAACACAATGCTCCATGCCCTTATCATCACAATACTCCATGCCATTGTCATCCCAATGCTTCATGACGCTTGTTATCAGAATGCTCCAATCCCTTGTCATCACAATGTTCCATTACCTTTGTCATCACAATACTCCATTACTCTTGGCATCACAATGCTCCATGCCATTGTCATCACAATGGACCATGACATATATCATCACAATGCTCCCTGAAAACTGTCTTAACAAAGCTCCATGAACTTCTCATCACAGTGCTCCAGGACCTTGTCATCACAATGCTCCATGCCCTTGTCATAACAATGATCCCTGACCTTATTTATGAAAATTCTCCGTGACTCCATTCATCACAATGCTTCATGACATTTGTCATCAAAATTGTCCTTGTCCTAGTCATCACAAGACTCTGTGACTTATATCACCCCAATGCTCCATGAACTTCTCATCACAATGCTTTCTGACCCTTGTCATCACAATGCTCCATGACCTTCTCATCATAGTTGTCTTTGCACTTGTCAGCACAATGCTCCATGACCCATGTAATCACAATATGCCATGTGCTTGTCATCATAATGCTTCACAAACTTGTCATACCAATGCTCCATGCACTTTTCATCAAAATGCTCTCTCACCACTGATATCAGAGTGTTCCATCACTAGTCATCACTATACTCCCTCACCCCTGTCATCACAATGTTCCATGACCACTGTCATCGCAATGCTACATGAACTTATCATCAAAATGCTCCATGACCCACGACATCACAATGTTCCATAACCCCTGTCATCAAAATGTTCCATGACCCTTTTCATCTCAATGCTCCATGAACCCTGTCATCACAATGCACCATGCCCTTCATCATAATCCTTCATGCTATTTTCATCACAATGAAATCAGAATGCTCCATGACCTCTGTCATCAAAATGCTCCAAACCCTTGTGATCACAATGTTCCATAATCCTTGTCTTCACGACGCCCCATGACACTCGTCATAACAATTATCCATGTTCTTCTCATCACAATGCTTCATGAACTTTGTCATCACAATGTTCAATATACTTGTCATCACAATGCTCCCCGACACTTTTCGTCAGTATGCTCCTTGAACCCGTTCATGATAAGGCTCTATGTATTTTTCATCACAGTGATCAATACCGTTTTCTTCAAATTGCTCCATGACCCCTGTAATCACAATGCTCCAGGACCCGTTTCATCAGAATGCTCCATGAGACTTGTCATCACAAGGCTCCAAGGTCTTCTCATCACAATGCTCCAGGAACTTTTCATCACAATCTCCATTCACTTGTCATAACAATGCTCCATGACCATGTCATCACAATACTCCATGAACATTTTCAGCCCAATGCTCCATAACCTTCTCATCACAATGCTCCATGACACCTGTCATCACAATGCTCCATGACGACTGTCATCAAAATGCTCCATGACCCTTGCCATCACAATAATCCATTCCCTTGTCATCTCATTGCTCCATGACCACTGTAATCACAATGCTCCATGACGCTTGTCATCACAGTGCTCTATGACACTTGTCATCCCAATGCTCCATGCCTTCATCAGCAAAATGCTACATGACCTTGTCATCACGATGCTCCATGCGCTTGTCATCACAATACTCCATTCCCATTGTGACCACAATCCTCCATGAAACTTGGGATCACGTTGCTTTCTACCCTTGTCATCGCAATGCTCCATGCTCCTTGAAATCAAAATGATCCATGACCTCTGTCATCAGAATGCTCCACAAACTTGTGATCACAAAGTTCCATAAAACTGGTCATCATAGCACTCCATCATGTCTGTCATCACAATATTCCATGCCCTTTTCATCACAATGCTCCATGACATTTGTCATCACAATGCTCAATACACTTGTCATCACAATGCTCCCTGACACTTGTCAGAAGTCTCCAGAACTCTGTCATGAAACAGCTCAATGCCTTTTCATCACAATGTTCCATGCCATTGTCATCACAATGCTTCTTAACCCTTGTCATCAGAATGCTCCAATCCCTTGTCATCACAATGCTCCATTACCTTTGTCATCACAATCCTCCATGACACATGGCATCACATTGCTCCATGCCATTGTCATCACAATGGACCATGACATATCTCATCACAATGCTCCTTGACAACGGTCTCCACAAAACTCCATGACCTTGTCATCACAATTCACCAGGCCCTTGTCATCACAATGCTCCATTCCCTTGTCATCACAATGCTCCATGACCTTTTTTATGAAAATTCTCCGTGACTCCAGTCATCACAATGCTTCATGACATTTGTCATCACAATTGTCCTTGTCCTCGTCATCACAAGACTCTGTGACTTATGTCACCACAATGCTCCATGAAATTCTCATCACAATGATCTCTGACCCTTGTCATCACAATGCTCCATGCCATTGTCACCACCATGCACCATGGCCCTTGTCATCACAATTGTCTAGGCCCTTGACAGCACAATGTTCCATGACCCGTGTCACCACAAAATGCATGCGCTTGTCATCATAATGATCCACAATATTGTCATCACAATGCTCCATAAACGATGTCATCACAATGCTCCATGCACTTTTCATTAAAATGCTCTCTCACCACTGATATCAGAGTGTTCCATCACTAGTCATCACTATACTCACTCACTGCTGTCATCACAATGTTCCTTGACCCCTGTCATCGCAATGCTACATGACCTTATCATCAAAATGCTCCATGACCCCTGACATCACAATGTTCCCTAACCCCTGTCATCAAAATGCTCTTGGACCCTTTTCATCTCAATGCTCCATGAACCCTGTCATCACAATGCACCATGCCCATCATCATAATGCTTCATGATATTGTCATCAGAATGAAATCAAAATGCTCCATGACCCTTGTCATCACAATGCTCCAAGCCCTTGTCATCACAATGCTCCATTACCTTTGTCAACATAATCCTCCATGACACTTGGCATCACAATGCTCCATGCCATTGTCATCACAAGGGACCGGACATATGTCATCACAATGCTCCATGACACATGACATCAGAATGTTGCAGGGGATTCTCAACAAATTGCTCCATTCCATTGTCATCACAATGCTCCATGACCCTTGTCATCACAACGCTCCATGATGCCTGTCATCAAAATATTCCATGTCCTTGTCACCACAATGCTCCATGACCATTGTCATCACAATGCTCAATACACTTGTCATCACAATGATCCCTGAAACTTGTCAGAAGTCTCCTTGAACTCTGTCATGACATATCTCAATGCCTTTTTCAACACAATGCTCCATGCGCTTATCATCACAATGCTCCAAGCCATTGTCATCACAATGCTTCATGACGCTTGTCATCAGAATGCTCCAATCCCTTGTCATCACAATGTCCCATTACCTTTGTCATCACAATCCTCCAATACTCTTGGCATCACAATGCTCCATGCCATTGTCATCACAATGGACCATGACATATATCTTCACAATGCTCCCTGACAACTGTCTTAACAAAAATCCATGAACTTCTCATCACAATGCTCCAGGACCTTGTCATCACAATGCTCCACACACTTGTGATCACAATGTTCCATAAAACTGGTCATCATAGCACTCCATCATGCCTGTCATCACAATATTCCATGCCCTTGTCATTACAATGCTCCATGACATTTGTCATCACAATTCTCAATACACTTGTCATCACAATGCTCGCTGACAATTGTCAGAAGTCTCCTTGAAGTCAGTCGTGAAATAGCTCCATGCCTTTTTCATCACAGTGCTCCATGCCATTGTCATCACAATGCTCCATGCCCCTTGTCATAACAATGCTCCATGATGCCTGTCATCACAATATCCCATGCCCTTGTCATCACAATGCTCTATGACATGTGTCATCACAATGCTCAAAACACTTGTCATCCAAATGCTCCCTGACACTTGTCAGAAGGCTCCTTGAAATCTGTCATGAAATAGCTCCATGCCTTTTTCATCACAATGCTCCATTCCCTTATCATCACAATGCTCCATGCCCTTGCCATCACAATGCTCCAAGCCCTTGTCATCACAATGGACCATGATATATGTCATCACAATGCTCCCTGACACCGCTCTACACAATACTCCATGACCCTGTAATCACAGTGCTCCATGCCCTAGTCATCACAATGTGCCATGCGCACTGTCATCACAATAATCCAAGAAACTTGTCAGACCAATGCTCCATGACTCTGTAATCACAATGCTCCAAGCCCTTCTCACCACAAAGCTCCATTACCTTTGTCATCATAATCCTCCATGACACTTGGCATCACAATGCTCCATGCCATTCTCATCACAATGGACGGACATATGTCATCACAATGCTTCATGACACATGACTTCAGAATGCTACAGGGGATTCTCAACAAAATGCTCCATGCCATTGTCATTACAATGCTCCATCTCCCTTGTCATCACAACGCTCCATGATGCCTGTCATCACAATATTCCATGTCCTTGTCATCACAATGTTCCATGACCATTGTCATCACAATGCTCAATACACTTGTCATCACAATGATCCCTGAAACTTATCAGACGTCTCCTTGAACTCTGTCATGACATATCTCAATGCCTTTTTCAACACAATGCTCCATGCCCTTATCATCACAATGCTCCATGCCATTGTCATCAGAATGCTTCTTGACGCTTATCATCAGAATGCTCCAATCCCTTGTCATCACAATGTTCCATTACCTTTGTCATCAAATCCTCCATTACTCTTGGCATCGCAATGCTCCATGCCATTGTCATCACAATGGACCATGACATATATCATCACAATGCTCCCTGACAACTGTCTTAACAAAACTCCATGCACTTCTCATCACAATGCTCCAGGACCTTGTTATCACAATGCTCCATGCCCTTGTCATAACAATGCTCCATTACCTTATTTATGAAAATTCTCCGTGACTCCTGTCATCACAATGCTTCATGACATTTGTCATCACAATTGTCCATGTCCTCGTCATCACAAGACTCTGTGACTTATGTCACCACAATGCTCCATTAACTTCTCATCACAATGCTCTCTGACCTTTGTCATCTCAATGCACCATGACCCTTGTCATCATTGTTGTCTTTGCACTTGTCAGCACAATGCTCCATGACCCATATAATCACCATATGCCATGTGCTTGTCATCATAATGCTTCACAACCTTGTCATCCCAATGCTCCATGCACTTTTCATCAAAATGCTCTCTCACCACTGATATCAGAGTGTTCCATCACTAGTCACCACTATACTCCCTCACCCACGTCATCACAATGTTCCATGACCCCTGTCATCGCAATGCTACATGACCTTATCATCAAAATGCTCCATGACCCACGACATCACAATGTTCCATAACCCCTGTCATCAAAATGCTCCATGACCCTTTTCATCTCAATGCTCCATGAAACCTGTCATCACAATGCACCATGCCCATCATCATAATGCTTCATGCAATTTTCATCACAATGAAATCAGAATGCTCTATGACCTCTGTCATCAAAATGCTCCAAACCCTTGTGATCACAATGTTCCATAACCCTTGTCTTCACAACACCCCATGACACTCGTCATAACAATTATCCATGTTCTCCTCATCACAATGCTTCATGAACTTTGTCATCACAATGTTCAATATACTTGTCATCACAATGCTCCCCGACACTTTTCGTCAGTATGCTCCTTGAACCCGTTCATGATAAGGCTCTATGTATTTTTCATCACAGTGATCAATACCGTTTTCTTCAAATTGCTCCATGACCCCTGTAATCACAATGCTCCAGGACCCGTTTCATCAGAATGCTCCATGAGACTTGTCATCACAAGGCTCCAAGGTCTTCTCATCACAATGCTCCAGGAACTTTTCATCACAATCTCCATTCACTTGTCATAACAATGCTCCATGTCCATGTCATCACAATACTCCATGAATATTTTCAGCCCAATGCTCCATAACCTTCTCATCACAATGCTCCATGACACCTGTCATCACAATGCTCCATGACGCCTGTCATCAAAATGCTCCATGACCCATGCCATCACAATAATCCATTCCCTTGTCATCTCATTGCTCCATGACCACTGTAATTAGAATGATCCAGGACGCTTGTCATCACAGTGCTCTATGACACTTGTCATCCCAATGCTCCATGCCTTCATCAGCAAAATGCTACATGACTTGTCATCACGATGCTCCATGCACTTGTCATCACAATACACCATTCCCTTTGTGACCACTATCCTCCATGAAACTTGGGATCACATTGCTTTCTACCCTTGTCATCACAATGCTCCATGCTCCTTGAAATCAAAATGATCCATGACTTCTGTCATCAAAATGCTCCACACACTTGCGATCACAATGTTCCATAAAACTGGTCATCATAGCTCTCCATCATGCCTGTCATCACAATATCCCATGCCCTTGTCTTCACAATGCTCCATGACATTTGTCATCACAATTCTCAATACACTTGTCATCACAATGCTCGCTAAAAATTGTCAGAAGTCTCCTTGAAGTCAGTCGTGATATAGCTCCATGCCTTTTTCATCACAGTGCTCCATGCCATTGTCATCACAATGCTCCATGCCCCTTGTCATAACAACGCTCCATGATGCCTGTCATCACAATATCCCATGCCCTTGTCATCACAATGCTCTATGACATGTGTCATCACAATACTCAAAACACTTGTCATCCAAATGCTCCCTAACACTTGTCAGAAGGCTCCTTGAAATCTGTCATGAAATAGCTCCATGCCTTTTTCATCACAATGCTCCATTCCCTTATCATCACAATGCTCCATGCCCTTGCCATCACAATGCTCCAAGCCCTTGTCTTCACAATGGACCATGATATATGTCATCACAATGCTCCCTGACACCTCTCTACACAATACTCCATGACCTTGTAATCACAGTGCTCCATGCCCTAGTCATGACAATGTGCCATGCTAACTGTCATCACAATAATCCATGAAACTTGTCAGACCAGTGCTCCATGACTCTGTAATCACAATGCTCTATGCCGTTGTCAGCACAATGCTCCAAGCCCTTGTCACCACAATGCTCCATTACCTTTGTCATCATAATGCTCATTGACCCTTGGCATCACAATGCTCCATGCCATTGTCATCACAATGGACGGACATATGTCATCACAATGCTTCATGACACATGACATCAGAATGCTCCAGGGGATTCTCAACAAAATGCTCCATGCCATTGTCATTACAATGCTCCATGACCCTTGTCATCACAACGCTCCATGATGCCTTTCATTACATTATTCCATGTCCTTGTCTTCACAATGCTCCATGACCAATGCCATCACAATGCTCAATACACTTGTCATCACAATGCTCCCTGACACTTGTCAGAAGTCTCCTTGAAGTCTGTCATGAAACAGCTCAATGCCTTTTCATCACAATGTTCCATGCCATTCTCATCACAATGCTTCTTGACTCTTGTCATCAGAATGCTCCAAACCCTTGTCATCACAATGCTCCATTACCTTTGTCATCACAATCCTTCATGACCCTTGGCATCACATTGCTCCATGCCATTGTCATCACAATGGACCATGACATATATCATCACAATGCTCCCTGACAACTGTCTTCACAAAACTCCATGACCTTGTCATCACAATTCACCAGGCCCTTGTCATCAGAATGCTCCATGCCCTTCTCATCACAATGCTCCATGTCCTTTTTTATTAAAATTCTCCATGACTCCAGTCATCACAATGCTTCATGACATTTGTCACCACAATTGTCCTTGTCCTCGTCATCACAAGACTCTGTGACTTATGTCACCACAATGCTCCATGAAATTCTCATCACAATGCTCTCTGACCCTTGTCATCACAATGCTCCATGCCGTTGTCACCACCATGCTCCATGACCCTTGTCATCACAATTGTCTATGCACTTGAGAGCACAATGTTCCATGACCCGTGTCATCCCAAAATGCCATGCGCTTGTCATCATAATGCTCCACAAGATTGCCATCACAATGCTCCATAAACGATGTCATCACAATGCTCCATGCACTTTTCATCAAAATGCTCTCTCACCACTGATATCAGAGTGTTCCATCACTAGTCATCACTATACTCCCTCTCTGCTGTCATCACAATGTTCCTTGACACCTGTCATCGCAATGCTACCTGTCCTTAACATCAAAATGCTCCATGACCCCTGACATCACAATGTTCCATAACCCCTGTCATCAAAATGCTGTGGGACGCTTTTCATCTCAGTGCTCCATGAACCCTGTCATCACAATGCACCATGCCCATCATCATAATGCTTCATGCTATTGTCATCACAATGAAATCAAAATGCTCCATGACCCTTGTCATCACAATGCTCCAAGCCCTTGTCATCACAATGCTCCATTAACTTTGTCATCATAATCCTCCATGACACTTGGCATCACAATGCTCCATGCCAATGTCATCACAAGGGACCGGACATATGTCATCACAATGCTCCATGACACATGAATTCAGAATGCTGCAGGGGATTCTCAACAAATTGCTCCATTCCATTTTCATCACAATGCTCCATGACCCTTGTCATCACAACGCTCCATGATGCCTGTCATCACAATATTCCATGTCGTTGTCATCACAATGCTCCATGACCATTGTCATCACAATGCTCAATACACTTGTCATCACAATGATCCCTGAAACTTGTCAGAAGTCTCCTTGAACTCTGTCATGACATATCTCAATGCCTTTTTCAACACAATGCTCCATGCCCTTATCATCACAATACTCCATGCCATTGTCATCCCAATGCTTCATGACGCTTGTTATCAGAATGCTCCAATCCCTTGTCATCACAATGTTCCATTACCTTTGTCATCACAATACTCCATTACTCTTGGCATCACAATGCTCCATGCCATTGTCATCACAATGGACCATGACATATGTCATCACAATGCTCCCTGACAACTGTCTTCACAAAACTCCATGAAATTGTCATCACAATGATCCATGTGATTGTCATCACAATAATCCACAAGCTTGTCATCAGAATGTTCCATGACACTTGTCATCAAAATGTGCCATGACCCGTATCATCACAATGCTCCATGATACCTGTCCTCACGATGCTCCATGCCACTTGTCATTATGTGCTCAATGACGTTCATCAGCACAATTATCCATGGTCTTCTCATCACAATTCTCCATGCCCTTGTTATCACAATGCTCCATGGCCATTGTCATCACAATTCTCCAAGCCCTTTTCATCACAATGGATCATGACATATGTCATCAAAATGCTCCCTGACAGCAGTTTTCACTCTAGTCCATGACCTTGTCAACAAAATGCTCAATGTCCTTGCCATCACAATGCGCCATGACCACTGTCATCACAATAATCCATGAAACTTGTCAGACCAATGCTCCATGATCCTATCATCACAAGGCTCGATGCCCTTGTCATCACAATGCACCAAGCCCTTGTCTTCACAATACTCTTTTACTTTTGTCATCACGATCCTCCATGACACTTGGCATCACAATGCTCCATGCCATTGTCATCACAATGGACAATGATATATGTCAACACGATGCTCCCTGACACCTCTCTACACAATACTCCATGACCTTGTCATAATAGTACTCCATGACTATGTCATCACAATGCACCATGCCCACTGTCATCAAAATAATACATGAAATTGTCAGGCCATTGCTCCATGCCCCTGTCATCACAATGCTCTATGCTCTTGTCATCACAGTGCTCCAAGCCTTTGTCATCACAATTCTCCATTAACTTTGTCATCATAATCCTCCATGACACTTGGCAGCACAATGCTCCATGCCAATGTCATCACAATGGACAGGACATATGTCATCACAATGCTCCATGACGCATGACATCAGAATGCTCTAGGGGATTCTCAGCAAAATGATCCATGCCATTGTCATCACTATATTCCATGCCCTTGTCATCACAATGCTCCCTGACCATTGTCATCACAATGCTCAATACACATGTCATCACAATGCTCCCTGACACTTGTCAGAAGTCTCCTAGAACTCTCTCATGAAAAAGCTCCATGCCTTTTTTATCACAATGCTCCATGTCCTTATCATCACAATGCTCCATGATATTGTCATCACACTCCTCCATGACTGTTGGCATCACAATATTCCATGCCATTGTCAGCACAATGGACCCTGACATATGTCATCACAATGTTCCCTGACAACTGTCTTCACAGAACTCCATGACCTTGTCAAAACAATGCCCCAAGCCCTTGTCACCACAATGTTCCATGCCCTTGTTATCACCATGCTCTATGACCTCTTTTATGAAAATTCTCCGTGACTCCATTCATCACAACACTTCATGACATTTCTCGTCACAATTGTCCATGCCCTCGTCATCACAACACTCTGTGACATTTGTTACCACAATGCTCCATGCACTACTCAACAAAATGCTCTCTCACCACTGATATCAGAGTGTACCATCACTAGTCATCACTATACACCCTGACCCCCCTCATCACAATGTTCCATGGCCCCTGTCATCGCAATGCTACATGACCTTATCATCAAAATGCTCCATGACCCCTGACATCACAATGTTCCATAACCCATATCATCAAAATGCTCCATGACCCTTTTCATCTCAATGCTCCATGAACCCTGTCAAAGAAATGCACCATGCCCATCATCATAATGCTTCATGCTCTTGTCATCACAATGAAATCAAAATGCTCCAAGACCTCTGTCACCAAAATGCTCCAAACCCTTGTGATCACAATGTTTCATAACACTTGTCATCACAAAGCCCCATGACACTCGTCATAACAATTATCCATGTTCTTCTCATCACAATGCTCCATGAACTTTGTCACCACAATGTTCAATATACTTGTCATCACAATGCTCCCCAACATTTCTCGTCACTATTCTCCTTGAACCCGTTCCTGATAAGGTTCTATGTCTTTTTCTTCACAGTGATCCATGTCGTTTTCATCAAATTGCTCCATGACCCCTGTAATCACAGTGCTCCATGACCATTTTCATAAAAATGCTCCATGAGAATTGTCATCACAAGGCTCCATGGTCTTCTCATCACAATGCGCCAGGAACTTGTCATCACAAGGCTCATTTCACTTGTCATAACAATGCTCCATGACCCTGTCATCACAATACTCCATGAATATTTTCATCCCAATGCTCCATTACCTTCTCATCACAATGCTCCATGACACCTGTCATCACAATGCTCCATGACAACTTTCATCAAAATGCTTCATTACCCTTGCAATCAAAATAATCTAACCCCTTGTCATCCCAGGGCTCCATGACCACAGTAATCACAATGCTCCATAACGCTTGACATCACAGTGCTCCATGACACTTGTCATCCCAATGCTCCATGCCTTTGTCAGCAAAATGCTGCATGACCTTGTCATCACAATGTTCCATGCGCTTGTCATCACAATATTCCATTCCCATTGTGACCACAATCCTCCATGAAACTTGGGATCACATTGCTTACTACCCTTGTCATCACAATGCTCCATACTCCTTAAAATCTAAAGGATCCATGACTCTGTCATCACAGTGCTCCAAAACGCTGTGATCCCAATGTTCCATAACACTGGTCATCACAGGGCTCCATGATGCCTGTCATCACAATATTCCATTCCCTAGTCATCACAATTCTCCATGACTTTTGTCATCACAATGCTCCCTGACAACTGTCTTCACAAAATTCCATGAACTTGTTATCACAATGCTCAATGTGCTTGTCATCACAACACTACACAAGCTTGCCATTAGAAGGCTCTATGACACTTCTCATCAAAATGCGCCATGACACCTATCATCACAATGTTCCATGACACCTGACCTAACGATGCTCCATGGCCCTTGTCATTACAGTGCTCCATGACGCTAGTAATCACAATTATCCATGGTCTTCTCATCACAATTCTCCATGCCCTTGTCATTACAATGCTCCATTGCCATTGTCATCACAATGCTCCAAGCCCTTGTCATCACAATCCTCCATGACACTTGGCATCACAATGCTCCATGCCATTGTCATCAAAATAGACCATGATATATGTCATCGTGATGCCTCCTGAATCCTCTGTACACAATACTCCATGACCTTGTCATCACAGTGCTCCATGCAATTGTCATCACAATTTGCCATGAGCACTGTCATCACAATAATCCATGAAACTTGTCAGGGCAATGCTCCATGCCCCTGTCATCACAATGCTCTATGCCCTTGTCATCAAAATGCTCCAAGACCTTGTCAGCACAATGTTCCATTACCTTTGTCATCATAATCCTGCTTGACACTTGGCATCACAATGCTCCATGTCATTGTCATCACAATGGACCTGATATATGTCATCACAATGCTCCATGACGGATGACATCAGAATGCTCCAGGGGATTCTCAACAAAATGCTCCATGCCATTGTCATCACTATATTCCATGCCCTTGTCATCAAAATGCTCCATGACCATTGTCATCACAATGCTCAGTACACTTGTCATTACAATGCTCCCTGACACTTGTCAGAAGTCTCCTTGAACTCTCTCATGAAAAAGCTCATGACAATGCTCCATGCCCTTATCATCACAATGCTCCATGACATTGTCATCAGAGTTCACCATGCCCTTTTTCATCACAACGCTCCATGATGCTAGTCATCACAATATTCCATGACCTTGTCATCACAATGCTCTATGACATGTGTCATCACAATGCTCAAAACACTTGTCATCCCAATGCTCCCTGACACTTGTCAGAAGGCTCCTTGAACTCTGTCATAAAATAGCTCCATGCCTTTTTCATCACAATGCTCCATTCCCTTATCATAAAAATGCTCCATGCCATTGTCATCACAATGCTTTGTGACCCTTGTCATCACAATGTTCCAAACCCTTGTCATCACTATGCTTCATTAATTTGTCATCACAATACTCCATTACCCTTGGCATCACAGTGTTACATGCCATTGTCATCACCATGGACCATGACATATGTCAGCGCAATGGTCCCTGACAACTGTCTTCACAAAACTCCATGACCTTGTCATCACAATGCTCCATGTGCTTGTCATCACAATATTCCACAAGCTTGTCATCAGAATGCTCGATGACACTTGTCATCAAAATGCACCATGACCCCTATCATCACAATGCTCCATGACACCTGTCCTCACGATGCTCCATGACCCTTGTCAACACAGTGCTCCATGACGATCATCATCACAATTATCCATGGTGTTCTCATCACAATAATCCATGCCCTTGTGATCACAATGCACCATGACCCTTGTCATCAATGCTCCCAGCCCTTGTCATTACAATGCTCCATTACCTTTGGCATCACAATCCTCTATGACACTTGGCATCACAATGATCCATTTCTTTGTCTGAAAAATGCTACATCAACTTGTCATCACAATGCTCCATGATCTTTGTCATCACAATGCACAATACACTTGTAATCACAATGCTCCCAGACAATGTCCTCAGAATGCTCCGTGAAATCTGTCATGAAAAGCCTACATGCCATTTTCATCACAATGCTCCATTCACTTTTCATCACAATGCTCCATGCCATTGTCATCACAATACTCCACAAGCTTGTCATCAGAATGGTCCATGACCCTTCTCATCACAATGCTCCATGACACCTGTCATCACAATGCTCCATGACACCTGTCATCACAATGTTTCATGTCCCTTGTCATTACAGTGCTCCATGACGCTCGTCAGCACAATTATCCATGGTCTTCTCATCACAATGCTCCTTGGTCTTGCCATCACAATGCTCCATTCCCTGGTCATCACAATTCTCCATCTGTCTTGTCATCACAATTCGGAATGTCCTTGATATCACAATGCACCATGACACTCCTCACCAGAGTGTTACAGCCTCTTGTCATCACAATTTAATATGCACTTGTCATCGCAATACTACATGACCCATGAGAAAGAAAGCTGCATGCGCTTGTCACAACAATACTTCACGACCTTGTCATCAAAATACTCCATGGCCCTTGTCATGACAATGCCGCATGCCCTTGTCATAACAATGTTCCAAGCCCTTGTCATCAAAATGCTCTGTTACCTTTGCCATCACAAACCTCCATGACACTTGGCATCACAATGCTCCATGTCATTGTCTTCACAATGGATCATGACATATGTCATCACAATGGCCCCAGACAACTCTCTTCACAATACTCCATGACCTTGTCATCACAAGGCTCCATGTCCTTGTCATCACAAAGTGCCATGCCCACTGTCATCACAATAATCCATGAAACTTGTCAGAACAATGATCCATTCCCTTGTCATCACAATGCAACATGACCCTGTAATCACAATGTTCCATGCCCCTTTTCATCTCAATTCTCCAAGAACCCTGTCATCCCAATGCACCATGCCCATCATCATAATGCTTCATGCTATTCTCATCACAATGAAATCAAAATGCTCCATGCCCTCTGTCATCACAATGCTCCAAACCCTTGTGATCACAAGATTCCATAGCCATTGTCATCACAATGCCCCAAGACGCTTGTCATCACAATTATCCATGGTCTTCTCATCAAAATGCTCCATGAACTTTGTCATCCCAATGCTCAATGCACTTGTTATCACAATGCTCCCTGACACTTGTCGTCAGTATGCCACTTGAACCCTGTCATGACGATGCTCGACGCCTTTTTCATCACAATGATCCATGCCTCTTTCATCACAATCCTCCAAAACCCCTGTAATCACAATACTCCATGCTCTTGTCATCACAATGTTCCAAGACGCATGTCATCAGAATGCTCCATGGCCTTCTCATCAAAATGCTCCATGCCCTTGTCATCAAAATGCTCCAATACCCCTGTAATCACAAGGCTCCATGATACTTTTCATCAGAATGCTCCATGACACTTGTCATCACAAGGTTCCATGGTCTTCGGAACACAATGCTCCAGGAGCTTGTTATCATAATGCTCCATTCCTCTGTCATCACAATGCATCCTGACCACTGTCATCACAACGCTCCATGACCCATGACACAACAATGATCCAAGACTCTTGTCATCAAAATGCTCCATAAACCTTGTCATCACAATGATTCATGCCCTTGTCATCCCAATGTTCCATGACCCCTGTAATCACAATGCTCCATGACGCTTGTCATCACAGTGCTCCATGACACTTGTCATCACAATGTTCCATGCTTTTTTCAGCAAAATGCTACATGACCTTGTCATCACAATGCTCTATGTGCTTGTCATCACAATCCTTCATGAACCTTGGGATCACATTGCTTCATGCTCCTGTCATCACAATGCTCCACGCTCCTTGAAATCAAAATGATCCATCACCTCTGTCATCACAATGCTCCAAATCCTTGTGATCATAATGTTCCATAACACTTGTCATCACAACTCTCCATGATGCCTGCCATCACAATACTCCATGTCCTTGTCATCACAATGCTCCATGACATTTGTCATCACAATGCTCAAGACACTTGTCATTCCAATGATCCATGACACTTATCGTCAAAATGCTCCTTGAACAGTGTCATAAAATGGATCCATTCCTTTTTCATCACAGTGCTCCATGCCCTTTTCATCACAATGCTCCATGCCATTGTCATCACAATTGTTCACAAGCTTGTCATCAGAATGCTCTATGAAACTTGTCATCACAATGTTCCATGACCCCTGTCATCAAAATGATCATGACACCTGTCATCATAATGCTCCATGTCCCTTGTCATTACAGTGCTCCCTGATGCACTTCACCACAATTATCCATGGTCTTCTCATCACAATGCTCCATGAACTTTGTCATCCCAATGCTCAATGCACCTGTTATCACAATGCTCCCTGACACTTTTCGTCAGTATGCTCCTTGAAACCTGTCATGACGAGGCTCAACGCCTCTTTCATCACAATGATCCATGCCTTTATCATCACAATGCTCCAAGACCCCTGTAATCACAATACTCCATGCTCTTGTCATCACAATGTTCCAAGACGCTTGTCATCAGAATGCTCCATGGCCATCTCATCACAATGCTCCATGCCCTACTCATCAAAATGGTCCAATACCCCTGTAATCACAAGGCTCCATGGCACTTTCCATCAGAATGCCCCATGACACTTGTCATCACAAGGTTCCATGGACTTCTCAACACAATGCTCCAGGAATTTCTCATCATAATGCTCCATTCCCATGTCATCACAATGCACCATGAGCACAGTCATCAAAACACTGCATGACCCATGACACAACAATGGTCCAGGACTCTTGTCATCAAAATGCTCCATGAACCTGGTCATCACAATGATTCATGCCCTTGTCATCCCAATGCTCCTGACCCCTATAATCACAATGCTCCATGACGCTTGTAATCACAGTGCTCCATGATTCTTGTCATCACAATGTTCCATGCTTTTCTCAGCAAAATGCTACATAACCTTGCCATCACAATGCTCCATGTGCTTGTCTTCACAATCCTTCATGAACCTTGGGATCACATTGCTTAATGCTCCTGTCATCACAATGCTTCACGCTCCTTGAAATCAAAATGATCCATGACTTCTGTCATCACAATGCTCCAAACCCTTGTGATCATAATGTTCCATAACACTTGTCATCACAACTCTCCATGATGCCTGTCATCACAATACTCCATGCCCTTGTCATCACAATGCTCCATGACATTTGTCATCACAATGCTCAAGACACTTGTCATCACAATGATCCATGACACTTATCGTCAAAATGCTCCTTGAACCGTGTCATGGAAAGGATCCATGCCTTTTTCATCACAATGCTCCCTGCCCTTTTCATCACAGTGCTCCATACCATTGTCATCACAATAGTTCACAAGCTTGTCCTCAGAATGCTCTATGAAATTTGTCATCACAGTGCTCCATGACCCCTGTCATCAAAATGCTCATGACACCTGTCATCATAATGCTCCATGTCCCTTGTCATTACAGTGCTCCGTGATGCTCGTCATCACAATTATCCATGGGGTTCTCATCACAATGCTCCACGGTCTTGCCATCAAAATGCTCCATGCTCTGGTCATAACAATGATCCATGTCCCTTTTCATCAGGATTCTCCACGTCCTTGTCATCACAATTCTCCATGCACTTGTCATCACAAGGCTCCATGACCCCTGTCATAGCAAGCAACATGCGCTTGTCATCACAATGCTTCCCGACCTTCTCATCAAAATTCTCAATTGCCCTTGTCATCACAATGTTCCATGACCCTTGGCATCACAATGCTCCAAGCCCTTGTCATCACAATACTCCATTACATTTGCCATCACTATCCTCCATGACACTTGGCATCACAATGCTCCCTGACAACTGTCTTCACAATATTCCATGAACTTGTCATCACAATGCTCCAGGCCCTTATTATGACAATACTCCACAAGGTTTTCTTCAGAATGCTTCATGACCCTTGTCATTACAGTGCTCCATGACACTCATCATCACAATTATCCATGGTCTTCTCACCACAATGTTCCAAGGTCTTGCCATCACAATGCTCCATTCGCTGGTCATCACAATGCTACATATCCCTTGTTGTCGCAATGCACCATAACACCTCTCGTCACAATGTTACATGTTCTTGACATCACAATTCTCCATGCATTTGTCATCACAATGCACCATGACACCTGTCATAGCAAGCTCCACGTGCTTGTCATCACAATGCTTCACGACCTTGTCATCGACATTCTTAGTGGCACTTGTCATGACAATGCTCCATGCCCTTGTCATCTCAATGACCCAAGACATTGTCATCACAATCTCCCATGACACCTGGCCTCGAAATGTTCCATGCAATTGTCATCACAATGGACCATGACATATATCATCACAATTCTAACTGACATCTGTCTTCACAATAATCTGTGACCTTGTCATCACAAGGCTCCATGCCCTTATCATCACAATACGCCATGCCCACTGTCATCACAATAATCCTTGAAATTTGTCAGACCAATGCTTCATGCCCATGTCATCACAATGTTCCATTCCCTTGTCATCACAATGCACCATGACCCCTGTCATCACCATGCTCCTTGACTCCAGTCATCACAATGCTTCATAAAATTTGTCACCACAATGCTCCATGAAGTTTTCATCATAATGCTCTCTGGCACTTGTCATCACAGTGTTCCATGCCTTTGGAAGCACAATGCTCCATGACCCATGTCATCACAATGTGCCATGCACTTGTCATCACAATGCTCCACAACCTTGTCACCACCATGCTCCATAAACATTGTCATCACAATGCCCCATGCACTTCTCATCAAAATGCTCTGTCACCACTGATCTCACAATGTTCCATCAATAGTCATCACAGTACACCCTCACCCATGTCGTCACAATGTTCATGACCCATGTCATCACAATGTTACATGCGCTTATCTTCACAATGCTCCATGACCCCTAACATCAAAATGTTCCATAACCCCTGTCATCAAAATTTTCTATGACCCTTTTCATCACAAGGATCCTTGACCCCTTATATCACAATGTTCCCTAAACCCTGTCAACAAAATGTTCCATGTCCCTTTTCATCAAATGGCTCCATGATCATGTCATCACAATGCTCCCTGCCCTTCTCATCACAATGCAACACGCCCTTTTCATTAAAATGCTCCATAACATTTGTCATCACAAAACTCCATGACACTTGCCTTCAAGAGGCTCCATGCCATTGTCATCACACTGCTCCATGAACACTCTCATCACATTGCTCAATGCCCTTGTCATCACAAAGCTCTATGACACTTTTCATCACAATGCTCGATGTCCTTCTCATCACAATGCTCCATGCCCTTTTCATTACAATCCTCCATGACACATGCATCAGTGTTCTTTGCCCTTGTCATCACAATGCCCCTTGCCCACTCTCTTCACAGTAATACATGAAACTTTTCAGACCAATGCTCCATGCCCTTGTCATCACAAAGCTCCATTACTCCCGTCTTAACAATGCTCCATGACCCTTGCCATTACCGTGTTCCACGGCCTTGTCATCACAATGCTCCAAAACCCCTGTAATCACAATGCTCCATGTCCTTGTCATCACAAAGCTCCATGACGCAAGTCATCAGAATGCTCCATGGCCTTCTCATTACAATACTCCCTGCTCTTGTCATCACAATTCTCCAAGACTAATTTAATCACAATGCTCAATGCCCTTGTTATCCCATTGCTCCATGACCCCTGAAATCACAATGCTCCGAGACGCTTGTCATCACAGTGCCCCGTGACCATTGCCAGCACAATGCTCCATTTCTTTCTCTGCAAAATGCTACACCAACTTGTCATCACAATGCTCCATGATGTTTGTCATCACAATGCACAATACACTTGTCATCACCATGCTCCCAGATATTTTCCTCAGAATGCTCCATAAACACTCTCATGAAAAGCCTACATGCCATTTTCATCACAATTCTCCATTCACTTTTCATCACAATGCTCCATGCCATTGTCATCACAATACTCCACAAGCTTGTCATCAGAATGGTCCATGACCCTTGACATCACAATGCTCCATGACACCTGTCATCACAATGATTCATGTCCCTTGTCATTACAGTGCTCCATGACGCTTGTCAGCACAATTATCCATGGTCTTCTCATCACAATGCTCCTCGGTCTTGCCATCACAATGCTCCATTCCCTGGTCATCACAATTCTCCATCTGTCTTGTCATCACAATTCAGAATGTCCTTGTCATCACAATGCACCATGACACTCCTCACCAGAGTGTTACAGCCTCTTGTCATCACAATTTAACATGCTCTTGTCATCGCAATGCTACATGACCCCTGAAAAAGGAAGCTCCAAGCACTTGTCAACACAATACTTCACGACCTTTTCATCAAAATACTCCATGGCCCTTTTCATGACAATGCCGCATGCCCTTGTCATAACAATGTTCCAAGCCCTTGTCATCAAAATGCTCTGTTACCTTTGCCATCACAAACCTCCATGACACTTGGCATCACAATGATCCATGTCATTGTCATCACAATGGATCATGACATATGTCATCACAATGGTCCCCGACACCTCTCTTCACCATACTCCATGACCTTGTCATCACAAGGCTCCATGTCCTTGCAATCACAAAGGGCCATGCCCACTGTCATCACAATAATCCCTAAAACTTTTCAGAACAATGCTCCATGCCCTTGTCATCACAATGCACCATGGCCCCCGTAATCACAAAGTTCCATACCCCTTTTCATCTCAATTCTCCAATAACCCTGTCATCCCAAAGCACCATGCCCATCCTCATAACGCTTCATGCTCTTGTCATCACAATGAAATCAAAATGCTCCATGCCCTCTCTCATCACAATGCTCCAAACCCTTGTGATCACAAGATTCCATACCATTGTTATCACAATGCCCCATGACGCTTGTCATCACAACTATGCATGGTCTTCTCATCACAATGCTCCATGAACTTTGTCATCCCAATGCTCAATGCACTTGTTATCACAATGCTCCCTGACACTTGTCGTCAGTATGCTCCTTGAAACCTGTCATGACAATGCTCGATGCCTTTTTCATCACAATGATCCATGTCTTTTTCATCACAATGCTCCAAGACACCTGTAATCACAATACTCCATGCTCTTGTCATCACAATGTTCCAGGACGCATGTCATCAGAATGCTCCATGGCCTTCTAATCACAATGTTCCATGCCCTTGTCATCAAAATGCTCCAATACCCCTGTAATCACAAGGCTCCATGATACATTTCATCAGAATGCTCCATGACACTTGTCATCACAAGGTTCCATGGTCTTCGGAACACAATGCTCCAGGAGCTTGTTATCATAATGCTCCATTCCCATGTCATCACAATGAATCCTGACCACTGTCATCACAACGCTCCATGACCCATGACACAACAATGATCCAGGACTCTTGTCATCAAAATGCTCCATGAACCTTCTCATCACAATGATTCATGCCCTTGTCATTCCAATGCTCCCTGACCCCTGTAATCAAAATGCTCCATGACGCTTTTCATCACAGTGCTCCATGACTCTTGTCATCACAATGTTCCATGCTTTTTTCAGCAAAATGCTACATGACCTTGTCATCACAATGTTCCATGCGCTTGTCATCACAATCCTCCATGAACCTTGGGATCACATTGCTTCATGCTCCTGTCATCACAATGCTCCACGCTCCTTGAAATCAAAATGATCCATGACCTCTGTCATCACAATGCTCCAAATCCTTGTGATCATAATGTTCCATAACACTTGTCATCACAAATCTCCATGATGCCTGTCATCACAATACTCCATGCCCTTGTCATCACAATGCTCCATGACATTTGTCATCACAATGCTCAAGACACTTGTCATCACAATGATCCATGACACTTATCGTCACAATGCTCCTTGAACCGTGTCATAAAAAGGATCCATGCCTTTTTCAACACAATGCTCCATGCAATTTTAATCACAATGCTCCATGAAATTGTCATCACAATAGTTCACAAGCTTGTCATCAGAATGCTCCATGAAACTTGTCATCACAATGCTCCGTGACCCCTGTCATCAAAATGCTCATGACACCTGTCATCATAATGCTCCATGTCCCTTGTCATTGCAGTGCTCCGTGATGCACTTCATCACAATTATCCATGGTCTCCTCATCACAATGCTCCATGAACTTTGTCATCCCAATGCTCAATGCACCTGTTAGCACAATGCTCCCTGACACTTGTTGTCGGTATGATCCTTGAAACCGGTTATGACGAGGCTCAACGCCTCTTTCATAACAATGATCCATGCCGTTTTCATCACAATGCTCCAAGACCCCTGTAATCACAATACTCCATGCTCTTGTCATCACAATGTTCCAAGACGCATGTCATCAGAATGCTCCATAGCCTTCTCATCACAATGCTCCATGCCCTAGTCATCAAAATGGTCCAATACCCCTGTAATCACAAGGCTCCATGGCACTTTCCATCAGAAAGCTCCATGACACTTGTCATCACAAGGTTCCATGGTCTTCTCAACACAATGCTCCAGGAGCTTGTCATCATAATCCTCCATTCCCATGTCATCACAATGCACCATGACCACAGTCATCACAACGCTGCATAACCCATGACACAACAATGATCCAGGACTCTTGTCATCAAAATGCTCCATGAACCTGGTCATCACAATGATTCATGCCCTTGTCATCCCAATGTTCCATGACCCCTATAATCACAATGCTCCATGACGCTTGCCATAATAATGCTCCATGTGCTTGTCATCACAATCCTCCATGAACCTTGGGATCACATTGTTCATGCACCTGTCATCACAATGTTTCACGCTCCTTGAAATCAAAATGATCCATGACCTCTGTCATCACAATGCTCCAAACCCTTGTGATCATAATGTTCCATAACACTTGTCATCACAACTCTCCATGATGCCTGTCATCACAATACTCCATGCCCTTGTCATCACAATGCTCCATGACATTTGTCATCACAATGCTCAAGACACTTGTCATCACAATGATCCATGACACTTATCGTCACAATGCTCCTTGAACCGTGTCATGAAAAGGATCCATGCCTTTTTCATCACAATGCTCCATGCCCTTTTCATCACAATGCTCCATGCCATTGTCATCACAATAGATCACAAGCTTGTCTTCAGAATGCTCCATGAAACTTGTCATCTCAATGCTCCATGAACCCTGTCATGAAAATGCTCATGACACCTGTCATCATAATGCTCCATGTCCCTTGTCATTACAGTGCTCCGTGATGCTCGTCATCACAATTATCCATGGTGTTCTCATCACAATGCTCCATGCCCTGGTCATAACAATGTTCCATGTCCCTTTTCATCAGGATTCTCCACGTCCTTGTCATCACAATTCTCCATTTACTTGTCATCATCCATGACCAATGTCATAGCAAGCAACATGCGCTTGTCATCACAATGCTTCCCGAACTTCTCTTCAAAATTCTCAATTGCGCTTGTCATCACAATGCTCCATGACCCTTGGCATCACAATGCTCCAAGCCCTTGTCATCACAGTACTCCATTACATTTGTCATCACAATCCTCCATGACAGTTGGCATCACAATGCTCCCTGCCATTATCATCACAAAGGACAATGACATATGTCATCACAATGCTCCCTGACAACTGTCTTCACAATAATCCATGAACTTTTCATCACAATGCTCCAGGCCCTTGTCATGACAATACTCAACAAGCTTTTCATCAGAAGGCTCCATGACCCTTGTCATTACAGTGCTCCATGACGCTCATCATCACAACTATCCATGGTCTTCTCATCACAATGTTCCAAGGTCTTGCCATCACAATGCTCCATTCGTTGGTCATCAAAATGCTACATGTCCCTTGTCGTCACAATGCACCATGACACCTCCTGTCACAATGTTACATGTTCTTGTCATCACACTTCTCCATGCATTTGTCATCACAATGCTCCATGACACATGTCATAGCAAGCTCCACGCGCTTGTCATCACAATGCTTCACGACCTTGTCATCGACATTCTCAGTTGCACTTGTCATGACAATGCTCCATGCCCTTGTCATCACAATGATCCAAGACCTTGTCATCACAATCGCCCATGACACCTGGCCTCACAATGTTCCATGTAATTGTCATCACAATGGACCATGACATATATCATCACAATGCTAACTGACATCTGTCTTCACAATAATCTGTGACCTTGTCATCACAAGGCTCCATGCCCTTATCATCACAATAGGCCATGCCCACTGTCATCAAAATAATCCTTGAAATTTGTCAGACCAAAGTTTCATGCCCCTGTCATCACAATGCTCAATTCCCTTGTCATCACAAGGCACCATGACCCTTGTCATCACAATGCTACTTGACTCCAGTCATCACAATGCTTCATAAAATGTGTCATCACAATGGTCCATGCCCTCATCATCAGGAGGCTCTGTTACAATTGTCACCATAATGCTCCATGAAGTTTTCATCATAATGCTCTCTGGCACTTGACATCACAGTGTTCCATGCCTTTGGCAGCACAATGCTCCATGACCAATGTCATCACTATGTGACATGCACTTGTCATCAAAATGCTCCCCAACTTTGTCACCACCATGCTCCATAAAACTTGTCATCACAATGCCCCATGCACTTCTCATCAAAATGCTCTGTCACCACTGATCTCACAATGTTCCTTCACTAGTCAACACAGTACACCCTCACCCATGTCGTCACAATGTTCCATGACCCCTCTCATCACAATGTTACATGCCATTATCATCACAATGCTCCATGAAACCTAACATCAAAATATTCCATAACCCCTGTCATCAAAATGCTCTATTACCCTTTTCATCACAAGGATCCTTGACCCCTTACATCACAATGTTCCCTAAACCCTGTCAACAAAACTTTCCATGTCCCTTTTCATCAATTGGCTCCATGATCATGTCATCACAATGCTCCCTGCCCTTCTCATCACAATGCGCCACGCCCTTTCCATCAAAATGCTCCATAACATTTGTCATCACAAAGCTCCATGGCACTTGCCATCAAAATGCTCCATGCCATTGTCATCACATTGCTCCATGAACACTCTCATCACATTGCTCAATGCCCTTATCATCACAAAGCTCCATGACGCAAGTCATCAGAATGCTCCATGGCCTTCTCATTACAATGCTCCCTGCTCTTGTCATCACAATTCTCCAAGACCAATTTAATCACAATCCTCCATGCCCCTCTTCATCTGAATGTTCCATGAACCTTGTCCTCAAAATGCACCATGCCCATCATCATAATGCTTCATGCTATTGTCATCACAATGAAATCAAAATGCTCCATGATTTCTGTCATCACAATGCTCCAAACCCTTTAGATCACGACGTCCCAGAACACTTGTCATAACAATGCACAATGATGATTGCCATGAAAATTATCCATGGTCTTCTCAGCCCAATGCTCCATGACATTTGTCACCACAATGCTCCATGAACTTTTCACCACAATGTTCTCTGGCACTTGTCATCACAGTGTCCCATGCCATTGGCAGCACAATGCTCCATAACACATGTCATCACAATGCGCCATGCACTTGTCATCACGATGCTCCACAACCTTGTCATCACAATGCTCCATGCACTTCTCATCAAAATGCTCTGTCACCACTGATCTCACAATGTGCCATCACTAGTCATCACAGTACACCCTCACCCATGTCATCACAATATTCAATGACCCCTGTCATCACAATCTTACATGACCTTATCATCACAATGCTCCATGACCCTAACATCAAAATGTTCCATAAACCCTGTCATCAAAATGCTCTATGACCCTTTTCATCTCAAGGATCCTTGACCCCTTACATCACAATATTCCCTATACTCTGTCAACAAAATATTCCATGTCCCTTTTCATCAAATGTCTCCATGATCATGTCATCACCATGCTCCCTGCCCTTCTCATCACAATGCATCACGCCCATTTCATCAAAATGCTCCATAACATTTGTCATCACAAAGCTCCATAACACTTTCCATCAAAATGCTCCATGCCATTGTCATCACATTGCTCCATGAACACTCTCATCACATTGCTCAATGCCCTTGTCATCACAAAGCTCTATAACGCTTGTCATCGCAATGCTCGATGCCTTTCTCATCACAATGCTCCATGCCCTTTTCTTTACAATCCTTCATGACCCATGTATCACAGTGTTCTGTGCCCTTGTCATCACAATGCTCCTTTCCCACTCTCATCCCAGTAAGACATGAAACTTTTCAGACAAATGCTCCATGCCCTTGTCATCACAAGCCTCCATTACCCCTGTGAAAACAATGCTCCATGACCCTTGCCAGTACAGTGTTCCACGTCCTTGTCATCACAATGCGCCAAAACCCCTCTAATCACAATGCTCCATGCCCTTGTCATCACAAAGCTCCATGACGCAAGTCATCAGAATGCTCCATGGCCTTCTCATTACAATGCTCCCTGCTCTTGTCATCACAATTCTCCAAGACCAATTTAATCACAATCCTCCATGCCCCTCTTCATCTGAATGCTCCATGAATGCTGTCCTCAAAATGCACCATGCCCATCATCATAATGCTTCATGCTATTGTCATCACAATGAAATCAAAATGCTCCATGACCTCTGTCATCACAATGCTCCAAACCCTTTAGATCACGACGTCCCAGAACACTTGTCATAACAATGCACAATGATGATTGCCATAAAAATTATCCAAGGTCTTCTCAGCACAATGCTCCATGACATTTGTCATCACAATGCTCAATACTCTTGTCATCACAATGCTCAATAACACTTGTCGTAGTATGCTCCTTGAACGCTGTCATGACAAGGCTCCATGCCTTTTTCATCACAATGTCCCATGCCCCTTTCCATGTCAATTCTCCATGAACCCTGTCATCCCAATGAACCATGCCCATCATCATAATACTTCATGCTCTTATCACCACAATGAAATCAAAAGGTTTCATGCCCTCTGTCATCACAATGCTCCAAACCCTTGTGATCAAAATATTCCATAACAATTGTCATCACAATGCCCCATGACACTCATCATCACAATTACCCATGGTCTTCTCATCACAATGCTCCATGAACTTTGTCATCACAATGCTCAATGCACTTGTTATCACAATGCTCCCTGACACTTGTTGTCAGTATGCTCCTTGAACCCTGTCATGACGAGGCTCGACACCTTTTTCATCACAATGATCCATACCTTTTTCATCACAATGCTCCAAGTCCTCTGGAATCACAATACTCCATGCTCTTGTTATCACAATGTTCCATGATGCATGTCATCAGAATGCTCCATGGCCTTCTCATCACAATCCTCCATGTCCCTGTCATCAAAATGCTCCAATAGCCCTGTAATCACAAGGCTCCATGGCACTTTCCATCAGAATGCTCCATGACAGTTGTCATCACAAGGTTCCATGGTCTTCTCAAAACAATGCTCCAGGAGCTTGTCATCATAATGCTCCATTCCCATGTCATCACAATGCACCATGACCACTGTCATCACAACGCTCCATGACCCATGACACAAACATGATCCAGGACCCTTGGCATCAAAATGCTCCATGGAACTTGTCATCACAATGATTCATGCGCTTGTCATCCCAATGTTCCATGACCCCTGTAATCACAATGCTCCATGACGCTTGTCATCACTGTGCTCCATGACACTTGTCATCACAATGTTCCATGCTTTTGTCAGCAAAATGCTACATGACCTTGTCATCAAAATGCTCCATGTGCTTGTAATCACAATCCTCCATGAACCTTGGGATCACATTGCTTCATGCTCCTGTCATCACAATGCTCCACGCTCCTTGAAATCAAAATGATCCATGACCTCTGTCATCACAATGCTCCAAACCCTTGTGATCATAATGTTCCATAACACTTGTCGTCACAACTCTTCATGATGCGTGTCATCACAATACTCCATGAACTTGTCATCACATTGCTCCATGACATTTGTCATCACAGTGCTCAAGACACTTGTCATCACAATGATCCATGACACTTATCGTCAAAATGCTCCTTCAACCGTGTCATGAAAAGGATCCATGCCCTTTTCATCACAAAGTTCCATGCCATTGTCATCACAATAGATCACAAGCTTGTCATCAGAATGCTCCATGAAACTTGTCATCACAATGCTCCATGACCCCTGTCATCAAAATGCTCATGATACCTGTCATCATAATGCTCCATGTCCCTTGTCATTACAGTGCTCCGTGATGCTCGTCATCACAATTATCCATGGTGTTCTCATCACAATGCTCCACGTTCTTGCCATCACAATGCTTCATGCCCTGGTCATAACAATGCTCTATGTCCCTTTTCATCAGGATTCTCCACGTCCTTGTCATCACAATTCTCCATGCACTTGTCATCACAATTCTCAATGTCCCCTGTCAAAGCAAGCAACATACGCTTGTCATCACAATGCTTCCCGACCTTCTCATCAAAATTCTCATTTGCCCTTGTCATCACAGTGCTCCATGACCCTTGGCATCACAATGCTCAAAGCCCTTGTCATCACAAAAATCCATTACATTTCTCATCACAATCATCCATGACACTTGGCATCACAATGCTCCCTGCCATTATCATCACAATGGACCATGACATAGGTCATCACAGTGCTCCCTGACACCTCTCTTCACAATACTCCATGAACTTGTCATCACAATGCTCCAGGCCCTTGTCATGACAATACTCCACAAGCTTTTCATCAGAATGCTCCATGACCCTTGTCATTACAGTGCTCCATGACGCTCATCATCACAATTATCCATGGTCTTCTCATCACAATGTTCCAAGGTCTTGCCATCACAATGCTCCATTCGCTGGTCAGCACCATGCTACATGTCCCTTGTCGTCACAATGCACCATGACACCTCTCGTCACAATGTTATATGTTCTTGTCATCACAATTCTCCATGTATTTGTCATCGCAATGCTCCATGACACCTGTCATAGCAAGCTCCACGCGCTTGTCATCACAATGCTTCATGACCTTGTCATCGACATTCTCAGTGGCACTTGTCATGACAATGCTCCATGCCCTTGTCATCACAATGATCCAAGACCTTGTCATCACAATCGCCCATGACACCTGTCCTCACAATGTTCCATGCAATTGTCATCACAATAGACCATGACATATATCGTCACAATGCTAACTGACATCTGTCTTCACAATAACCCGTGACCTTGTCAGCACAAGGCTCCATGCTCTTATCATCACAATAAGCCATGCCCACTGTCATCACAATAATCCTTGAAATATGTCAGACCAATGCTTCATGCCCCTGTTATCACAATGTTCCTTTCCTTTTCATCACAATGCACCATGACACCTGTCATCACAATGCTCTTGACTCCAGTCATCACAATGCTTCATAAAATTTGTCATCACAATGGTCCATGCCCTCATCATGAGGAGGCACTGTTACATTTGTCACCACAATGCTCCATGAACTTTTCACCACAATGTTCTCTGGCACTTGTCATCACAGTGTCCCATGCCTTTGGCAGCACAATGCTCCATGACCCATGTCATCACAATGCGCCATGCACTTGTCATCACAATGCTCCACAACCTTGTCATCACAATGTTCCATGCACTTCTCATCAAAATGCTCTGTCACCACTGATCTCACAATGTTCCATCACTAGTCATCACAGTACATCCTCACCCATGTCATCACAATGTTCCATGACCACTGTCATCACAATCTTACATGACATTATCATCACAATGCTCCATGACCCCTAACATCAAAATGTTCCATAACCCCTGTCATCAAAATGCTCTATGACCCTTTTCATCTCAAGGATCCTTGACCCCTTACATCACAATGTTCCCTAACCACTGTCAACAAAATATTCCATGTCCCTTTTCATCAAATGGCTTCATGATCATGTCATCACCATGCTCCCTGCCCTTCTCATCACAATGAACCACGCCCTTTTCATCAAAATGCTCCATAACATTTGTCATCACAAAGCTCCATGACACTTGCCATCAAAATGCTAAATGCCATTGTCATCACATTGCTCCATGAACACTCTCATCACATTGCTCAATGCCCTTGTCATCACAAAGCTCTATGACGCTTGTCATCGCAATGCTCGATGCCCTTCTCTTCACAATGCTCCATGCCCTTTTCTTTACAATCCTCCATGACCCATGTATCACAGTGTTCTGTGCCCTTGTCATCACAATGCTCCTTTCCCACTCTCATCCCAGTAAGACATGAAACTTTTCAGACAAATGCTCCATGCCCTTGTCATCACAAGCCTCCATTACCCCTGTGAAAACAATGCTCCATGACCCTTGCCAGTACAGTGTTCCACGGCCTTGTCATCACAATGCTCCAAAACCCCTGTAATCACAATGCTCCATGCCCTGGTCATCACAAAGCTCCATGACGCAAGTCATCAGAATGCTCCAAGGCCTTCTCATTACAATTCTCCCTGCTCTTGTCATCACAATTCTCAGAGACCAATTTAATCACAATCCTCCATGCCCCTCTTCATCTGAATGCTCCATGAACCCTGTCCACCAAATGCACCATGCCCATCATCATAATGCTTCATGCTATTGTCATCACAATGAAATCAAAATGCTCCATGACCTCTGTCATCACAATGCTCCAAACCCTTTAGATCACGACGTCCCAGAACACTTGTCATAACAATGCACAATGATGATTGCCATCAAAATTATCCATGGTCTTCTCAGCACAACGCTCCATGACATTTGTCATCACAATGCTCAATACACTTGTCATCACAATGTTCAATAACACTTGTCGTAGTATGCTCCTTGAACGCTGTCATGACAAGGCTCCATGCCTTTTTCATCACAATGTCCCATGCCCCTTTCCATGTCAATTCTCCATGAACCCTGTCATCCCAATGAACCATGCCCATCATCATAATACGTCATGCTCTTATCATCACAATGAAATCAAAATGTTTCATGCCCTCTCTCATCACAATGCTCCAAACGCTTGTGATCACAATATTCCATAACAATTGTCATCACAATGCCCCATGACACTCATCATCACAATTACCCATGGTCTTCTCATCACAATGCTCCATGAACTTTGTCATCACAATGCTCAATGCACTTGTTATCACAATGCTCCCTGACACTTGTTGTCAGTATGCTCCTTGAACCCTGTCATGACGAGGCTCGACGCCTTTTTCATCACAATGATCCTTACCTTTTTCATCACAATGCTCCAAGTCCTCTGGAATCACAATACTCCATGCTCTTGTTATCACAATGTTCCATGATGCATGTCATCAGAATGCTCCATGGCCTTCTCATCACAATCCTCCATGCCCCTGTCATCAAAATGCTCCAATACCCCTGTAATCACAAGGCTCCATGGCACTTTCCATCAGAATGCTCCATGACACTTGTCATCACAAGGCTCCATGGTCTTCTCAACACAATGCTCCAGGAGCTTGTCATCATAATGCTCCTTTCCCATGTCATCACAATGCACCATGACCACTGTCATCACAACGCTCCATGACCCATGACACAACCATGATCCAGGACCCTTGGCATCAAAATGCTCCATGGAACTTGTCATCACAATGATTCATGCCCTTGTCATCCCAATGTTCCATGACCCCTGTAATCACAATGCTCCATGACGCTTGTCATCACTGTGCTCCATGACACTTGTCATCACAATGTTCCATGCTTTGTCAGCAAAATGCTACATGAACTTGTCATCACAATGCTCCATGTGCTTGTCATCACAATCCTCCATGAACCTTGGGATCACATTGCTTCATGCTCCTGTCATCACAATGCTCCACGCTCCTTGAAATCAAAATGATCCATGACCTCTGTCATCACAATGCTCCAAACACTTGTGATCATAATGTTCCATAACACTTGTCATCACAACTCTTCATGATGCGTGTCATCACAATACTCCATGACCTTGTCATCACAATGCTCCATAACATTTGTCATCACAATGCTCAAGACACTTTTCATCACAATGATCCATGACACTTATCATCAAATGGCTCCTTGAACCGTGTCATGAAAAGGATCCATGCCTTTTTCATCACAATGCTCCATGCCCTTTTCATCACAATGTTCCATGCCATTGTCATCACAATAGATCACAAGCTTGTCATCAGAATGCTCCATGAAACTTGTCATCACAATGCTCCATGACCCCTGTCATCAAAATGCTCATGACACCTGTCATCATAAGGCTCCATGTCCCTTGTCATTACAGTGCTCCGTGATGCTCGTCATCACAATTATCCATGGTGTTCTCATCCCAAAGCTCCATGGTCTTGCCATCACAATGCTCCATGCGCTGGTCATAACAATGCTCTATGTCAATTTTCGCCAGAATTCTCCACGTCCTTGTCATCACAATTCTCCATGCACTTGTCATCACAATTCTTAATGTCCCCTGTCAAAGCAAGCAACATGCACCTGTCATCACAATGCTTCCCGACCTTCTCATTAAAATTCTCATTTGCCCTTGTCATCACAATGCTCCATGACCCTTGGCATCACAATGCTCCAAGCCCTTGTCATCACAATAATCCATTACATTTCTCATCACAATCCTCCATGACACTTGGCATCACAATGCTCCCTGCCATTATCATCACAATGGACCATGACATAGGTCATCACAATGCTCCCTGACACCTGTCTTCACAATACTCCATGAACTTGTCATCACAATGCTCCAGGACCTTGTCATGACAATACTCCACAAGCTTTTCATCAGAATGCTCCATGACCCTTGTCATTACAGTGCTCCATGACGCTCATCATCACAATTATCCATGGTATTCTCATCACAATGTTCCAAGGTCTTGCCATCACAATGCTCCATTCGTTAGTCATCACCATGCTACATGTCCCTTGTCGTCACAATGCACCATGACACCCCTCGTCACAATGTAATATGTTCTTGTCATCACAATTCTCCATGTATTTGTCATCACAATGCTCCATGACACCTGTCATAGCAAGCTCCACGCGCTTGTCATCACAATGCTTCATGATCTTGTCATCAACATTCTCAGTGGCACTTGTCATGACAATGCTCCATGCCCTTATCATCACAATGATCACATACCTTGTCATCACAATCGTCCATGACACCTGGCCTCACAATATTCCATGCAATTGTCATCACAATCGACCATGACATATATCATCACAATGCTAACTGACATCTGTCTTCACAATTACCCGTGACCTTGTCAGCACAAGGCTCCATGCTCTTATCATCACAATAAGCCATGCCCACTGTCATCACAATAATCCTTGAAATTTGTCAGACCAACATTTCATGCCCCTGTCATCAAAATGTTCCATTCCCTTTCATCACAATGCACCATGACCCCTGTCATCACTATGCTCTTGACTCCAGTCATCACAATGCTTCATAAAATATGTCATCACAATGGCCCATGCCCTCATCATCAGGAGGCTCTGTTACATTTGTCACCACAATGCTCCATGAACTTTTCACCACAATGTTCTCTGGCACTTGTCATCACAGTGTCCCATGCCTTTGGCAGCACAATGCTCCATGACCCATGTCATCACAATGCGCCATGCACTTGTCATCACGATGCTCCACAACCTTGTCATCACAATGCTCCATGCACTTCTCATCAAAATGCTCTGTCACCACTGATCTCACAATGTTCCATCACTAGTCATCACAGTACACCCTCACCCATGTCATCACAATGTTCTATGACCCCTGTCATCACAATCTTACATGACCTTATCATCACAATGCTCCATGACCCCTAACATCAAAATGTGCCATAACCCCTGTCATCAAAATGCTCTATGACCCTTTTCATCTCAAGGATCCTTGACCCCTTACATCACAATGTACCCTAAACTCTGTCAACAAAATATTTCATGTCCCTTTTCATCAAATGGCTCCATGATCATGTCATCACCATGCTCCCTGCCCTTCTCATCACAATGCACCACGCACTTTTCATCAAAATGCTCCATAACATTAGTCATCACAAAGCTCCATGACACTTGCCATCAAAATGCTCCATGCCATTGTCATCACATTGCTCCATGAACACTCTCATCACATTGCTCAAGGCCCTTGTCATCACAAAGCTCTATGACGCTTGTCATCGCAATGCTCGTTGCCATTTTCTTTACAATCCTCCATGACCCATGTATCACAGTGTTCTGTGCCCTTGTCATCACAATGCTCCTTTCCCACACTCATCCCAGTAAGACATGAAACTTTTAAGACAAATGCTGCATGCCCTTGTCATCACAAGCCTCCATTACCCCTGTGAATACAATGCTCCATGACCCTTGCCAGTACAGTTTTCCACGGCCTTGTCATCACAATGCTCCAAAACCCCTCTAATCACAATGCTCCATGCCCTTGTCATCACAAAGCTCCATGACGCAGGTCATCAGAATGCTCCATAGCTTTCTCATTACAATGCTCCCTGCTCTTGTCATCACAATTCTCCAAGACCAATTTAATCACAATCCACCTTGCCCCTCTTCATCTGAATGCTCCATGAACCCTGTCCTCAAAATGCACCATGCCCATCATCATAATGCTTCATGCTATTGTCATCACAATGAAATCAAAATGTTCCATGACCTCTGTCATCACAATGCTCCAAAGCCTTTAGATCACGACGTCCCAGAACACTTGTCATAACAATGCACAATGATGGTTGCCATCAAAATTATCCATGGTCTTCTCAGCACAATGCTCCATGACATTTGTCATCACAATGCTCAAAACACTTGTCATCACAGTGCTCAATAACACTTGTCATAGTATGCTCCTTGAACGCTGTCATGACAAGGATCCATGCCTTTTTCATCACAATGTCCCATGCCCCTTTCCATGTCAATTCTCCATAAACCCTGTCATCCCAATGAACCATGCCCATCATCATAATACTTCATGCTCTTATCATAACGATGAAATCAAAATGTTTCATGTCCTCTGTCATCACAATGCTCCAAACCCTTGTGATCACAATATTCCATAACAATTGTCATCACAATGCCCCATGACACTCATCATCACAATTACCCCTGGTCTACTCATCTCAATGCTCCATGAACCTTGTCATCACAATGCTCAATGCACCTGTTATCACAATGCTCCCTGACACTTGTTGTCAGTATGCCTCTTGAAACCTGTCATGACGAGGCTCGACGCCGTTTTCATCACAATGATCCATACCTTTTTCATCACAATGCTCCAAGTCCCGTGGAATCACAATACTCCATGCTCTTGTTATCACAATGTTCCATGATGCATGTCATCAGAATGCTCCATGGCCTTCTCATCACAATCCTCCATGCCCCTGTCATCAAAATGCTCCAATACTCCTGTAATCACAAGGCTCCATGGTACATTCCATCAGAATGCTCCATGACACTTGTCATCACAAGGTTCCATGGTCTTCTCAACACAATGCTCCAGGAGCTTGTCATCATAATGCTCCATTCCCATGTCATCACAATGCACCATGACCACTGTCATCACAATGCTCCATGACCCATGACACAACCATGATCCAGGACTCGTGGCATCAAAATGCTCCATGGAACTTGTCATCACAATGATTCATGCCCTTGTCATCCCAATGTTCCATGACCCCTGTAATCACAATGCTCCATGACGCTTGTCATCACTGTGCTCCATGACACTTGTCATCACAATGTTCCATGTTTTTGTCAGCAAAATGCTACATGACCATATCATCACAATGCTCCATGTGCTTGTCATCACAATCCTCCATGAACCTTGGGATCACATTGCTTCATGCTCCTGTCATCACAATGCTCCAAGCTCCTTGAAACCAAAATGATCCCTGACCTCTGTCATCACAATGCTCCAAACACTTGTGATCATAATGTTCCATAACACATGTCATCACAACTCTTCATGATGCGTGTCATCACACTACTCCATGAACTTGTCATCACAATGCTCCATGACATTTGTCTTCACGATGCTCAAGACACTTGTCATCACAATGATCCATGACACTTATCATCAAAATGCTCCTTCAACCGTGTCATGAAAAGGATCCATGCCTTTTGCATCACAATGCTCCATGCCCTTTTCATCACAAAGCTCCATGCATTGTCATCACAATAGTTCACAAGCTTGTCATCAGAATGCTCCATGAAACTTGTCATCACAATGCTCCATGACCCATGTCATCAAAATGCTCATGACACCTGTCATCATAATGCTCCATGTCCCTTGTCATTACAGTGCTCCGTGATGCTCGTCATCACAATTATCCATGGTGTTCTCATCACAATGCTCCACGGTCTTGCCATCACAATGCTCCATGCGCTGGTCATAACAATGCTCTATGTCATTTTTCGCCAGAATTCTCCACGTCCTTGTCATCACAATTCTCCATGCACTTGTCATCACAATTCTCAATGTCCCCTGTCAAAGCAAGCAACATGCACTAGTCATCACAATGCTTCCCGACCTTCTCATCAAAATTCTCATTTGCCCTTGTCATCACAATGCTCCATGACCCTTGACATCACAATGCTCCAAGCCCTTGGCATCACAATAATCCATTACATTTCTCATCACAATCCTCCATGACACTTGGCATCACAATGCTCCCTGCCATTATCATCACACTGGACCATGACATAGGTCATCACAATGCTCCCTGACACCTGTCTTCACAATACTCCATGAACTTGTCATCACAATGCTCCAGGCACTTGTCATGACAATACTCCACAAGCTTTTCATCAGAATGCTCCATGACCCTTGTCATTACAGTGCTCCATGACGCCCATCATCACAATTATCCATGGTCTTCTCATCACAATGTTCCAAGGTCTTGCCATCAAAATGCTCCATTCGTTAAGCATCACCATGCTACATGTCCCTTGTCGTCACAATGCACCATGACAACTCTCGTCACAATGTTATATGTTCTTGTCATCACAATTCTCCATGTATTTGTCATCGCAATGCTCCATGACACCTGTCACAGCAAGCTCCACGCGCTTGTCATCACAATGCTTCATGACCTTGTCATCGACATTCTCAGTGGCACTTGTCATGACAAAGCTCCATGCCCTTGTCATCACAATGATCCAAGACCTTGTCATCACAATCGCCCATGACACCTGGCCTCACAATATTCCATGCAATTGTCATCACAATGGACCATGACATATATCATCACAATGCTAACTGACATCTGTCTTCACAATAACCCGTGACCTTGTCAGCACAAGGCTCCATGCCCTTATCATCACAATAAGCCATGCCCACTGTCATCACAATAATCCTTGAAATTTGACAGACCAATATTTCATGCCCCTGTCATCAAAATGTTCCATTCCCTTTCATCACAATGCACCATGAACCCTGTCATCACAATGCTCTTGACTCCAGTCATCACAATGCTTCATAAAATTTGTCATCACAATGGTCCATGCCCTCATCATCAGGAGGCTCTGTTACATTTGTCACCACAATGCTCCATGAACTTTTCACCACAAGGTTCTCTGGCACTTGTCATCACAGTGTCCCATGCTTTTGGCAGCACAATGCTCCATGACCCATGTAATCACAATGCACCATGCACTTGTCATCACGATGCTCCACAACCTTGTCATCACAATGCTCCATGCACTTCTCATCAAAATGCTCTGTCACCACTGATCTCACAATGTTCCATCACTAGTCATCACAGTACACCCTCACCCATGTCATCACAATGTTCCATGACCCCTGTCATCACAATCTTACATGAACTTATCATCGCAATGCTCCATGACCACTAACATCAAAATGTTCCATAAACCCTGTCATCAATATGCTCTATGACCCTTTTCATCTCAAGGATCCTTGACCCCTTACATCACAATGTTCCCTAAACTCTGTCAACAAAATATTCCATGTCCCTTTTCATCAAATGGCTTCATGATCATGTCATCACCATGCTCCCTGCCATTCTCATCACAATGCACCACGCCCTTTTCATCAAAATGCTCCATAACATTTGTCATCACAAAGCTCCATGACACTTGCCATCAAAATGCTCCATGCCATTGTCATCACATTGCTCCATGAACACTCTCATCACATTGCTCAATGCCCTTGTCATCACAAAGCTCTATGACGCTTGTCATCGCAATGCTCGATGCCCTTTTCTTTACAATCCTCCATGACCCATGTATCACAGTGTTCTGTGCCCTTGTCATCACAATGCTCCTTGCCCACTCTCATCCCAGTAAGACATGAAACTTTTCAGACAAATGCTGCATGCCCTTGTCATCACAAGCCTCCATTACCCCTGTGAAAACTATGTTCCATGACCCTTGCCAGTACAGTGTTCCACGGCCTTGTCATCACAATGCTCCAAAACCCCTGTAATCACAATGCTTCATGCCCTTGTCATCAGAAAGCTCCATGACGCAAGTCATCAGAATGCTCCATGGCCTTCTCATTACAATGCTCCCTGCTCTTGTCATCACAATTCTCCAAGACCAATTTAATCACAATCCTCCATGCCCCTCTTCATGTGAATGCACCATGAACCCTGTCCTCAAATTGCACCATGCCCATCATCATAATGCTTCAAGCTATTGTCATCACAATGAAATCAAAATGCTCCATGACCTCTGTCATAACAATGCTCCAAACCCATTAGATCACGACGTCCCAGAACACTTGTCATAACAATGCACAACGATGATTGCCATCAAAATTATCCATGGTCTTCTCAGCACAATGCTCCATGACATTTGTCATCACAATGCTCAATACACTTGTCATCACAATGCTCAATAACACTTGTCGTAGTATGCTCCTTGAACGCTGTCATGACAAGGCTCCATGTCTTTTTCATCACAATGTCCCATGCCCCTTTCCATGTCAATTCTCCATGAACCCTGTCATCCCTATGAACCATGCCCATCATCATAATACTTCATGCTCTTATTATCACAATGAAATCAAAATGTTTCATGCCCTCTGTCATCACAATGCTCCAAACCCTTGTGATCACAATATTCCATAACAATTGTCATCACAATGCCCCATGACACTCATCATCACAATTATCCATGGTCTTCTCATAACAATGCTCCATGAACTTTGTCACCACAATGCTCAATGCACTTGTTATCACAATGCTCCCTGACACTTGTTGTCAGAATGCTCCTTGAACCCTGTCATGACGAGGCTCGACGCCTTTTTCATCACAATGATCCATACCTTTTTCATCACAATGCTCCAAGTCCCGTGGAATCACAATACTCCATGCTCTTGTTATCACAATGTTCCATGATGCATGTCATCAAAATGCTCCATGGACTTCTCATCACAATCCTCCATGCCCCTGTCATCAAAATTCTCCAATACCCCTGTAATCACAAGGCTCCATGGCACATTCCATCAGAATGCTCCATGACACTTGTCATCACAAGGTTCCATGGTCTTCTCAACACAATGATCCAGGAGCTTGTCATCATAATGCTCCATTCCCATGTCATCACAATGCACCATGACAACTGTCATCACAACGCTCCATGACCCATGACACAACCATGATCCACGACCCTTGGCATAAAAATGCTCCATGGAACTTGTCATCACAATGATCCATGCCCTTGTCCTCCCAATATTCCATGACCCCTGTAATCACAATGCTCCATGACGCTTGTCATCACTGTGCTCCATGACACTTGTCATCACAATGTTCCATGCTATTGTCAGCAAAATGCTACATGACCTTGTCATCACAATGCTCCATGTGCTTGTCATCACAATCCTCCATGAACCTTGGGATCACATTGCTTAATGCTCCTGTCATCACAATGCTCCACGCTCCTTGAAATCAAAATGATCCATGACCTCTGTCATCACAATGCTCCAAACCCTTGTGATCATAATGTTCCATAACACTTGTCGTCACAACTCTTCATGATGCGTGTCATCACAATACTCCAGGACCTTGTCATCACAATGCTCCATGACCCTTGGCATCACAATGCTCCAAGCCCTTGTCATCACAATAATCCATTACATTTGTCATCACAATCCTCCATGACACTTGGCATCACAATGCTCCCTGCCATTATCATCACACTGGACCATGACATAGGTCATCACAATGCTCCCTGACACCAGTCTTCACAATACTCCATGAACTTGTCATCACAATGCTCCAGGCCCTTGTCATGACAATACTCCACAAGCTTTTCATCAGAATGCTCCATGACCCTTGTCATTACAGTGCTCCATGACGCTCATCATCACAATTATCCATGGTCTTCTCATCACAATGTTCCAAGGTCTTGCCATCACAATGATCCATTCGTTAGTCATCACCATGCTACATGACACTTGTCGCCACAATGCACCATGACATCTCTCGTCACAATGTTATATGTTTTTGTCATCACAATTCTCAATGTATTTGTCATCGCAATGCTCCATGACACCTGTCATAGCAAGCTCCACGCGCTTGTCATCACAATGCTTCATGACCTTGTCATCGACATTCTCAGTGGCACTTGTCATGACAATGCTCCATGCCCTTGTCATCACAATGATCCAAGACCTTGTCATCACAATCGCCCATGACACCTGGCCTCACAATGTTCCATGCAATTGTCATCACAATGGACCATGGCATATATCATCACAATGCTAACTGACATCTGTCTTCACAATAACCCGTGACCTTGTCAGCACAAGGCTCCATGCCCTTATCATCACAATAAGCAATGCCCACTGTCATCACAATAATCCTTGAAATTTTTCAGACCAACATTTCATGCCCCTGTCATCAAAATGTTCCATTCCCTTTCATCACAATGCACCATGACCCCTGTCATCACAATGCTCTTGACTCCAGTCATCACAATGCTTCATAAAATTTGTCATCACAATGGTCCATGCCCTCATCATCAGGAGGCTCTGTTACATTTGTCACCACAATGCTCCATGAACTTTTCATCACAATGTTCTCTGGCACTTGTCATCACTGTGTCCCATGCCATTGGCAGCACAATGCTCCATGACACATGTCATCACAATGCGCCATGCACTTGTCATCACGATGCTCCACAACCTTGTCATCACAATGCTCCATGCACTTCTCATCAAAATGCTCTGTCACCACTGATCTCACAATGTTCCATCACTAGTCATCACAGTACACCCTCACCCATGTCATCACAATGTTCCATGACACCTGTCATCACAATCTTACATGACCTTATCATCACAATGCTCCATGACCCCTAACATCAAAATGTTCCATAACCCCTGTCATCAAAATGCTCTATGACCCTTTTCATCTCAAGGATCCTTGACCCCTTACATCACAATGTTCCCTATACTCTGTCAACAAAATATTCCATGTCCCTTTTCATCAAATGGCTTCATGATCATGTCATCACCATGCTCCCTGCCCTTCTCCTCACAATGCACCAAGCCCTTTTCATCAAAATGCTCCATAACATTTGTCATCACAAAGCTCCATGACACTTGCCATCAAAATGCTCCATGCCATTGTCATCACATTGCTCCATGAACACTCTCATCACATTGCTCAATGCCCTTGTCATCACAAAGCTCTATAACGCTTGTCATCGCACTGCTCGGTGCCCTTCTCATCACAATGCTCCATGCCCTTTTCTTTACAATCCTCCATGACCCATGTATCACAGTGTTCTGTGCCCTTGTCATCACAATGCTCCTTTCCCACTCTCATCCCAGTAAGACATGAAACTTTTCAGACCAATGCTCCATGCCCTTGTCATCACAAGCCTCCATTACTCCTGTGAAAACAATGCTCCATGACCCTTGCCAGTACAGTGTTCCACGGCCTTGTCATCACAATGCTCCAAAACCTCTGTAATCACAATGCTCCATGCCCTTGTCATCACAAAGCTCCATGACGCAAGTCATCAGAATGCTCCATGGCCTTCTCATTACAATGCTCCCTGCTCTTGTCATCACAATTCTCCAAGCCCAATTTAATCACAATCCTCCATGCCCCTCTTCATCTGAATGCTCCATGAACCCTGTCCTCAAATTGCACCATGCCCATCATCATAATGCTTCAAGCTATTGTCATCACAATGAAATCAAAATGCTCCATGACCTCTGTCATCACAATGCTCCAAACCCTTTAGATCACGACGTCCCAGAACACTTGTCATAACAATGCACAATGATGATTGCCATCAAAATTATCCATGATCTTCTCAGCACAATGCTCCATGACATTTGTCATCACAATGCTCAATACACTTGTCATCACAATGCTCAATAACACTTGTCGTAGTATGCTCCTTGAACGCTGTCATGACAAGGCTCCATGCCATTTTCATCACAATGTCCCATGCCCCTGTCCATGTCAATTCTCCATGAACCCTGTCATCCCAATGAACAATGCCCATCATCATAATACTTCATGCTCTTATCATCACAATGAAATCAAAATGTTTCATGCCCTCTGTCATCACAATGCTCCAAACCCTTGTGGTCACAATATTCCATAACAATTGTCATCACAATGCCCCATGACACTCATCATCACAATTATCCATGGTCTTCTCATCACAATGCTCCATGAACTTTGTCATCACAATGCTCAATGCACTTGTTATCACAATGCTCCCTGACACTTGTTGTCAGTATGCTCCTTGAACCCTGTCATGACGAGGCTCGACGCCTTTTTCATCACAATGATCCATACCTTTTTCATCACAATTCTCCAAGTCCCCTGGAATCACAATACTCCATGCTCTTGTTATCACAATGTTCCATGATGCATGTCATCAGAATGCTCCATGGCCTTCTCATCACAATCCTCCATGCCCCTGTCATCAAAATTCTCCAATAGCCCTGTAATCACAAGGCTCCATGGCACTTTCCATCAGAATGCTCCATGACACTTGTCATCACAAGGTTCCTTGGGCTTCTCAACACAATGCTCCAGGAGCTTGTCATCATAATGCTCCATTCCCATATCATCACAATGCACCATGACTACTGTCATCACAACGCTCCATGACCCATGACACAACCATGATCCAGGACCCTTGGCATCAAAATGCTCCATGGAACTTTTCATCACAATGATTCATGCCCTTGTCATCCCAATGTTCCATGACCCCTGTAATCACAATGCTCCATGACGCTTGTCATCACTGTGCTCCATGACACTTGTCATCACAATGCTCCATGATTTTGTCAGCAAAATGCTACATGACCTTGTCATCACAATGCTCCATGCGCTTCTCATCACAATCCTCCATGAACCTTGGGATCACATTGCTTCATGCTCCTGTCATCACAATGCTCCAGGCTCCTTGGAATCAAAATGATCCATGACCTCTGTCATCACAAAGCTCCAAACCCTTGTGATCATAATGTTCCATAACACTTGTCGTCACAACTCTTCATGATGCGTGTCATCACAATACTCCATGACCTTGTCATCACAATGCTCCATGACATTTGTCATCACAATGCTCAAGACACTTGTCATCACAATGATCCATAACTCTTATCGTCAAAATGCTCCTTGAACCGTGTCATGAAAAGGATCCATGCCTTTTTCATCACAATGCTCCATGCCCTTTTCATCACAATGCTCCATGCCATTGTCATCACAATAGTTCACAAGCTTGTCATCAGAATGCTCCATGAAACTTGTCATCACAATGCTCCATGACCCCTGTCATCAAAATGCTCATGACACCTGTCATCATAATGCTCCATGTCCCTTGTCATTACAGTGCTCCGTGATGCTCGTCATCACAATTATCCATGGTGTTCTCATCACAATGCTCCACGGTCTTGCCATCACAATGCTCCATGCCCTGGTCATAACAATGCTCTATGTCACTTTTCGCCGGAATTCTCCACGTCCTTGTCATCACAATTCTCCATGCACTTGTCATCACTATTCTCAATGTCTCCTGTCAAAGCAAGCAACATGCACTTGTCATCACAATGCTTCCCGATCTTCTCATCCAAATTCTCATTTGCCCTTGTCATCACAATGCTCCATGACCCTTGGCATCACAAAGCTCCAAGCCCTTGTCATCACAATGCTCCCTTACCTTTGTCATCACAATCCTCCATGACACTTGTCATCACAATGCTCCAGCCATTGTCATCACAATGGACCATGACATAAAATATCACAATGCTCCCTGACAACTGTCTTCACAAAACTCCATGAACTTGTCATCACAATGCTCCAGGCCCTTGTCATCACAATGCTCCATGACCTTTTTTATGAAAATTCTCCGTGACTCCAGTCATCACAATGCCTCATGACATTTTTCATCACAATTGTCCATGCCCTCGGCATCACAAGACTCTGTGACTTATGTCACCACATTGCTCCATGATCTTCTCATCACAATGCTCTCTGACCCTTGTCATCACAATGCTCCATGCCTTTATCACCATAATGCTCCATGACCCTTGTCATCACAATTGTCTATGCACTTGAGAGCACAATGCTCCATGACCAATGTCAACACTATATGCCGTGCGCTTGTCATCATTATGCTCCACAAACTTGTCATCACAATGCTCCATTAACCATGTCATCACAATGCTCCATGCACTTTTCATCAAAATGCTCTGTCACCACTGATATCAGTGTGTTCCATCAATAGTCATCACTATACCCCCTCACCCCTCTCATCACAATGTTCCATGACCCCTGTCATCGCAATGATACATGACATTATCATTAAAATGCTCCATGACCCCTGACATCACAATGTTCCATAACTCCTGTCATCAAAATGCTCCATGATACTTTTCATCTCAATGCTCCATGAAGCCTGTCATCACAATGCACCATGCCCATCATCATAATGCTTCATGCTATTGTCATCACAATGAAATCAAAATGCTCCATGATCCTTGTCATCACAATGCTTCATGACCCTTGTCATCAGAATGCTCCAATCCCTTGTCATCACAATGCCAAATTACCATTGTCATCACAATCCTCCATGACACTAGGCATCACAATGGACTGGACATATGTCATCACAATGCTCCATGACGAATGACATCAGAATGCTCCAGGGCATTCTCAACACAATGCTCCATGCCATTGTCATCACAATATCCCATGACCCTTGTCATCACAATGCTCTATGATGCCTGTCATCTCAATATTCATTGCCCTTGTCATCACAATGCTGCATTAACATTGTCATCTCAATGCTCTATACACTTGTCAACACAGTGCTCCCTGACACTTGTCAAAAGGCTCCTTGAACGCTGTCAAGAAATAGATCCATGCCTTTTTCATTGCAATGCTCCATGCCCTTATCATCATAATGCTCAATGACACGGTCAACACAAGGCTCAATGATCCTTGTCATCACAATGCTCCAAGCCCTTATCATAACAATGTTCCATTACCTTTGTCATCACTATCATCCATGAAACATGGCATCACAAAGCTCCCTGCCATTGTCTTCACAATGGACCATGACATATGTCATCACAATGCTCCCTGATAACTGTCTGCATAAAACTCCATGACCTTGCCATCACAATGCTCCATGCCCATGTCATCACAATGTTCCATGCGATTGTCATCACAATGCTCCAGGACCTTATCATCACAATGCTCCATGCCCTTGTCATAACAATGCTCCATGACCTTATTTATGAAAATTCTCCGTGACTCCAGTCATCACAATGCTTCATGACATATGTCATCACAATTGTCCATGTCCTCGTCATCACAAGTCTCTGTGACTTATGTCACCAGAATGCACCATGAACTTCTCATCACAATGCTCTCTGACCCTTGTCATCACAATGCTCCATGACCCTTGTCATCATAGTTGTCTTTGCACTTGTCAGCACAATGCTCCATGACAAATGTAATCACAATATGCCATGTGCTTGTCATCATAATTCTTCACAACCTTGTCATCCCAATGCTCCAGGCACTTTTCATCAAAATGCTCTCTCACCAATGATATCAGAGTGTTCCATCACTAGTCATCACTATACTCCCTCACCCCTGTCATCACAATGTTCCATGACCCCTGTCATTGCAATGCTACATGAACTTATCATCAAAATGCTCCATGACCCACGACATCACAATGTTCCTTAACCCCTGTCATCAAAATGCTTCATGACACTTTTCATCTCAATGCTCCATGAACCCTGTCATCACAATGCACCATGCCCATCATCATAATCCTTCATGCTATTTTCATCACAATGAAATCAGAATGCTCCATGACCTATTTCATCAAAATGCTCCAAACCCTTGTGATCACAATGTTCCATAACCCTTGTCTTCACAACGCCCCATGACACTCGTCATAACAATTATCCATGTTCTTCTCATCACAATGCTTCATGAACTTTGTCATCACAATGTTCAATATACTTGTCATCACAATGCTCCCCGACACATTTTGTCAGTATGCTCCTTGAACCCGTTCATGATAAGGCTCTATGTATTTTTCATCACAGTGATCAATACCGTTTTCTTCAAATTGCTCCATGACCCCCGTAATCACAATGCTCCAGGACCCGTTTCATCAGAATGCTCCATGAGACTTGTCATCACAAGGCTCCAAGGTCTTCTCATCACAATGCTCCAGGAACTTTTCATCACAATCTCCATTCACTTGTCATAACAATGCTCCATCACCATGTCATCACAATACTACATGAACATTTTCAGCCCAATGTTCCATGACCTTCTCATCACAATGCTCCATGACACCTGTCAACACAATGCTCCATGACGTCTGTCATCAAAATGCTCCATGACCCTTGCCATCACAATAATCCATTCCCTTGTCATCTCATTGCTCCATGACCACTGTAATCACAATGCTCCATGACGCTTGTCATCACAGTGCTCTATGACACATGTCATCCCAATGCTCCATGCCTTCATCAGCAAAATGCTACATGACCTTGTCATCACGATGCGCCATGCGCTTGTCATCACAATACTCCATTCCCCTTGTGACCACAGTCCTCCATGAAACTTGGGATCACATTGAATTCTACCCTTGTCATCACAATGCTCCATGCTCCTTGAAATGAAAATGATCCATGACTTCTGGCATCACAATGTTCCACACACTTGTGATCACAATGTTCCATAAAACGGGTCATCATAGCACTCCATCATGCCTGTCATCACAATATTCCATGCCCTTGTCATCACAATGCTCCATGATATTTGTCATCACAATTCTCAACACACTTGTCATCACAATGCTCGTTGACAATTGTCAGAAGTCTCCTTGAAGTCAATCGTGAAATAGCTCCATGCCTTTTTCATCACAATGCTCCATGCCATTGTCATCACAATGCTCCATGCCCCTTGTCATAACAACGCTCCATGATGCCTGTCATCACAATATCCCATGCCCTTGTCATCACAATGCTCTATGACATGTGTCATCACAATGCTCAAAACACTTGTCATCCAAATGCTCCCTGACACTTGTCAGAAGGCTCCTTGAAATCTCTCATGAAATAGCTCCATGTTTTTTTCATCACAATGCTCCATTCCCTTATCATCACAATGCTCCATGCCCTTGCCATCACAATGCTCCAAGCCCTTGTCATCACAATGCACCATGATATATGTCAGCACAATTCTCCCTGACACCTCTCTACACAATACTCCATGACCTTGTAATCACAGTGCTCCATGCCCTAGTCATCACAATGTGCCATGCGCACTGTCAACACAATAATCCATGAAACTTGTCAGACCAATGCTCCATGTCTCTGTAATCACAATGCTCTATATCGTTGTCAGCACAATGCTCCATTACCTTTGTCATCATAAACCTCCATGACCCTTGGCATCACAATGCTCCATGCCATTGTCATCACAATGGACGGACATATGTCATCACAATGATTCATGACACATGACATCAGAATGCACCAGGGGATTCTCAACAAAATGCTCCATTCCATTGTCATTACAATGCTCCATGACCCTTCTCATCACAACGCTCCATGATGCCTTTCATTACAATATCCCATGTCCTTCTCATCACAGTGCTCCATGACAAATGCCATGACAATGCTCAATACACTTGTCATCACAATGCTCCCTGACACTTGTCAGAAGTCTCCCTGAACTCTGTTATGAAACAGCTCAATGCCTTTTCATCACAATGTTCCATGCCATTCTCATCACAATGCTTCTTGACCCTTTTCATCAGAATGCTCCAATCCCTTATCATCACAATGCTCCATTACCTTTGTCATCACAATTCTCCATGACACTTGGCATCACATTGCTCCATGCCATTGTCATCACAATGGACCATGACATATATCATCACAATGCTCCCTGACAACTGTCTTCACAAAATTCCATGACCTTGTCATCACAATTCAGCAGGCCCTTGTCATCACAATGCTCCATGCCCTTGTCATCACAATGCTCCATGACCTTTTTTACGAAAATTCCCGTGACTACAGTCATCACAATTCTTCATGACATTTGTCATCACAATTGTCCTTGTCCTCGTCATCACAAGACTCTGTGACATATGTCACCACAATGCTCCATGAAATTCTCATCACAATGCTCTCTGACCCTTGTCATCACAATGCTCCATGCCGTTGTCACCAACATGCTCCATGACCCTTGTCATCACAATTGACTATGCACTTGACAGCGCAATGTTCCATGACCCGTGTCATCACAAAATGCCATGTGCTTGTAATCATAATGCTCCAAAATATTGCCATCACAATGCTCCATAAACGATGTCATCACAATGCTCCATGCACTTTTCATCAAAATGCTCTCTCACCACTGATATCAGAGTGTTCCATCACTAGTCATCACTATACTCCCTCACTGCTGTCATCACAATGTTCCTTGACCCCTGTCTTCGCAATGCTACATGACCTTATAATCAAAATGCTTCATGACCCCTGACATCACAATGTTCCATAACCCCTCTCATCAAAATGCTCTTGGACACTTTTCATCTCAATGCTCCATGAACCCTGTCATCACAATGCACCATGCCCATCATCATAATGCTTCATGCTATTGTCATCACAATGAAATCAAAATGCTCCATGACCCTTGTCATCACAATGCTCCAAGCCCTTGTCATCACATTGCTCCATTACCTTTGTCATCATAATACTCCATGACACTTGGCATCACAATGCTCCATGCCATTGTCATCACAAGGGACCGGACATATGTCATCACAATGCTCCATGACACATGACATGAGAATGCTGCAGGGGATTCTCAACAAATTGCTCCATTCCATTGTCATCACAATGCTCCATGATCCTTGTCATCACAACGCTCCATGATGACTGTCATCACAATATTCCATGTCCTTGTCATCACAATGCTCCATGACCATTGTCATCACAATGCTCAATACACTTGTCATCACAATGATCCCTGAAACTTGTCAGAAGTCTCCTTGAACTCTGTCATGACATATCTCAATGCCTTTTTCAACACAATGCTCCATGCCCTTATCATCACAATGCTCCATGTCATTGTCATCACAATGCTTCATGACGCTTCTCATCAGAATGCTCCAATCCCTTGTCATCACAATGTTCCATTACCTTTGTCATCGCAATCCTCCATTACTCTTGGCATCACAATGCTCCATGCCATTGTCATCACAATGGTCCATGACATATATCATCACCATGCTCCCTGACAACTGTCTTAACAAAACTCCATGAACTTCTCATCACAATGCTCCAAGACCTTGTCATCACAATGCTCCATGCCCTTGTCATAACAATGCTCCATGACCTTATTTATGAAAATTCTCCGTGACTCCAGTCATCACAATGCTTCACGACATTTGTCATCATAATTGTCCATGTCTTCGTCATCACAAGACTCTGTGACTTATGTCACCACAATGCTCCATTAACTTCTCATCACAAAGCTCTCTGACCCTTGTCATCACAATGCTCCATGACCCTTGTCATCATAGTTGTCTTTGCACTTGTCAGCACAATGCTCCATGACAAATGTAATCACAATATGCCATGTGCTTGTCATCATAATTCTTCACAACCTTGTCATGCCAATGATCCAGGCACTTTTCATCAAAATGCTCTCTCACCACTGATATCAGAGTGTTCCATCAGTAGTCATCACTATACCCCCTCACCAATGTCATCACAATGTTCCATGACCCCTGTCATTGCAATGCTACATGACCTTATCATCACAATGCTCTCTGACCCTTGTCATCACAATGCTCCATGCCGTTGTCACCACTATACTCCATGAACCTTGTCATCACAATTGTCTATGCACATGACAGCAAATGTTCCATGACCCGTGTCATCACAAAATGCCATGTGCCTGTCATCATAATGCTCCACAATATTTTCATCACAATGCTCCATAAACCATGTCATCACAATGCTCCATGCACTTTTCATCAAAATGCTCTCTCACCACTGTATCAGAGTGATCCATCACTAGTCATCTCTATACTCCCTCACTGCTGTCATCACAATGTTCCTTTACCCCTGTCATCGCAATGCTACATGAACTTATCACCAAAATGCTCCATGACCCCTGACATCACAATGTTCCATAACCCCTCTCATCAAAATGCTCTTGGACCCTTTTCATCTCAAGGCTCCATGAACCCTGTCATCACAATGCACCATGCCCATCATCATAATGCTTCATGCTATCGTCATCACAATGAAATGAAAATGCTCCATGACCCTTGTCATCACAATGCTCCAAGCCCTTCTCATCACAATGCTCCATTACCTTTGTCATCATAATCCTCCATGACACTTGGCATCACATTCTCCATGCCATTGTCATCACAAGGGACCGGACATATGTCATCACAATGCTCCAAGACACATGACATCAGAATGCTGAAGGGGATTCTCAACAAATTGCTCCATTCCATTTTCATCACAATGCTCCCTGACCCTTGTCATCAAAACGCTCCATGATGCCTCTCATCACAATATTCCATGTCCTTGTCATCACAATGCTCCATGACCATTGTCATCACAATGCTCAATACACTTGTCATCACAATGATCCGTGAAACTTGTCAGAAGTCTCCTTGAACTCTGTCATGAAATATCTCAATGCCTTTTTCAACACAATGCTCCATGCCCTTATCTTCACAATGCTCCATGCCATTGTCATCACAATGCTAAATGACGCTTGTCATCAGAATGCTACAATCTCTTGTCATCACAATGTTCCATTACCTTTGTCATCGCAATCCTCCATTACTCTTGGCATCAAAATGTTCCATGCCATTGTCATCACAATGGACCATGACATATATCATCACCATGCTCCCTGACAACTGTCTTAACCAAACTCCATGCACTTCTCATCACAATGCTCCAGGACCTTGTCATCACAATGCTCCATGCCCTTGTCACAACAATGCTCCATGACCTTATTGATGAAAATTCTCCGTGACTCCATTCATCACAATGCTTCATGACATTTGTCATCAAAATAGTCCTTGTCCTAGTCATCACAAGACTCTGTGACTTATATCACCCCAATGCTCCATGAACTTCTCATCACAATGCTCTCTGACCCTTGTCATCACAATGCTCCATGACCTTCTCATCATAGTTGTCTTTACACTTGTCAGCACAATGCTCCATGACCCATGTAATCACAATATGTCATGTGCTTGTCATCATAATGCTTCACAAACTTGTCATACCAATGCTCCATGCACTTTTCATCAAAATGCTCTCTCACCACTGATATCAGAGTGTTCCATCACTAGTCACCACTATACTCCCTCACCTCTGCCATCACAATGTTCCATGACCACTGTCATCGCAATGCTACATGAACTTATATTCAAAATTCTCCATGACTCACAACATCACAATGTTCCATAACCCCCGTCATCAAAATGTTCCATGACCCTTTTCATCTCAATGCTCCATGAACCCTGTCATCACAATGCACCATGCCCTTCATCATAATCCTTCATGCTATTTTCATCACAATGAAATCAGAATGCTCCATGACCTCTGTCATCAAAATGCTCCAAAACCTTGTGATCACAATGTTCCATAATCCTTGTCTTCACGACGCCCCATGACACTCGTCATAACAATTATCCATGTTCTTCTCATCACAATGCTTCATGAACTTTGTCATCACAATGTTCAATATACTTGTCATCACAATGCTCCCCGACACATTTTGTCAGTATGCTCCTTGAACCCGTTCATGATAAGGCTCTATGTATTTTTCATCACAGTGATCAATACCGTTTTCTTCAAATTGCTCCATGACCCCCGTAATCACAATGCTCCAGGACCCGTTTCATCAGAATGCTCCATGAGACTTGTCATCACAAGGCTCCAAGGTCTTCTCATCACAATGCTCCAGGAACTTTTCATCACAATCTCCATTCACTTGTCATAACAATGCTCCATGACCATGTCATCACAATACTCCATGAACATTTTCAGCCCAATGCTCCATAACCTTCTCATCACAATGCTCCATGACACCTGTCATCACAATGCTCCATGACGCCTGTCATCAAAATGCTCCATGACCCTTGCCATCACAATAATCCATTCCCTTGTCATCTCATTGCTCCATGACCACTGTAATCACAATGCTCCATGACGCTTGTCATCACAGTGCTCTATGACACTTGTCATCCCAATGCTCCATGCCTTCATCAGCAAAATGCTACATGACCTTGTCATCACGATGCTCCATGCGCTTGTCATCACAATACTCCATTCCCATTGTGACCACAATCCTCCATGAAACTTGGGATCACGTTGCTTTCTACCCTTGTCATCGCAATGCTCCATGCTCCTTGAAATCAAAATGATCCATGACCTCTGTCATCAGAATGCTCCACAAACTTGTGATCACAAAGTTCCATAAAACTGGTCATCATAGCACTCCATCATGTCTGTCATCACAATATTCCATGCCCTTTTCATCACAATGCTCCATGACATTTGTCATCACAATGCTCAATACACTTGTCATCACAATGCTCCCTGACACTTGTCAGAAGTCTCCAGAACTCTGTCATGAAACAGCTCAATGCCTTTTCATCACAATGTTCCATGCCATTGTCATCACAATGCTTCTTAACCCTTGTCATCAGAATGCTCCAATCCCTTGTCATCACAATGCTCCATTACCTTTGTCATCACAATCCTCCATGACACTTGGCATCACATTGCTCCATGCCATTGTCATCACAATGGACCATGACATATCTCATCACAATGCTCCTTGACAACGGTCTCCACAAAACTCCATGACCTTGTCATCACAATTCACCAGGCCCTTGTCATCACAATGCTCCATTCCCTTGTCATCACAATGCTCCATGACCTTTTTTATGAAAATTCTCCGTGACTCCAGTCATCACAATGCTTCATGACATTTGTCATCACAATTGTCCTTGTCCTCGTCATCACAAGACTCTGTGACTTATGTCACCACAATGCTCCATGAAATTCTCATCACAATGATCTCTGACCCTTGTCATCACAATGCTCCATGCCATTGTCACCACCATGCACCATGGCCCTTGTCATCACAATTGTCTAGGCCCTTGACAGCACAATGTTCCATGACCCGTGTCACCACAAAATGCATGCGCTTGTCATCATAATGATCCACAATATTGTCATCACAATGCTCCATAAACGATGTCATCACAATGCTCCATGCACTTTTCATTAAAATGCTCTCTCACCACTGATATCAGAGTGTTCCATCACTAGTCATCACTATACTCACTCACTGCTGTCATCACAATGTTCCTTGACCCCTGTCATCGCAATGCTACATGACCTTATCATCAAAATGCTCCATGACCCCTGACATCACAATGTTCCCTAACCCCTGTCATCAAAATGCTCTTGGACCCTTTTCATCTCAATGCTCCATGAACCCTGTCATCACAATGCACCATGCCCATCATCATAATGCTTCATGATATTGTCATCAGAATGAAATCAAAATGCTCCATGACCCTTGTCATCACAATGCTCCAAGCCCTTGTCATCACAATGCTCCATTACCTTTGTCAACATAATCCTCCATGACACTTGGCATCACAATGCTCCATGCCATTGTCATCACAAGGGACCGGACATATGTCATCACAATGCTCCATGACACATGACATCAGAATGTTGCAGGGGATTCTCAACAAATTGCTCCATTCCATTGTCATCACAATGCTCCATGACCCTTGTCATCACAACGCTCCATGATGCCTGTCATCAAAATATTCCATGTCCTTGTCACCACAATGCTCCATGACCATTGTCATCACAATGCTCAATACACTTGTCATCACAATGATCCCTGAAACATGTCAGAAGTCTCTTTGAACTCTGTCATGACATATCTCAATGCCTATTTCAACACAATGCTCCATGCGCTTATCATCACAATGCTCCAAGCCATTGTCATCACAATGCTTCATGACGCTTGTCATCAGAATGCTCCAATCCCTTGTCATCACAATGTTCCATTACCTTTGTCATCACAATCCTCCAATACTCTTGGCATCACAATGCTCCATGCCATTGTCATCACAATGGACCATGACATATATCTTCACAATGCTCCCTGACAACTGTCTTAACAAAAATCCATGCACTTCTCATCACAATGCTCCAGGACCTTGTCATCACAATGCTCCATGCCCTTGTCACAACAATGCTCCATGACCTTATTTATGAAAATTCTCCGTGACTCCAGTCATCACAATGCTTCATGACATTTGTCATCACAATTGTCCATGTCCTCGTCATCACAAGACTCTGTGACTTATGTCACCACAATGCTCCATTAACTTCTCATCACAATGCTCTCTGACCTTTGTCATCTCAATGCACCATGACCCTTGTCATCATTGTTGTCTTTGCACTTTTCAGCACAATGCTCCATGACCCATATAATCACCATATGCCATGTGCTTGTCATCATAATGCTTCACAACCTTGTCATCCCAATGCTCCATGCACTTTTCATCAAAATGCTCTCTCACCACTGATATCAGAGTGTTCCATCACTAGTCACCACTATACTCCCTCACCCACGTCATCACAATGTTCCATGACCCCTGTCATCGCAATGCTACATGACCTTATCATCAAAATGCTCCATGACCCACGACATCACAATGTTCCATAACCCCTGTCATCAAAATGCTCCATGACCCTTTTCATCTCAATGCTCCATGAAACCTGTCATCACAATGCACCATGCCCATCATCATAATGCTTCATGCAATTTTCATCACAATGAAATCAGAATGCTCTATGACCTCTGTCATCAAAATGCTCCAAACCCTTGTGATCACAATGTTCCATAACCCTTGTCTTCACAACACCCCATGACACTCGTCATAACAATTATCCATGTTCTCCTCATCACAATGCTTCATGAACTTTGTCATCACAATGTTCAATATACTTGTCATCACAATGCTCCCCGACACTTTTCGTCAGTATGCTCCTTGAACCCGTTCATGATAAGGCTCTATGTATTTTTCATCACAGTGATCAATACCGTTTTCTTCAAATTGCTCCATGACCCCTGTAATCACAATGCTCCAGGACCCGTTTCATCAGAATGCTCCATGAAACTTGTCATCACAAGGCTCCAAGGTCTTCTCATCACAATGCTCCAGGAACTTTTCATCACAATCTCCATTCACTTGTCATAACAATGCTCCATGTCCATGTCATCACAATACTCCATGAATATTTTCAGCCCAATGCTCCATAACCTTCTCATCACAATGCTCCATGACTCCTGTCATCACAATGCTCCATGACGCCTGTCATCAAAATGCTCCATGACCCTTGCCATCACAATAATCCATTCCCTTGTCATCTCATTGCTCCATGACCACTGTAATCAGAATGATCCAGGACGCTTGTCATCACAGTGCTCTATGACACTTGTCATCCCAATGCTCCATGCCTTCATCAGCAAAATGCCACATGACTTGTCATCACGATGCTCCATGCACTTGTCATCACAATACACCATTCCCTTTGTGACCACAATCCTCCATGAAACTTGGGATCACTTTGCTTTCTACCCTTGTCATCACAATGCTCCATGCTCCTTGAAATCAAAATGATCCATGACTTCTGTCATCAAAATTCTCCACACACTTGCGATCACAGTGTTCCACAAAACTGGTCATCATAGCTCTCCATCATGCCTGTCATCACAATATCCCATGCCCTTGTCATCACAATGCTCCATGACATTTGTCATCACAATTCTCAATACACTTGTCATCACAATGCTCGCTAAAAATTGTCAGAAGTCTCCTTGAAGTCAGTCGTGATATAGCTCCATGCCTTTTTCATCACAGTGCTCCATGCCATTGTCATCACAATGCTCCATGCCCCTTGTCATAACAACGCTCCATGATGCCTGTCATCACAATATCCCATGCCCTTGTCATCACAATGCTCTATGACATGTGTCATCACAATACTCAAAACACTTGTCATCCAAATGCTCCCTAACACTTGTCAGAAGGCTCCTTGAAATCTGTCATGAAATAGCTCCATGCCATTTTCATCACAATGCTCCATTCCCTTATCATCACAATGCTCCATGCCCTTGCCATCACAATGCTCCAAGCCCTTGTCTTCACAATGGACCATGATATATGTCATCACAATGCTCCCTGACACCTCTCTACACAATACTCCATGACCTTGTAATCACAGTGCTCCATGCCCTAGTCATGACAATGTGCCATGCTAACTGTCATCACAATAATCCATGAAACTTCTCAGACCAATGCTCCATGAATCTGTAATCACAATGCTCTATGCCGTTGTCAGCACAATGCTCCAAGCCCTTGTCACCACAATGCTCCATTACCTTTGTCAACATAATGCTCATTGACCCTTGGCATCACAATGCTCCATGCCATTGTCATCACAATGGACGGACATATGTCATCACAATGCTTCATGACACATGACATCAGAATGCTCCAGGGGATTCTCAACAAAATGCTCCATGCCATTGTCATTACAATGCTCCATGACCCTTGTCATCACAACGCTCCATGTGGCCTTTCATTACATTATTCCATGTCCTTGTCTTCACAATGCTCCATGACCAATGCCATCACAATGCTCAATACACTTGTCATCACAATGCTCCCTGACACTTGTCAGAAGTCTCCTTGAAGTCTGTCATGAAACAGCTCAATGCCTTTTCATCACAATGTTCCATGCCATTCTCATCACAATGCTTCTTGACCCTTGTCATCAGAATGCTCCAAACCCTTGTCATCACAATGCTCCATTACCTTTGTCATCACAATCCTTCATGACCCTTGGCATCACATTGCTCCATGCCATTGTCATCACAATGGACCATGACATATATCATCACAATGCTCCCTGACAACTGTCTTCACAAAACTCCATGACCTTGTCATCACAATTCACCAGGCCCTTGTCATCAGAATGCTCCATGCCCTTCTCATCACAATGCTCCATGTCCTTTTTTATTAAAATTCTCCATGACTCCAGTCATCACAATGCTTCATGACATTTGTCACCACAATTGTCCTTGTCCTCGTCATCACAAGACTCTGTGACTTATGTCACCACAATGCTCCATGAAATTCTCATCACAATGCTCTCTGACCCTTGTCATCACAATGCTCCATGCCGTTGTCACCACCATGCTCCATGACCCTTGTCATCACAATTGTCTATGCACTTGAGAGCACAATGTTCCATGACCCGTGTCATCCCAAAATGCCATGCGCTTGTCATCATAATGCTCCACAAGATTGCCATCACAATGCTCCATAAACGATGTCATCACAATGCTCCATGCACTTTTCATCAAAATGCTCTCTCACCACTGATATCAGAGTGTTCCATCACTAGTCATCACTATACTCCCTCTCTGCTGTCATCACAATGTTCCTTGACACCTGTCATCGCAATGCTACCTGTCCTTAACATCAAAATGCTCCATGACCCCTGACATCACAATGTTCCATAACCCCTGTCATCAAAATGCTGTGGGACGCTTTTCATCTCAGTGCTCCATGAACCCTGTCATCACAATGCACCATGCCCATCATCATAATGCTTCATGCTATTGTCATCACAATGAAATCAAAATGCTCCATGACCCTTGTCATCACAATGCTCCAAGCCCTTGTCATCACAATGCTCCATTAACTTTGTCATCATAATCCTCCATGACACTTGGCATCACAATGCTCCATGCCAATGTCATCACAAGGGACCGGACATATGTCATCACAATGCTCCATGACACATGAATTCAGAATGCTGCAGGGGATTCTCAACAAATTGCTCCATTCCATTTTCATCACAATGCTCCATGACCCTTGTCATCACAACGCTCCATGATGCCTGTCATCACAATATTCCATGTCGTTGTCATCACAATGCTCCATGACCATTGTCATCACAATGCTCAATACACTTGTCATCACAATGATCCCTGAAACTTGTCAGAAGTCTCCTTGAACTCTGTCATGACATATCTCAATGCCTTTTTCAACACAATGCTCCATGCCCTTATCATCACAATACTCCATGCCATTGTCATCCCAATGCTTCATGACGCTTGTTATCAGAATGCTCCAATCCCTTGTCATCACAATGTTCCATTACCTTTGTCATCACAATACTCCATTACTCTTGGCATCACAATGCTCCATGCCATTGTCATCACAATGGACCATGACATATATCATCACAATGCTCCCTGAAAACTGTCTTAACAAAGCTCCATGAACTTCTCATCACAGTGCTCCAGGACCTTGTCATCACAATGCTCCATGCCCTTGTCATAACAATGCTCCCTGACCTTATTTATGAAAATTCTCCGTGACTCCATTCATCACAATGCTTCATGACATTTGTCATCAAAATTGTCCTTGTCCTAGTCATCACAAGACTCTGTGACTTATATCACCCCAATGCTCCATGAACTTCTCATCACAATGCTTTCTGACCCTTGTCATCACAATGCTCCATGACCTTCTCATCATAGTTGTCTTTGCACTTGTCAGCACAATGCTCCATGACCCATGTAATCACAATATGCCATGTGCTTGTCATCATAATGCTTCACAAACTTGTCATACCAATGCTCCATGCACTTTTCATCAAAATGCTCTCTCACCACTGATATCAGAGTGTTCCATCACTAGTCATCACTATACTCCCTCACCCCTGTCATCACAATGTTCCATGACCACTGTCATCGCAATGCTACATGAACTTATCATCAAAATGCTCCATGACCCACGACATCACAATGTTCCATAACCCCTGTCATCAAAATGTTCCATGACCCTTTTCATCTCAATGCTCCATGAACCCTGTCATCACAATGCACCATGCCCTTCATCATAATCCTTCATGCTATTTTCATCACAATGAAATCAGAATGCTCCATGACCTCTGTCATCAAAATGCTCCAAACCCTTGTGATCACAATGTTCCATAATCCTTGTCTTCACGACGCCCCATGACACTCGTCATAACAATTATCCATGTTCTTCTCATCACAATGCTTCATGAACTTTGTCATCACAATGTTCAATATACTTGTCATCACAATGCTCCCCGACACTTTTCGTCAGTATGCTCCTTGAACCCGTTCATGATAAGGCTCTATGTATTTTTCATCACAGTGATCAATACCGTTTTCTTCAAATTGCTCCATGACCCCTGTAATCACAATGCTCCAGGACCCGTTTCATCAGAATGCTCCATGAGACTTGTCATCACAAGGCTCCAAGGTCTTCTCATCACAATGCTCCAGGAACTTTTCATCACAATCTCCATTCACTTGTCATAACAATGCTCCATGACCATGTCATCACAATACTCCATGAACATTTTCAGCCCAATGCTCCATAACCTTCTCATCACAATGCTCCATGACACCTGTCATCACAATGCTCCATGACGACTGTCATCAAAATGCTCCATGACCCTTGCCATCACAATAATCCATTCCCTTGTCATCTCATTGCTCCATGACCACTGTAATCACAATGCTCCATGACGCTTGTCATCACAGTGCTCTATGACACTTGTCATCCCAATGCTCCATGCCTTCATCAGCAAAATGCTACATGACCTTGTCATCACGATGCTCCATGCGCTTGTCATCACAATACTCCATTCCCATTGTGACCACAATCCTCCATGAAACTTGGGATCACGTTGCTTTCTACCCTTGTCATCGCAATGCTCCATGCTCCTTGAATTCAAAATGATCCATGACCTCTGTCATCAGAATGCTCCACAAACTTGTGATCACAAAGTTCCATAAAACTGGTCATCATAGCACTCCATCATGTCTGTCATCACAATATTCCATGCCCTTTTCATCACAATGCTCCATGACATTTGTCATCACAATGCTCAATACACTTGTCATCACAATGCTCCCTGACACTTGTCAGAAGTCTCCAGAACTCTGTCATGAAACAGCTCAATGCCTTTTCATCACAATGTTCCATGCCATTGTCATCACAATGCTTCTTAACCATTGTCATCAGAATGCTCCAATCCCTTGTCATCACAATGCTCCATTACCTTTGTCATCACAATCCTCCATGACACTTGGCATCACATTGCTCCATGCCATTGTCATCACAATGGACCATGACATATCTCATCACAATGCTCCTTGACAACGGTCTCCACAAAACTCCATGACCTTGTCATCACAATTCACCAGGCCCTTGTCATCACAATGCTCCATTCCCTTGTCATCACAATGCTCCATGACCTTTTTTATGAAAATTCTCCGTGACTCCAGTCATCACAATGCTTCATGACATTTGTCATCACAATTGTCCTTGTCCTCGTCATCACAAGACTCTGTGACTTATGTCACCACAATGCTCCATGAAATTCTCATCACAATGATCTCTGACCCTTGTCATCACAATGCTCCATGCCATTGTCACAACCATGCACCATGGCCCTTGTCATCACAATTGTCTAGGCCCTTGACAGCACAATGTTCCATGACCCGTGTCACCACAAAATGCATGCGCTTGTCATCATAATGATCCACAATATTGTCATCACAATGCTCCATAAACGATGTCATCACAATGCTCCATGCACTTTTCATTAAAATGCTCTCTCACCACTGATATCAGAGTGTTCCATCACTAGTCATCACTATACTCACTCACTGCTGTCATCACAATGTTCCTTGACCCCTGTCATCGCAATGCTACATGACCTTATCATCAAAATGCTCCATGACCCCTGACATCACAATGTTCCCTAACCCCTGTCATCAAAATGCTCTTGGACCCTTTTCATCTCAATGCTCCATGAACCCTGTCATCACAATGCACCATGCCCATCATCATAATGCTTCATGATATTGTCATCAGAATGAAATCAAAATGCTCCATGACCCTTGTCATCACAATGCTCCAAGCCCTTGTCATCACAATGCTCCATTACCTTTGTCAACATAATCCTCCATGACACTTGGCATCACAATGCTCCATGCCATTGTCATCACAAGGGACCGGACATATGTCATCACAATGCTCCATGACACATGACATCAGAATGTTGCAGGGGATTCTCAACAAATTGCTCCATTCCATTGTCATCACAATGCTCCATGACCCTTGTCATCACAACGCTCCATGATGCCTGTCATCAAAATATTCCATGTCCTTGTCACCACAATGCTCCATGACCATTGTCATCACAATGCTCAATACACTTGTCATCACAATGATCCCTGAAACTTGTCAGAAGTCTCCTTGAACTCTGTCATGACATATCTCAATGCCTTTTTCAACACAATGCTCCATGCGCTTATCATCACAATGCTCCAAGCCATTGTCATCACAATGCTTCATGACGCTTGTCATCAGAATGCTCCAATCCCTTGTCATCACAATGTCCCATTACCTTTGTCATCACAATCCTCCAATACTCTTGGCATCACAATGCTCCATGCCATTGTCATCACAATGGACCATGACATATATCTTCACAATGCTCCCTGACAACTGTCTTAACAAAAATCCATGAACTTCTCATCACAATGCTCCAGGACCTTGTCATCACAATGCTCCACACACTTGTGATCACAATGTTCCATAAAACTGGTCATCATAGCACTCCATCATGCCTGTCATCACAATATTCCATGCCCTTGTCATTACAATGCTCCATGACATTTGTCATCACAATTCTCAATACACTTGTCATCACAATGCTCGCTGACAATTGTCAGAAGTCTCCTTGAAGTCAGTCGTGAAATAGCTCCATGCCCTTTTCATCACAGTGCTCCATGCCATTGTCATCACAATGCTCCATGCCCCTTGTCATAACAATGCTCCATGATGCCTGTCATCACAATATCCCATGCCCTTGTCATCACAATGCTCTATGACATGTGTCATCACAATGCTCAAAACACTTGTCATCCAAATGCTCCCTGACACTTGTCAGAAGGCTCCTTGAAATCTGTCATGAAATAGCTCCATGCCTTTTTCATCACAATGCTCCATTCCCTTATCATCACAATGCTCCATGCCCTTGCCATCACAATGCTCCAAGCCCTTGTCATCACAATGGACCATGATATATGTCATCACAATGCTCCCTGACACCGCTCTACACAATACTCCATGACCCTGTAATCACAGTGCTCCATGCCCTAGTCATCACAATGTGCCATGCGCACTGTCATCACAATAATCCAAGAAACTTGTCAGACCAATGCTCCATGACTCTGTAATCACAATGCTCCAAGCCCTTCTCACCACAAAGCTCCATTACCTTTGTCATCATAATCCTCCATGACACTTGGCATCACAATGCTCCATGCCATTCTCATCACAATGGACGGACATATGTCATCACAATGCTTCATGACACATGACTTCAGAATGCTACAGGGGATTCTCAACAAAATGCTCCATGCCATTGTCATTACAATGCTCCATCTCCCTTGTCATCACAACGCTCCATGATGCCTGTCATCACAATATTCCATGTCCTTGTCATCACAATGCTCCATGACCATTGTCATCACAATGCTCAATACACTTGTCATCACAATGATCCCTGAAACTTGTCAGAAGTCTCCTTGAACTCTGTCATGACATATCTCAATGCCTTTTTCAACACAATGCTCCATGCCCTTATCATCACAATACTCCATGCCATTGTCATCCCAATGCTTCATGACGCTTGTTATCAGAATGCTCCAATCCCTTGTCATCACAATGTTCCATTACCTTTGTCATCACAATACTCCATTACTCTTGGCATCACAATGCTCCATGCCATTGTCATCACAATGGACCATGACATATATCATCACAATGCTCCCTGAAAACTGTCTTAACAAAGCTCCATGAACTTCTCATCACAGTGCTCCAGGACCTTGTCATCACAATGCTCCATGCCCTTGTCATAACAATGATCCCTGACCTTATTTATGAAAATTCTCCGTGACTCCATTCATCACAATGCTTCATGACATTTGTCATCAAAATTGTCCTTGTCCTAGTCATCACAAGACTCTGTGACTTATATCACCCCAATGCTCCATGAACTTCTCATCACAATGCTTTCTGACCCTTGTCATCACAATGCTCCATGACCTTCTCATCATAGTTGTCTTTGCACTTGTCAGCACAATGCTCCATGACCCATGTAATCACAATATGCCATGTGCTTGTCATCATAATGCTTCACAAACTTGTCATACCAATGCTCCATGCACTTTTCATCAAAATGCTCTCTCACCACTGATATCAGAGTGTTCCATCACTAGTCATCACTATACTCCCTCACCCCTGTCATCACAATGTTCCATGACCACTGTCATCGCAATGCTACATGAACTTATCATCAAAATGCTCCATGACCCACGACATCACAATGTTCCATAACCCCTGTCATCAAAATGTTCCATGACCCTTTTCATCTCAATGCTCCATGAACCCTGTCATCACAATGCACCATGCCCTTCATCATAATCCTTCATGCTATTTTCATCACAATGAAATCAGAATGCTCCATGACCTCTGTCATCAAAATGCTCCAAACCCTTGTGATCACAATGTTCCATAATCCTTGTCTTCACGACGCCCCATGACACTCGTCATAACAATTATCCATGTTCTTCTCATCACAATGCTTCATGAACTTTGTCATCACAATGTTCAATATACTTGTCATCACAATGCTCCCCGACACTTTTCGTCAGTATGCTCCTTGAACCCGTTCATGATAAGGCTCTATGTATTTTTCATCACAGTGATCAATACCGTTTTCTTCAAATTGCTCCATGACCCCTGTAATCACAATGCTCCAGGACCCGTTTCATCAGAATGCTCCATGAGACTTGTCATCACAAGGCTCCAAGGTCTTCTCATCACAATGCTCCAGGAACTTTTCATCACAATCTCCATTCACTTGTCATAACAATGCTCCATGACCATGTCATCACAATACTCCATGAACATTTTCAGCCCAATGCTCCATAACCTTCTCATCACAATGCTCCATGACACCTGTCATCACAATGCTCCATGACGACTGTCATCAAAATGCTCCATGACCCTTGCCATCACAATAATCCATTCCCTTGTCATCTCATTGCTCCATGACCACTGTAATCACAATGCTCCATGACGCTTGTCATCACAGTGCTCTATGACACTTGTCATCCCAATGCTCCATGCCTTCATCAGCAAAATGCTACATGACCTTGTCATCACGATGCTCCATGCGCTTGTCATCACAATACTCCATTCCCATTGTGACCACAATCCTCCATGAAACTTGGGATCACGTTGCTTTCTACCCTTGTCATCGCAATGCTCCATGCTCCTTGAATTCAAAATGATCCATGACCTCTGTCATCAGAATGCTCCACAAACTTGTGATCACAAAGTTCCATAAAACTGGTCATCATAGCACTCCATCATGTCTGTCATCACAATATTCCATGCCCTTTTCATCACAATGCTCCATGACATTTGTCATCACAATGCTCAATACACTTGTCATCACAATGCTCCCTGACACTTGTCAGAAGTCTCCAGAACTCTGTCATGAAACAGCTCAATGCCTTTTCATCACAATGTTCCATGCCATTGTCATCACAATGCTTCTTAACCCTTGTCATCAGAATGCTCCAATCCCTTGTCATCACAATGCTCCATTACCTTTGTCATCACAATCCTCCATGACACTTGGCATCACATTGCTCCATGCCATTGTCATCACAATGGACCATGACATATCTCATCACAATGCTCCTTGACAACGGTCTCCACAAAACTCCATGACCTTGTCATCACAATTCACCAGGCCCTTGTCATCACAATGCTCCATTCCCTTGTCATCACAATGCTCCATGACCTTTTTTATGAAAATTCTCCGTGACTCCAGTCATCACAATGCTTCATGACATTTGTCATCACAATTGTCCTTGTCCTCGTCATCACAAGACTCTGTGACTTATGTCACCACAATGCTCCATGAAATTCTCATCACAATGATCTCTGACCCTTGTCATCACAATGCTCCATGCCATTGTCACCACCATGCACCATGGCCCTTGTCATCACAATTGTCTAGGCCCTTGACAGCACAATGTTCCATGACCCGTGTCACCACAAAATGCATGCGCTTGTCATCATAATGATCCACAATATTGTCATCACAATGCTCCATAAACGATGTCATCACAATGCTCCATGCACTTTTCATTAAAATGCTCTCTCACCACTGATATCAGAGTGTTCCATCACTAGTCATCACTATACTCACTCACTGCTGTCATCACAATGTTCCTTGACCCCTGTCATCGCAATGCTACATGACCTTATCATCAAAATGCTCCATGACCCCTGACATCACAATGTTCCCTAACCCCTGTCATCAAAATGCTCTTGGACCCTTTTCATCTCAATGCTCCATGAACCCTGTCATCACAATGCACCATGCCCATCATCATAATGCTTCATGATATTGTCATCAGAATGAAATCAAAATGCTCCATGACCCTTGTCATCACAATGCTCCAAGCCCTTGTCATCACAATGCTCCATTACCTTTGTCAACATAATCCTCCATGACACTTGGCATCACAATGCTCCATGCCATTGTCATCACAAGGGACCGGACATATGTCATCACAATGCTCCATGACACATGACATCAGAATGTTGCAGGGGATTCTCAACAAATTGCTCCATTCCATTGTCATCACAATGCTCCATGACCCTTGTCATCACAACGCTCCATGATGCCTGTCATCAAAATATTCCATGTCCTTGTCACCACAATGCTCCATGACCATTGTCATCACAATGCTCAATACACTTGTCATCACAATGATCCCTGAAACTTGTCAGAAGTCTCCTTGAACTCTGTCATGACATATCTCAATGCCTTTTTCAACACAATGCTCCATGCGCTTATCATCACAATGCTCCAAGCCATTGTCATCACAATGCTTCATGACGCTTGTCATCAGAATGCTCCAATCCCTTGTCATCACAATGTCCCATTACCTTTGTCATCACAATCCTCCAATACTCTTGGCATCACAATGCTCCATGCCATTGTCATCACAATGGACCATGACATATATCTTCACAATGCTCCCTGACAACTGTCTTAACAAAAATCCATGAACTTCTCATCACAATGCTCCAGGACCTTGTCATCACAATGCTCCACACACTTGTGATCACAATGTTCCATAAAACTGGTCATCATAGCACTCCATCATGCCTGTCATCACAATATTCCATGCCCTTGTCATTACAATGCTCCATGACATTTGTCATCACAATTCTCAATACACTTGTCATCACAATGCTCGCTGACAATTGTCAGAAGTCTCCTTGAAGTCAGTCGTGAAATAGCTCCATGCCTTTTTCATCACAGTGCTCCATGCCATTGTCATCACAATGCTCCATGCCCCTTGTCATAACAATGCTCCATGATGCCTGTCATCACAATATCCCATGCCCTTGTCATCACAATGCTCTATGACATGTGTCATCACAATGCTCAAAACACTTGTCATCCAAATGCTCCCTGACACTTGTCAGAAGGCTCCTTGAAATCTGTCATGAAATAGCTCCATGCCTTTTTCATCACAATGCTCCATTCCCTTATCATCACAATGCTCCATGCCCTTGCCATCACAATGCTCCAAGCCCTTGTCATCACAATGGACCATGATATATGTCATCACAATGCTCCCTGACACCGCTCTACACAATACTCCATGACCCTGTAATCACAGTGCTCCATGCCCTAGTCATCACAATGTGCCATGCGCACTGTCATCACAATAATCCAAGAAACTTGTCAGACCAATGCTCCATGACTCTGTAATCACAATGCTCCAAGCCCTTCTCACCACAAAGCTCCATTACCTTTGTCATCATAATCCTCCATGACACTTGGCATCACAATGCTCCATGCCATTCTCATCACAATGGACGGACATATGTCATCACAATGCTTCATGACACATGACTTCAGAATGCTACAGGGGATTCTCAACAAAATGCTCCATGCCATTGTCATTACAATGCTCCATCTCCCTTGTCATCACAACGCTCCATGATGCCTGTCATCACAATATTCCATGTCCTTGTCATCACAATGTTCCATGACCATTGTCATCACAATGCTCAATACACTTGTCATCACAATGATCCCTGAAACTTATCAGACGTCTCCTTGAACTCTGTCATGACATATCTCAATGCCTTTTTCAACACAATGCTCCATGCCCTTATCATCACAATGCTCCATGCCATTGTCATCAGAATGCTTCTTGACGCTTATCATCAGAATGCTCCAATCCCTTGTCATCACAATGTTCCATTACCTTTGTCATCAAATCCTCCATTACTCTTGGCATCGCAATGCTCCATGCCATTGTCATCACAATGGACCATGACATATATCATCACAATGCTCCCTGACAACTGTCTTAACAAAACTCCATGCACTTCTCATCACAATGCTCCAGGACCTTGTTATCACAATGCTCCATGCCCTTGTCATAACAATGCTCCATTACCTTATTTATGAAAATTCTCCGTGACTCCTGTCATCACAATGCTTCATGACATTTGTCATCACAATTGTCCATGTCCTCGTCATCACAAGACTCTGTGACTTATGTCACCACAATGCTCCATTAACTTCTCATCACAATGCTCTCTGACCTTTGTCATCTCAATGCACCATGACCCTTGTCATCATTGTTGTCTTTGCACTTGTCAGCACAATGCTCCATGACCCATATAATCACCATATGCCATGTGCTTGTCATCATAATGCTTCACAACCTTGTCATCCCAATGCTCCATGCACTTTTCATCAAAATGCTCTCTCACCACTGATATCAGAGTGTTCCATCACTAGTCACCACTATACTCCCTCACCCACGTCATCACAATGTTCCATGACCCCTGTCTCGCAATGCTACATGACCTTATCATCAAAATGCTCCATGACCCACGACATCACAATGTTCCATAACCCCTGTCATCAAAATGCTCCATGACCCTTTTCATCTCAATGCTCCATGAAACCTGTCATCACAATGCACCATGCCCATCATCATAATGCTTCATGCAATTTTCATCACAATGAAATCAGAATGCTCTATGACCTCTGTCATCAAAATGCTCCAAACCCTTGTGATCACAATGTTCCATAACCCTTGTCTTCACAACACCCCATGACACTCGTCATAACAATTATCCATGTTCTCCTCATCACAATGCTTCATGAACTTTGTCATCACAATGTTCAATATACTTGTCATCACAATGCTCCCCGACACTTTTCGTCAGTATGCTCCTTGAACCCGTTCATGATAAGGCTCTATGTATTTTTCATCACAGTGATCAATACCGTTTTCTTCAAATTGCTCCATGACCCCTGTAATCACAATGCTCCAGGACCCGTTTCATCAGAATGCTCCATGAGACTTGTCATCACAAGGCTCCAAGGTCTTCTCATCACAATGCTCCAGGAACTTTTCATCACAATCTCCATTCACTTGTCATAACAATGCTCCATGTCCATGTCATCACAATACTCCATGAATATTTTCAGCCCAATGCTCCATAACCTTCTCATCACAATGCTCCATGACACCTGTCATCACAATGCTCCATGACGCCTGTCATCAAAATGCTCCATGACCCATGCCATCACAATAATCCATTCCCTTGTCATCTCATTGCTCCATGACCACTGTAATTAGAATGATCCAGGACGCTTGTCATCACAGTGCTCTATGACACTTGTCATCCCAATGCTCCATGCCTTCATCAGCAAAATGCTACATGACTTGTCATCACGATGCTCCATGCACTTGTCATCACAATACACCATTCCCTTTGTGACCACTATCCTCCATGAAACTTGGGATCACATTGCTTTCTACCCTTGTCATCACAATGCTCCATGCTCCTTGAAATCAAAATGATCCATGACTTCTGTCATCAAAATGCTCCACACACTTGCGATCACAATGTTCCATAAAACTGGTCATCATAGCTCTCCATCATGCCTGTCATCACAATATCCCATGCCCTTGTCTTCACAATGCTCCATGACATTTGTCATCACAATTCTCAATACACTTGTCATCACAATGCTCGCTAAAAATTGTCAGAAGTCTCCTTGAAGTCAGTCGTGATATAGCTCCATGCATTTTTCATCACAGTGCTCCATGCCATTGTCATCACAATGCTCCATGCCCCTTGTCATAACAACGCTCCATGATGCCTGTCATCACAATATCCCATGCCCTTGTCATCACAATGCTCTATGACATGTGTCATCACAATACTCAAAACACTTGTCATCCAAATGCTCCCTAACACTTGTCAGAAGGCTCCTTGAAATCTGTCATGAAATAGCTCCATGCCTTTTTCATCACAATGCTCCATTCCCTTATCATCACAATGCTCCATGCCCTTGCCATCACAATGCTCCAAGCCCTTGTCTTCACAATGGACCATGATATATGTCATCACAATGCTCCCTGACACCTCTCTACACAATACTCCATGACCTTGTAATCACAGTGCTCCATGCCCTAGTCATGACAATGTGCCATGCTAACTGTCATCACAATAATCCATGAAACTTGTCAGACCAGTGCTCCATGACTCTGTAATCACAATGCTCTATGCCGTTGTCAGCACAATGCTCCAAGCCCTTGTCACCACAATGCTCCATTACCTTTGTCATCATAATGCTCATTGACCCTTGGCATCACAATGCTCCATGCCATTGTCATCACAATGGACGGACATATGTCATCACAATGCTTCATGACACATGACATCAGAATGCTCCAGGGGATTCTCAACAAAATGCTCCATGCCATTGTCATTACAATGCTCCATGACCCTTGTCATCACAACGCTCCATGATGCCTTTCATTACATTATTCCATGTCCTTGTCTTCACAATGCTCCATGACCAATGCCATCACAATGCTCAATACACTTGTCATCACAATGCTCCCTGACACTTGTCAGAAGTCTCCTTGAAGTCTGTCATGAAACAGCTCAATGCCTTTTCATCACAATGTTCCATGCCATTCTCATCACAATGCTTCTTGACCCTTGTCATCAGAATGCTCCAAACCCTTGTCATCACAATGCTCCATTACCTTTGTCATCACAATCCTTCATGACCCTTGGCATCACATTGCTCCATGCCATTGTCATCACAATGGACCATGACATATATCATCACAATGCTCCCTGACAACTGTCTTCACAAAACTCCATGACCTTGTCATCACAATTCACCAGGCCCTTGTCATCAGAATGCTCCATGCCCTTCTCATCACAATGCTCCATGTCCTTTTTTATTAAAATTCTCCATGACTCCAGTCATCACAATGCTTCATGACATTTGTCACCACAATTGTCCTTTTCCTCGTCATCACAAGACTCTGTGACTTATGTCACCACAATGCTCCATGAAATTCTCATCACAATGCTCTCTGACCCTTGTCATCACAATGCTCCATGCCGTTGTCACCACCATGCTCCATGACCCTTGTCATCACAATTGTCTATGCACTTGAGAGCACAATGTTCCATGACCCGTGTCATCCCAAAATGCCATGCACTTGTCATCATAATGCTCCACAAGATTGCCATCACAATGCTCCATAAACGATGTCATCACAATGCTCCATGCACTTTTCATCAAAATGCTCTCTCACCACTGATATCAGAGTGTTCCATCACTAGTCATCACTATACTCCCTCTCTGCTGTCATCACAATGTTCCTTGACACCTGTCATCGCAATGCTAACTGTCCTTAACATCAAAATGCTCCATGACCCACGACATCACAATGTTCCATAACCCCTGTCATCAAAATGCTCTTGGACCCTTTTCATCTCAATGCTCCATGAACCCTGTCATCACAATGCACCATGCCCATCATCATAATGCTTCATGCTATTGTCATCACAATGAAATCAAAATGCTCCATGACCCTTGTCATCACAATGCTCCAAGCCCTTGTCATCACAATGCTCCATTACCTTTGTCATCATAATCCTCCATGACACTTGGCATCACAATGCTCCATGCCAATGTCATCACAAGGGACCGGACGTATGTCATCACAATGCTCCATGACACATGAATTCAGAATGCTGCAGGGGATTCTCAACAAATTGCTCCATTCCATTTTCATCACAATGCTCCATGACCCTTGTCATCACAACGCTCCATGAAGCCTGTCATCACAATATTCCATGTCCTTGTAATCACAATGCTCCACGACCATTGTCATCACAACGCTCAATACACTTGTCATCACAATGATCCCTGAAACTTGTCAGAAGTCTCCTTGAACTCTGTCATGACATATCTCAATGCCTTTTTCAACACAATGCTCCATGCCCTTATCATCACAATACTCCATGCCATTGTCATCACAATGCTTCATGACGCTTGTCATCAGAATGCTCCAATCCCTTGTCATCACAATGTTCCATTACCTTTGTCATCACAATACTCCATTACTCTTGGCATCACAATGCTCCATGCCATTGTCATCACAATGGACCATGACATATATCATCACAATGCTCCCTGAAAACTGTCTTAACAAAGCTCCATGAACTTCTCATCACAATGCTCCAGGACCTTGTCATCACAATGATCCATGCCCTTGTCATAACAATGATCCCTGACCTTATTTATGAAAATTCTCCGTGACTCCATTCATCACAATGCTTCATGACATTTGTCATCAAAATTGTCCTTGTCCTAGTCTCACAAGACTCTGTGACTTATATCACCCCAATGCTCCATGAACTTCTCATCACAATGCTCTCTGATCCTTGTCATCACAATGCTCCACGACCTTCTCATCATAGTTGTCTTTGCACTTGTCAGCACAATGCTCCATGACCCATGTAATCACAATATGCCATGTGCTTGTCATCATAATGCTTCACAAACTTGTCATACCAATGCTCCATGCACTTTTCATCAAAATGCTCTCTCACCACTGATATCAGAGTGTTCCATCACTAGTCATCACTATACTCCCTCACCCCTGTCATCACAATGTTCCATGACCACTGTCATCGCAATGCTACATGAACTTATCATCAAAATGCTCCATGTCCCACGACATCACAATGTTCCATAACCCCTGTCATCAAAATGTTCCATGACCCTTTTCATCTCAATGCTCCATGAACCCTGTCATCACAATGCACCATGCCCTTCATCATAATCCTTCATGCTATTTTCATCACAATGAAATCAGAATGCTCCATGACCTCTGTCATCAAAATGCTCCAAACCCTTGTGATCACAATGTTCCATAATCCTTGTCTTCACGACGCCCCATGACACTCGTCATAACAATTATCCATGTTCTTCTCATCACAATGCTTCATGAACTTTGTCATCACAATGTTCAATATACTTGTCATCACAATGCTCCCCGACACTTTTCGTCAGTATGCTCCTTGAACCCGTTCATAATAAGGCTCTATGTATTTTTCATCACAGTGATCAATACCGTTTTCTTCAAATTGCTCCATGACCCCTGTAATCACAATGCTCCAGGACCCGTTTCATCAGAATGCTCCATGAGACTTGTCATCACAAGGCTCCAAGGTCTTCTCATCACAATGCTCCAGGAACTTTTCATCACAATCTCCATTCACTTGTCATAACAATGCTCCATGACCATGTCATCACAATACTCCATGAACATTTTCAGCCCAATGCTCCATAACCTTCTCATCACAATGCTCCATGACACCTGTCATCACAATGCTCCATGACGACTGTCATCAAAATGCTCCATGACCCTTGCCATCACAATAATCCATTCCCTTGTCATCTCATTGCTCCATGACCACTGTAATCACAATGCTCCATGACGCTTGTCATCACAGTGCTCTATGACACTTGTCATCCCAATGCTCCATGCCTTCATCAGCAAAATGCTACATGACCTTGTCATCACGATGCTCCATGCGCTTGTCATCACAATACTCCATTCCCATTGTGACCACAATCCTCCATGAAACTTGGGATCACGTTGCTTTCTACCCTTGTCATCGCAATGCTCCATGCTCCTTGAATTCAAAATGATCCATGACCTCTGTCATCAGAATGCTCCACAAACTTGTGATCACAAAGTTCCATAAAACTGGTCATCATAGCACTCCATCATGTCTGTCATCACAATATTCCATGCCCTTTTCATCACAATGCTCCATGACATTTGTCATCACAATGCTCAATACACTTGTCATCACAATGCTCCCTGACACTTGTCAGAAGTCTCCAGAACTCTGTCATGAAACAGCTCAATGCCTTTTCATCACAATGTTCCATGCCATTGTCATCACAATGCTTCTTAACCCTTGTCATCAGAATGCTCCAATCCCTTGTCATCACAATGCTCCATTACCTTTGTCATCACAATCCTCCATGACACTTGGCATCACATTGCTCCATGCCATTGTCATCACAATGGACCATGACATATCTCATCACAATGCTCCTTGACAACGGTCTCCACAAAACTCCATGACCTTGTCATCACAATTCACCAGGCCCTTGTCATCACAATGTTCCATTCCCTTGTCATCACAATGCTCCATGACCTTTTTTATGAAAATTCTCCGTGACTCCAGTCATCACAATGCTTCATGACATTTGTCATCACAATTGTCCTTGTCCTCGTCATCACAAGACTCTGTGACTTATGTCACCACAATGCTCCATGAAATTCTCATCACAATGATCTCTGACCCTTGTCATCCAATGCTCCATGCCATTGTCACCACCATGCACCATGGCCCTTGTCATCACAATTGTCTAGGCCCTTGACAGCACAATGTTCCATGACCCGTGTCACCACAAAATGCATGTGCTTGTCATCATAAAGATCCACAATATTGTCATCACAATGCTCCATAAACGATGTCATCACAATGCTCCATGCACTTTTCATCAAAATGCTCTCTCACCACTGATATCAGAGTGTTCCATCACTAGTCATCACTATACTCACTCACTGCTGTCATCACAATGTTCCTTGACCCCTGTCATCGCAATGCTACATGACTTTATCATCAATATGCTCCATGACACCCGACATCACAATGTTCCATAACCCCTGTCATCAAAATGCTCTTGGACCCTTTTCATCTCAATGCTCCATGAACCCTGTCATCACAAGGAACCATGCCCATCATCCTAATGCTTCATGCTATTGTCATCACAATGAAATCAAAATGCTCCATGACCCTTGTCATCACAATGCTCCAAGCCCTTGTCATCACAATGCTCCATTACCTTTGTCAACATAATCCTCCATGACAATTGGCATCACACTGCCCCATGCCATTGTCATCACAAGGGACCATACATATGTCATCACAATGCTCCATGACACATGAATTCAGAATGCTGCAGGGGATTCTCAACAAATTGCTCCATTCCATTGTCATCACAATGCTCCATGACCCGTGTCATCACAACGCTTTATGATGCCTGTCATCAAAATATTCCATGTCCTTGTCATCACAATGCTCCATGACCATTGTCATCACAATGCTCAATACACTTGTCATCACAATGATCCCTGAAACTTGTCAGAAGTCTCCTTGAACACTGTCATGACATATCTCAAAGCCTTTTTCAACACAATGCTCCATGCCCTTATCATCACAATGCTCCAAGCCATTGTCATCACAATGCTTCATGACGCTTGTCATCAGAATGCTGCAATCCCTTGTCATCACAATGTCCCATTACCTTTGTCATCACAATCCTCCAATACTCTTGGCATCACAATGCTCCATGCCATTGTCATCACAATGGACCATGACATATATCTTCACAATGCTCCCTGACAACTGTCTAAACAAAAATCCATGAACTTCTCATCACAATGCTCCAGGACCTTGTCATCACAATGCTCCACACACTTGTGATCACAATGTTCCATACAACTGGTCATCATAGCACTCCATCATGCCTGTCATCACAATATTCCATGCCCTTGTCATTACAATGCTCCATGACATTTGTCATCACAATTCTCAATACACTTGTCATCACAATGCTCGCTGACAATTGTCAGAAGTCTCCTTGAAGTCAGTCGTGAAATAGCTCCATGCCTTTTTCATCACAGTGCTCCATGCCATTGTCATCACAATGCTCCATGCCCCTTGTCATAACAATGCTCCATGATGCCTGTCATCACAATATCCCATGCCCTTGTCATCACAATGCTCTATGACATGTGTCATCACATTGCTCAAAACACTTGTCATCCAAATGCTTCCTGACACTTGTCAGAAGGCTCCTTGAAATCTGTCATGAAATAGCTCCATGCCTTTTTCATCACAATGCTCCATTTCCTTATCATCACAATGCTCCATGCCCTTGCCATCACAATGCTCCAAGCCCTTGTCATCACAATGGACCATGATACATGTCATCACAATGCTCCCTGACACCTCTCTACACTATACTCCATGACCTTGTAATCACAGTGCTCCATGCCCTAGTCATGACAATGTGCCATGCTAACTGTCATCACAATAATCCATGAAACTTCTCAGACCAATGCTCCATGACTCTGTAATCACAATGCTCTATGCCGTTGTCAGCACAATGCTCCAAGCCCTTGTCATCACTATGCTCCATTACCTTTGTCATCATAATGCTCATTGACCCTTGGCATCACAATGCTCCATGCCATTGTCATCACAATGGACGGACATATGTCATCACAATGCTTCATGACACATGACATCAGAATGCTCCAGGGGATTCTCAACAAAATGCTCCATGCCATTGTCATTACAATGCTCCATGACCCTTGTCATCACAACGCTCCATGTGGCCTTTCATTACATTATTCCATGTCCTTGTCTTCACAATGCTCCATGACCAATGCCATCACAATGCTCAATACACTTGTCATCACAATGCTCCCTGACACTTGTCAGAAGTCTCCTTGAAGTCTGTCATGAAACAGCTCAATGCCTTTTCATCACAATGTTCCATGCCATTCTCATCACAATGCTTCTTGACCCTTGTCACCAGAATGCTCCAAACCCTTGTCATCACAATGCTCCATTACCTTTGTCACCACAATCCTTCATGACCCTTGGCATCACATTGCTCCATGCCATTGTCATCACAATGGACCATGACATATATCATCACAATGCTCCCTGACAACTGTCTTCACAAAACTCCATGACCTTGTCATCACAATTCACCAGGCCCTTGTCATCAGAATGCTCCATGCCCTTCTCATCACAATGCTCCATGTCCTTTTTTATTAAAATTCTCCATGACTCCAGTCATCACAATGCTTCATGACATTTGTCACCACAATTGTCCTTTTCCTCGTCATCACAAGACTCTGTGACTTATGTCACCACAATGCTCCATGAAATTCTCATCACAATGCTCTCTGACCCTTGTCATCACAATGCTCCATGCCGTTGTCACCACCATGCTCCATGACCCTTGTCATCACAATTGTCTATGCACTTGAGAGCACAATGTTCCATGACCCGTGTCATCCCAAAATGCCATGCACTTGTCATCATAATGCTCCACAAGATTGCCATCACAATGCTCCATAAACGATGTCATCACAATGCTCCATGCACTTTTCATCAAAATGCTCTCTCACCACTGATATCAGAGTGTTCCATCACTAGTCATCACTATACTCCCTCTCTGCTGTCATCACAATGTTCCTTGACACCTGTCATCGCAATGCTACCTGTCCTTAACATCAAAATGCTCCATGACCCCTGACATCACAATGTTCCATAACCCCTGTCATCAAAATGCTGTGGGACGCTTTTCATCTCAGTGCTCCATGAACCCTGTCATCACAATGCACCATGCCCATCATCATAATGCTTCATGCTATTGTCATCACAATGAAATCAAAATGCTCCATGACCCTTGTCATCACAATGCTCCAAGCCCTTGTCATCACAATGCTCCATTACCTTTGTCATCATAATCCTCCATGACACTTGGCATCAAAATGCTCCATGCCAATGTCATCAGAAGGGACCGGACATATGTCATCACAATGCTCCATGACACATGAATTCAGAATGCTGCAGGGGATTCTCAACAAATTGCTCCATTCCATTTTCATCACAATGCTCCATGACCCTTGTCATCACAACGCTCCATGATGCCTGTCATCACAATATTCCATGTCCTTGTCATCACAATGCTCCATGACCATTGTCATCACAATGCTCAATACACTTGTCATCACAATGATCCCTGAAACTTGTCAGAAGTCTCCTTGAACTCTGTCATGACATATCTCAATGCCTTTTTCAACACAATGCTCCATGCCCTTATCATCACAATACTCCATGCCATTGTCATCCCAATGCTTCATGACGCTTGTCATCAGAATGCTCCAATCCCTTGTCATCACAATGTTCCATTACCTTTGTCATCACAATACTCCATTACTCTTGGCATCACAATGCTCCATGCCATTGTCATCACAATGGACCATGACATATATCATCACAATGCTCCCTGAAAACTGTCGTAACAAAGCTCCATGAACTTCTCATCACAATGCTCCAGGATCTTGTCATCACCATGCTCCATGCCCTTGTCATAACAATGCTCCCTGACCTTATTTATGAAAATTCTCCGTGACTCCATTCATCACAATGCTTCATGACATTTGTCATCAAAATTGTCCTTGTCCTAGTCATCACAAGACTCTGTGACTTATATCACCCCAATGCTCCATGAACTTCTCATCACAATGCTCTCTGACCCTTGTCATCACAATGCTCCATGACCTTCTCATCATAGTTGTCTTTGCACTTGTCAGCACAATGCTCCATGACCCATGTAATCACAATATGCCATGTGCTTGTCATCATAATGCTTCACAAACTTGTCATACCAATGCTCCATGCACTTTTCATCAAAATGCTCTCTCACCACTGATATCAGAGTGTTCCATCACTAGTCATCACTATACTCCCTCACCCCTGTCATCACAATGTTCCATGACCACTGTCATCGCAATGCTACATGAACTTATCATCAAAATGCTCCATGACCCACGACATCACAATGTTCCATAACCCCTGTCATCAAAATGTTCCATGACCCTTTTCATCTCAATGCTCCATGAACCCTGTCATCACAATGCACCATGCCCTTCATCATAATCCTTCATGCTATTTTCATCACAATGAAATCAGAATGCTCCATGACCTCTGTCATCAAAATGCTCCAAACCCTTGTGATCACAATGTTCCATAATCCTTGTCTTCACGACGCCCCATGACACTCGTCATAACAATTATCCATGTTCTTCTCATCACAATGCTTCATGAACTTTGTCATCACAATGTTCAATATACTTGTCATCACAATGCTCCCCGACACTTTTCGTCAGTATGCTCCTTGAACCCGTTCATAATAAGGCTCTATGTATTTTTCATCACAGTGATCAATACCGTTTTCTTCAAATTGCTCCATGACCCCTGTAATCACAATGCTCCAGGACCCGTTTCATCAGAATGCTCCATGAGACTTGTCATCACAAGGCTCCAAGGTCTTCTCATCACAATGCTCCAGGAACTTTTCATCACAATCTCCATTCACTTGTCATAACAATGCTCCATGACCATGTCATCACAATACTCCATGAATATTTTCAGCCCAATGCTCCATAAACTTCTCATCACAATGCTCCATGACACCTGTCATCACAATGCTCCATGACGACTGTCATCAAAATGCTCCATGACCCTTGCCATCACAATAATCCATTCCCTTGTCATCTCATTGCTCCATGACCACTGTAATCACAATGCTCCATGACGCTTGTCATCACAGTGCTGTATGACACTTGTCATCCCAATGCTCCATGCCTTCATCAGCAAAATGCTACATGACCTTGTCATCACGATTCTCCATGCACTTGTCATCACAATACTCCATTCCCATTGTGACCACAATCCTCCATGAAACTTGGGATCACGTTGCTTTCTACCCTTGTCATCGCAGTGCTCCATGCTCCTTGAAATCAAAATGATCCATGACCTCTGTCATCAGAATGCTCCACAAACTTGTGATCACAATGTTCCATAAAACTGGTCATCATAGCACTCCATCATGTCTGTCATCACAATATTCCATGCCCTTTTCATCACAATGCTCCATGACATTTGTCATCACAATGCTCAATTCACTTGTCATCACAATGCTCCCTGACACTTGTCAGAAGTCTCCAGAACTCTGTCATGAAACAGCTCAATGCCTTTTCATCACAATGTTCCATGCCATTGTCATCACAATGCTTCTTAACCCTTGTCATCAGAATGCTCCAATCCCTTGTCATCACAATGCTCCATTACCTTTGTCATCACAATCCTCCATGACACTTGGCATCACATTGCTCGATGCCATTGTCATCACAATGGACCATGACATATCTCATCACAATGCTCCTTGACAACGGTCTCCACAAAACTCCATGACCTTGTCATCACAATTCACCAGGCCCTTGTCATCACAATGCTCCATTCCCTTGTCATCACAATGCTCCATGACCTTTTTTATGAAAATTCTCCGTGACTCCAGTCATCACAATGCTTCATGACATTTGTCATCACAATTGTCCTTGTCCTCGTCATCACAAGACTCTGTGACTTATGTCACCACAATTCTCCATGAAATTCTCATCACAATGATCTCTGACCCTTGTCATCACAATGCTCCATGCCATTGTCACCACCATGCACCATGGCCCTTGTCATCACAATTGTCTAGGCCCTTGACAGCACAATGTTCCATGACCCGTGTCACCACAAAATGCATGCGCTTGTCATCATAATGATCCACAATATTGTCATCACAATGCTCCATAAACGATGTCATCACAATGCTCCATGCACTTTTCATCAAAATGCTCTCTCACCACTGATATCAGAGTGTTCCATCACTAGTCATCACTATACTCACTCACTGCTGTCATCACAATGTTCCTTGACCCCTGTTATCGCAATGCTACATGACCTTATCATCAAAATGCTCCATGACCCCTGACATCACAATGTTCCCTATCCCCTGTCATCAAAATGCTCTTGGACCCTTTTCATCTCAATGCTCCATGAACCCTGTCATCACAATGCACCATGCCCATCATCATAATGCTTCATGATATTGTCATCAGAATGAAATCAAAATGCTCCATGATCCTTGTCATCACAATGCTCCAAGCCCTTGTCATCACAATGCTCCATTACCTTTGTCAACATAATCCTCCATGACACTTGGCATCACAATGCTCCATGCCATTGTCATCACAAGGGACTGGACATATGTCATCACAATGCTCCATGACACATGACATCAGAATGTTGCAGGGGATTCTCAACAATTTGCTCCATTCCATTGTCATCACAATGCTCCATGACCCTTGTCATCACAACGCTCCATGATGCCTGTCATCAAAATATTCCATGTCCTTGTCACCACAATGCTCCATGACCATTGTCATCACAATGCTCAATACACTTGTCATCACAATGATCCCTGAAACTTGTCAGAAGTCTCCTTGAACTCTGTCATGACATATCTCAATGCCTTTTTCAACACAATGCTCCATGCGCTTATCATCACAATGCTCCAAGCCATTGTCATCACAATGCTTCATGACGCTTGTCATCAGAATGCTCCAATCCCTTGTCATCACAATGTCCCATTACCTTTGTCATCACAATCCTCCAATACTCTTGGCATCACAATGCTCCATGCCATTGTCATCACAATGGACCATGACATATATCTTCACAATGCTCCCTGACAACTGTCTTAACAAAAATCCATGAACTTCTCATCACAATGCTCCAGGACCTTGTCATCACAATGCTCCACACACTTGTGATCACAATGTTCCATAAAACTGGTCATCATAGCACTCCATCATGCCTGTCATCACAATATTCCATGCCCTTGTCATTACAATGCTCCATGACATTTGTCATCACAATTCTCAATACACTTGTCATCACAATGCTCGCTGACAATTGTCAGAAGTCTCCTTGAAGTCAGTCGTGAAATAGCTCCATGCCTTTTTCATCACAGTGCTCCATGCCATTGTCATCACAATGCTCCATGCCCCTTGTCATAACAATGCTCCATGATGCCTGTCATCACAATATCCCATGCCCTGTCATCACAATGCTCTATGACATGTGTCATCACAATGCTCAAAACACTTGTCATCCAAATGCTCCCTGACACTTGTCAGAAGGCTCCTTGAAATCTGTCATGAAATAGCTCCATGCCTTTTTCATCACAATGCTCCATTCCCTTATCATCACAATGCTCCATGCCCTTGCCATCACAATGCTCCAAGCCCTTGTCATCACAATGGACCATGATATATGTCATCACAATGCTCCCTGACACCGCTCTACACAATACTCCATGACCCTGTAATCACAGTGCTCCATGCCCTAGTCATCACAATGTGCCATGCGCACTGTCATCACAATAATCCAAGAAACTTGTCAGACCAATGCTCCATGACTCTGTAATCACAATGCTCCAAGCCCTTCTCACCACAAAGCTCCATTACCTTTGTCATCATAATCCTCCATGACACTTGGCATCACAATGCTCCATGCCATTCTCATCACAATGGACGGACATATGTCATCACAATGCTTCATGACACATGACTTCAGAATGCTACAGGGGATTCTCAACAAAATGCTCCATGCCATTGTCATTACAATGCTCCATCTCCCTTGTCATCACAACGCTCCATGATGCCTGTCATCACAATATTCCATGTCCTTGTCATCACAATGTTCCATGACCATTGTCATCACAATGCTCAATACACTTGTCATCACAATGATCCCTGAAACTTATCAGACGTCTCCTTGAACTCTGTCATGACATATCTCAATGCCTTTTTCAACACAATGCTCCATGCCCTTATCATCACAATGCTCCATGCCATTGTCATCAGAATGCTTCTTGACGCTTATCATCAGAATGCTCCAATCCCTTGTCATCACAATGTTCCATTACCTTTGTCATCAAATCCTCCATTACTCTTGGCATCGCAATGCTCCATGCCATTGTCATCACAATGGACCATGACATATATCATCACAATGCTCCCTGACAACTGTCTTAACAAAACTCCATGCACTTCTCATCACAATGCTCTAGGACCTTGTCATCACAATGCTCCATGCCCTTGTCATAACAATGCTCCATGACCTTATTTATGAAAATTCTCCGTGACTCCAGTCATCACAATGCTTCATGACATTTGTCATCACAATTGTCCATGTCCTCGTCATCACAAGTCTCTGTGACTTATGTCACCACAATGCTCCATTAACTTCTCACCACAATGCTCTCTGACCTTTGTCATCTCAATGCACCATGACCCTTGTCATCATTGTTGTCTTTGCACTTGTCAGCACAATGCTCCATGACCCATGTAATCACCATATGCCATGTGCTTGTCATCATAATGCTTCACAACCTTGTCATCCCAATGCTCCATGCACTTCTCATCAAAATGCTCTCTCACCACTGATATCAGAGTGTTCCATCACTAGTCATCACTATACTCCCGCACCCCTGTCATCACAATGTTCCATGACCCCTGTCATCGCAATGCTACATGAACTTATCATCAAAATGCTCCATTTCCCCCGACATCACAATGTTCCATAACGCCTGTCATCAAAATGCTCCATGACCCTTTTCATCTCAATGCTCCATGAACCCTGTCACAATGCACCATGCCCATCATCATAAAGCTTCATGCAATTTTCATCACAATGAAATCAGAATGCACCATGACCTCAGTCATCAAAATGCTCCAAACCCTTGTGATCACAATGTTCCATAAACCTTGTCTTCACAACGCCCCATGACACTCGTCATAACAATTACCCATGTTCTTCTCATCACAATGCTTCATGAACTTTGTCATCACAATGTTCAATATACTTGTCATCACAATGCTCTCCGACACTTTTCGTCAGTATGCTCCTTCATCCCGTTCATGATAAGGCTCTATGTATTTTCATCACAGTGATCAATACCGTTTTCTTCAAATTGCTCCATGACCCCTGTAATCACAATGCTCCATGACCAGTTTCATCAGAATTCTCCATGAGACTTGTCATCACAAGGCTCCAAGGTCTTCTCATCACAATGCTCCAGGAACTTTTCATCACAATCTCCATTCACTTGTCATAACAATGCTCCATGACCATGCCATCACAATACTCCATGATCATTTTCAGCCCAATGCTCCATGACCTTCTCATCACAATGCTCCATGACGCCTGTCATCACAATGCTCCATGACGCCTGTCATCAAAATACTCCATGACCCTTGCCATCACAATAATCCATTCCCTTGTCATCTCATTGCTCCATGACCACTGTAATCACAATGTTCCATGACGCTTGTCATCACAGTGCTCCACACACTTGTGATCACAATGTTCCATACAACTGGTCATCATAGCACTCCATCATGCCTGTCATCACTATATTCCATGCCCTTGTCATCACAATGCTCCATGACATTTGTCATCACAATTTTCAATACACTTGTCATCACAAAGCTTGCTGAAAATTGTCAGAAGTCTCCTTGAAGTCAGTCGTGAAATAGCTCCATGCCTTTTTCATCACAGTGCTCCATGCCATTGTCATCACAATGGTCCATGCCCCTTGTCATAACATCGCTCCGTGATGCCTGTCATCACAATATCCCATTCCCTTGTCATCACAATGCTCTATGACATGTGTCATCACAATGCTCAAAACACTTGTCATCCAAATGCTCCCTGACACTTGTCAGAAACCTCCTTGAAATCTGTCATGAAATAGCTCCATGCCTTTTTCATCACAATGCTCCATTCCCTTATCATCACAATGCTCCATGCCCTTGCCATCACAATGTTCCAAGCCCTTGTCATCACAATGCTCCATTACCTTTGTCATCACAATCCTCCATGACATTTGGCATCACAATTCTCCATGCCATTTTCATCACAATGGACCGTGATGTATGTCATCAAAATGCTCCCTAACACCTGTCTTCACTATAGTCCATGACCTTGTCATCATAATGCTCCATGTCCCTGCCATCACAATGTGCCATGCCCACTGTCATCACAATAATCCATGAAACTTGTCAGACCAATTCTCCATGACCCTGTCATCACAATGCTCCATGCCCTTTTCATCACAATGCTCCAAGCCCTTGTCATCAAAAAGCTCCTTTATATTTGTCATCACTATCCTCCATGACCCTTGGAATCACAATGCTCCATGCCATTGTCATCACAATGGACCATGATACATGTCATCACAATGCTCACTGACAACTCTCTACTCAATACTTCATGACCTTATCTTCACAGTTCTCCATGCCCTAGTCATCACAATGTGCCATTCCCACTGTCCTCACAATATTCCGTGAAACTTCTCAGGCTAATGCTCCATGCCCCTGTCATCCCAATGTTCTATGCCCTTGACATCACAGTGCTCCAAGACCTTGTCATCACAATGCTCCATTACCTTTGTCATCACAATCCTCCATGTCACTTGGCATCACAATGGATCATGATATATGTCTTCACAATGCTCCCTGACACCTCTCTACACAATACTCCTTAACCTTGTCATCACATTGCACCATGCGCTTGTCATCACAATGTGCCACGGACACTGTCATCACAATAATCCATGAAAATTGTCAGACCAATGCTCCATGCCCGTGTCATCACAATACTCCATGCCCTTGTCATCACAATGCTCCATGATCACTTTTATGAAAATTCTCATTGACTGCTGTCATCACAATGCTTCATGACATTTGTCATCACAATTGTCCATGCCCTCGTCATCACAAGGCTCTGTGACTTTTGTCACCAAAATGCTCCATGAACTTCTCATCTCAATGCTCTCTGATCATTGTCATCACAATGCTCCATGACTTTGTCAGCACAATAATCCATGACACTTTTCATCACAATTGTCTATGAACTTGTCATCACAATGCTCCATGAACAATGTCATCAAAACGTGTCATGTGTCTGTCATCATAATGCTGAACAACCTTGTTATCACAATGTTCCATAAACCTTGTCATCACAATGCTCCCTGCCATTCTCATCACAATGCACCATGCACTTGTCATCCAAATGCTCCAACGTTTGTCATCACACAGCTCCATGACACTTGGCATCACAATGCTCGATGCCATTGTCATCACAATGCTCCATGGAACGTCTCATCCCATTGTTCTATATCCTTGTCATCACAAAGCTCCATGACGCTTGTCATCACAATACTCGATGCCGTTCTCATCACACTGATCGATGCCTTTTTAATTACAATCCTCCATGACCCACGTATCACAGTGTTCCGTGCCTTTGTAATTACAATACTCGAGGTCCACTCTCTTCATAATAATCCATTAAAATTTTCAGACCAGTGTTGCATACCCAGGTCATCACAATGCTCCAAGACCTTGTCATCACTATGCTCCATTAACTTTTCATCACAATCATCCATGACACTTGGCATCACAATGCTCCATGCCACTGTCATCACAGTTGACCATGACATATGGCATCACAATGCTCCCTGATACCTTCTTTCACAATACTCCTAGACCTTGTGATCACCATGCTCCAAAATCTTGTGATCACAATGTTCCATAACACTTGTCATCACAACGTCCCATGACGCTCATCATCACAATTATCCATGGTCTTCTACTCACAGTGTTCCAAGAATTTTCTCATCACAATGCTCCGTGATTCTTGTCGTCATTAAGCTCCTTGAAACCAGTCATGACAAGGCTCCATGCCTTTTTCATCACAATGATCCATGCCCTTGTCATCACAAAGCTCTATGACGCATATCATCAGAGTGATCCATGGCATTCTCAACACAATTATCCATGCCCTTGTCATCACAAGTCTCCAACCCCTGTAATCACAATGCTCCATGTCCCTTTTCATCAAAGAGCTCCATGAGACATCTCATCACAAGGCTCAATGGTCCTCTCATCACGATGCTCCAGGACATTGTCATCACAATGCTTCATTCCCTTTTCATCACAATGCTCCATGACAATTGTCATCACAATGTTACAGGCTCTTGTCATCACAATTATCCATGCACTTGTCATCGCAATGCTCGATGAACCCTGTCATAGCAAGCTCCAAGCACTTTGTCATCACAATGCTTCACGACGTTGTCATTAAAATGTTCATTGGCCCTTGTCATCACAATGCTCCATGCACTTGTAATCAAAATGCTCCGTGAACCTTGTCATCACAATGCTCCAAGCCCTTCTCAACACAATTCTCCATTACCATTGTCATCACAATCCCTCATGACACTTGGTATCACAATTCTCCATGCCATTGTCATCACAATGGACCATGACATATGTCATCACAATGCTCCCTGACACCTGTCTTCACAGTAGTCCATGACCCTGTCATCACCATGAGCCATGCCGACTGTCATCACAATAATCCATGAAACATGTCAGACCAATGCTCCATGACCCTGTCATCACAATGCTCCATGCCTTTGTCATCACAATCCTCCAAGCAATTTTCATCACAATGCTCCATTACCTTTGCCATCACAATCCTCCATGACTCTTGGCATCACAATGCTCCATGATATTGTCATCACAATGGGCCATGATATGTCATCACGATGCTCCCTGACACCTCTCTACACAATAATCCATGACCTTGTCATCACAGTGCTCAATGCCCTTGTCATCACAATGCGCCATGACCAGTGTCATCACAATAATCCATGAAAATGGTCCGGGCAATGCTCCATGCTGCTGTCATCATAAACTTCTATGCCGTTGTTATCACAAAGCTCCATGTCCCTCTCATCACAATGCTCCGTGATTCCATTCATCACAATGCTTCATGACCTTTATCATCACAATTGTCCATGCCCTCGTCGTCACAAGGTTTTGTAACTTTTGTCACCGCTATGCTCCATGAACTTTTAATCACAATGCTCTGTGATCCGTGTCATCACCATGCTCCATGCCTTTGTTAGCACAATTCTCCATGACCCATGTCATCACAATGTGCCATGCCCTTTTCATCATAATGCTCCACATCCTTGTCATCACAATGCTCCATAAACCTTGTCATCACAATGCTCTATGCACTTCTCATCAAAATGCTCTCTCACCACTGATATCAGAGTGTTCCATCACAAATCCTCACAATACTGCTTCACCCCTGTCATCACAATGTTCCATGACACCTGTCATCGCAATGCTACATGACATTTTCATCAAAATGCTCCATGACCCCTGACGTCAAAATGTTCCATAACCCCGGACATCAAAATGTTCCATGACACTTTTCATCTCAATGTTCCATGAACACTGACATCACATTGTTCCATAACGCCTGTCACCAAAATGTTCCATGACACTTTTCATCAAATTGCTCCACGACCCTGTCATCACAATGTTCCCTGCCCTACTCTTGACAACACACCACACACTTGTCTTCAAAGTGCTCCAACATTTGTCATCCCAAAGCTCCATGACACTTGGCATCACAATGCTCCATGCCATTGTCATCGAAACGCTCCATGAAACCTCTCATCCCATTGCTCCATGCCCTTGTCATCAAAAAGCTTCATGACCCCATTCATCACAATGCACCATGACTCCAGTCAACACAATGCTTCATGACTATTGTCATCACAATGGTCCATGCCCCCATCATCACATGGCTCTGTGACCTTTGTCACCACAATGATCCTTGAAATTTCATCACATTGCTCTGTGACACTTGTCATCACAATGCCCCATGCATTAGTCAGCACAATGCTCCATGACCCTTGTCATCACAATATGCCATGCATTCTCATCACAAAGCTCAACAACCGTGTCATTACAAAGCTCCATATACCATCATCAAAATGCTCCATGCACTTCTCATCAAAATGCTCTCTCACCACTGATATCACAATGTTCCATCAGTAGTGATCTCAATACTCCCTCATCCCTGCCATCACAATGTTCCATAACCCCTGTCATCACATTGCTACATGCCTTTATCATCCCAATGTTCCATGATCCCTGACAACACAATGTTCCATAACCCCTCTCATCAAAATGTTCCGTGACCCTTTGCAACACAAAGATCCATGACCCCTGACACAACAAAGTTCCATATCCACTGTCATCAAAATGATCCATTACACATTTCAGCAAATTGCTCAATGACCCTGTCATCACAATTCTCCCTGTCCTTCACATCACAATGCACCACACCCTAGTCATCAAATACTCCATGACCTTTTTCATCACAATGCTTTTTGACCCTTGGCATCACAATGTTCCATGCCATTGTCATCAGAATGCTCCATGAAAACTCTCATCACATTGCTCCATGCACTTGTCATCACAAAGCTCCATGACACTTGTCATCAATATGCTCGATGTCTTTCTCATCACAATGCTCCATGCCCTTGTCATTACAATCCTCCATGACCCATGTATCACAGTGTTCCTTGCCCTTGTCAACACAATGATCCATGCTCACTCTCATCACAATAACCGATGAAACTTTTCAGACAAATGACCCATGCCCTTGTCACCACAATGCTCCATTACCGCTGTTATAACAATGATCCCTGAACCCTGCCATCACAATGTTCTACGGCCTTGTCATCACAAGGCTCCATGACCCTTGTCATCACAATGATCAAAGACCCCTGTAATCACAATGTTCCATGCCCTTGTCATCACAAAGCTCCATGGCACATGTCATCATAAGGTTCCATGGCATTCTCTTCACAATGCCCCATGCCCTTGTCATCACAATGCTCTAAGACACCTCTAATCACAATGCTCCATGCCCTTGTCAGCATAAAGCTCCATGACTCATGTCATCAGAATGCTCCATTTCCTTCTCATCACAATGCTCCATGCCCTTGCCATCACAATGTTCCAAGACACCTGTAAACACAATGCTCCATGCCCATTTTCATCTCAATGATCCATGAACCTTCTCATCAAAAGGTACCATGCCCATCATCATAATGCATCATCCTATTGTCATCACAATGAAATCAGTATTCTCCATGACCTCTGTCATCACAATTCGACAAAACCTTGTGATCACAATGTTCCATAACACTTGTCATTACAGCGCCCCATGACGCTCATCATCACAATTATCCATGGTCTTATCATCACAATGCTCCATGACCCTTTGCATCACAATGATCCAAGCCCTTGTCATCCCAAACCTCCATGACACCTGTAATCACACTGTTCAGTGACGCCTGTCATCACATAGCTCCATGACACTTGTCATCACGATGCTCCATGCATTTGTCAGCAAAAGGCTACATGACTTTGTCTTCACAATGCTCCATGCACTTTTCATCACAATGCTCCATGCCATTGTCATCACAATACACCACAAGCTTCTCATCACAATGCTCCATGACACTTGTCGTCACAATGTTCCTTGCCCCTTATCATTACAGTGCTCCATGACGCTCGTCATCACAATTATCCATGGTCTGCTCATCACCATTCTCCACTGTCTTGCCATCACAATGCTCCATGCCCTGGTCATCACGATGCTCCAAGCCATTGTCATTAAAATCCTCCATGACACCTGGCATCACAATGCTCCATGCAATTGTCATCACAATGGACCATGAAATATATCATCACAATGATAACTGACACATGTCTTCACAGTACTCCATGCCCTTGTAATCCCAATGTGCAATGCCCACTGTCATCACAATAAAACATGAAACTTCTCAGACCAATGCAACATGACCCTGTCATCACAATGCTACACGCCCTTGCCATCAAAAAGCTCCATGACACCTCTCAACACAATGCTCCCTGACTCCAGTCATTACAATGATTCATGACCTTTGTCATCACAATGGTCCATGCTGTTGTCACCACAAGGCTCTGTGACATTTGTCTCCACAATGCTCCATGAACTTTTCAGCACAATGCTCCGTGACCCCTGTCAACACAATGCTCCATGACTCCAGTCTTCACAATGCTTCCTGAACTTTGTCATCACAATGGTCCATGCCCCCGTCATCACAAGGCTTTGTGACCTTTGTCACCACAATGTTCCATGAACTTTTCATTACAATGCTCCATGACCCCAGTCATCACATTGCTCCATGCCTTTGTCAGCACAATGCTCCATGTGATAGTCATCACAATACTCCTTTACCATTGCCATCACAATCCTCCATTACCATTGTCATCACAATCCTCCATGAAGCTTGGGATCACATTGCTTCATGCCCTTGTCATCACAATGCTCCATGCTCCTTGAAATCAAAATGATCCTTTACCTCTGTCATCACAATGCTCCATAAACCTTGTCATCAAAATGCTCCATGCACTTCTTTTCAAAATGCTCTCTCACCTCTGATATCACAATGTTCCATCACTAGTCATCACAATACTTCCTCACCACTGTCATCACAATGTTCCATGACCCCAGTCATCACAATGCTACATGCAATTATCATCACAATACTCCATGACCCATGACATCACAATATTCCATAACCCTGTCAACAAAATGCTCCATGACCCTTTTCATCACAATTCTGCATGACCACTGACATCACAATGTTCCATAACCACTGTCATCAAAATGTTCCATGACACTTTTCATCAACTTTCTCCATGACCCTGTGACCAAAATACTCCCTGCCCTACTCATCACAATGCACCACGCCCCTGTCATCAAAATGCTCCATGACATTTGTCATCACAAAGCTCCATGGCCTTTGGCATCACAATGATCCATGCCATTGTCATAACAGTGCTCCATGAATCCTCTCATCACATTGCTCCATGCCCTTGTCATCACAAGGCTTCATGGTCTTGTCATCACAATGTTCCATTCCCTTGGCTTCACAATGCTCCATGACAACTGTCATCACAATACTCCATGAACAGTTTCAGCCCAATGCTCCATGACCTTCTCATCATAATGCTCCATGACACATGTTGTGACAATGCTCCATAACCACTGTCATCACAACTCCCCATGACCCCTGACAACACAATAATCCGGGACTCTTTTCATCAAAATTCTCCATGACCATTGTTATCACAATTATCCTGGCACTTGTCAGCCCAATGCTCCATGAGCCCTATAATCACAAAGCTCCGTGATGCTTTTCATCACAGTGCTCCGTGACCACTGTCATCACACTTCTCCAAGCCTTTGTCATCAAAATGCTACATGACCTTGTCATCACAATGCTCCATGTGCTTCTCCTCACAATGCTCCAAGCCTTTGTCATTACAATACTCCATGACCCATGGCATCACAATGCTCCATGCAATTGTCATCATAGTGCACCTTGACATATATCAACACAATGCTAACTGACACCTGTCTTCACCATACTCCATGACCTTGTCATCACAATGATCCATGCCCTTGTCATCAAAATGAGCCATGCCCAATGCCATCAAATAATCCATGAAACTTGTCAGAACAATGTTCCATATCCCAGTCATCACAATGCTCCATACACTTGTCATCACAATGCTTCATGACCTTTGTCATCACAATGTTCAATACAGTTCTCAACACAGTGCTCCATGACACTTGTCATCAGAATGCTCCTTGAACCCTATCATGAAAAGGCTCCATGCCTTTTTCTTCACAATGCTCCATACACTTTTCATCACAATGCTCCATGCCATTTTTATCACAATACTCCACAAGCTTGTCATCAGAATGCTCCATTACTTTGCCATCACAATGCTACATGACCACAGTCTTCACAATTCTACATGACCACTGTCATCACAATGCTTCATGATCCCTGACAACACAATGATCTGGGACTCTGGTCATCAAAATGCTCCATGACCCTTGTCATCACAATGATCCATGCCCTTGTCATCCCAATGCTCCATGACACCTGTAATCACAATGAACCGTGATGCCTCTCGTCACAGTGTTCCATGACACTTGTCATCACGATGCTCCATGCGATTGTCATTACAATGCTCCATTATCATTGTCATCAAAATATTCCATTACCATTGTCATCACAATCCTCAATGAAACTTGGGATCACATTGCTTCATGCCCTTATCATCACAGTACGCCATGCTCCTTGAAATCAAAATCATCCATGACCTCTGTCATCACAATGCTCCAAACAATTGATCGCAATGTTCCATAACTCTTGTCATCCCAACGCTCAATGATGCCTGCCATCACAATACTCCATGCACTTGTCATCAAAATGCTCCATGACTTGTCATCACAATGCTCAATACACCTCTCAGCACAATGCTCCCAGACACTTGTCGTCAGAATGCTCCTTGAATCCTGTCATGAAAAGATTCCATGCTTTTTTCATCACAATGCTCCATGCCGTTATCATCACAATGCTCCATGCCATTGTCATACAATCCTCCATCAACCTTGGGATCACATTGCTTCATGCCCTTGTCTTCACAATGTTCCATGCTCCTTGAAATCAAAATGATCCATGACCTCTGTCTTCACAATGCTCCAAAGCATTGATCGCAATGTTCCATAACACTTGTCACCACAACGCTCAATGATGCCTGTCATCACAATACTCCATGCTCTTTTCCTCACAATGATCCATGACCGTAGTCATCACAATGCTCAATACACATGACATCACAATGCTCCCTGACACTTGCCGTCAAAATGCTCCATGAACCCTGTCATGAAAAGGCTCCATGCCTTTTTCATCACAATGCTCCATGCCATTGTCATAACAATACACCACAAGCTGGTCATCAGAATGTTCCATGAACCTGTCATCACAATGCACCATGACCCCTGTCATCACAGTGCTCCATGACACCTGTCATCACAATGCTCCATGTCCTTGTCATTACAGTGCTCCATGAGGCTAGTCATCACAATCATCCATGGTTTCTCATCACCATGCTCCACGGTATTGCCATCATAGTGCTCCATGTCCTGGTCATCACAAAGCTCCAAGCCCTTGTCATCACAGTCCTATATGACACTTGGCATCACAATGCTCCATGCAATTGTCATCACAATGGACCATGAAATATGTCATCACAATGCTAACTGAAACCTGTCTTCACAGTACTCCATGCCCTTGTAATCCCAATGTACCATGCCCACTGTCATCACAATAATCCATGAAACTTGTTAGAACAATGCTCCATGCCCCTGTCATCACAATGCTCCATGCGATTGTCATCACAATTCTCCATTACCACTGTCATCACAATTCTCCATGAACCTTGGGATCACATTGCTTCATGCCCTTGTCATCACAATGCTCCATTCTCCTTGAAATCAAAATGATCCTTTACCTCTGTCATCACAATGCTCCATAAACCTTGTCATCACAATGTTCCATGCACTTCTCATCAAAATGCTCTCTCACCACTGATATCACAATGTTCCATCACTAGTCATCACAATACTCCCTCATCACTGTCATCACAATATTCCATGACCCCAGTCATCACAATGCTACATGCACTTATCATCACAATACTCCATGACCAATGACATCACAATGTTCCATTACCCTGTCATCAAAATGCTCCATGACCCTTTTCATCACAATTCTGCATGACCCCTGACATCACAATGTTCCATAACCACCGTCATCAAAATGTTCCATGACTCTTTTCATCAAATTGCTCCATGACACTGTGACCACAATACTCCCTGCCCTACTCATCACAATGCACCACGCCCCTGTCATCAAAATGCTCCATGACCTTTTTCATCACAAAGCTCCATGACTCCTGTCAACAAAATGCTCCGTGACTCCAGTCAACACAATGATTCATGAACTTTGTCATCACAGTGGTCCATGCCCCCGTCATCACAAGGCTTTGTGACCTTTGTCACCACAATGCTCCATGAAATTTTCATCACAATGCTCCATGACCCCAGTCATCACAAAGCTCCATGCCTTTGTCAGCAAAATGCTCCATGAACTTGTCATCACAATGCTTCATGCTCCTTTTAATCAAAATGATCCACAACCTCTATCATCACAATGCTCCAAACCCTTGTGATCACAATGTTCCATAACACTTGTCATCACAAAGTTCCATGATGCCTGTCATCACAATACTCCATTACCTTGTCATCAAAATGTTCCATGACACTTATCATCACAATGCTCAATACACTTGTCATCACAAGGCTCCTTGATACTTTTCGTCAGTATGCTCCATGAACCCTGTCATGAAAGGCTCCATGCCTTTTCCATTACAAGGCTTCATGCACTTTTCATCAGAATGCTCCATGTCACCTGTCATCACAATGCTCCTTTCCCCTTGTCATTACAGTGCTCCATGATGCTCGTCATCACAATTTTCCATGATATTCTCATCAACATCCTCCACGGTCTTGCCATCACAATGTTCCATGCCATGGTCATCACAATGCTCCATGACACTTACTATCACAACGTTACATGCTTTTGTCATAACAATTCTCCATGCACTTGTCATCACAATGCTCCATGACACTTCTCATAGCAAACTCCATGCGACTGACATCACAATGCTTCACGACCTTGTCATCAAATTCCCAATGTCCCTTATTGTCACAATGCTGCATGCCATTGTCATCACAATGCTCCAAGCACTTGTCATCACCATCCTCCACGACACCTGGCATCACAATGTTTCATGCAATTGTCATCACAATGGACCATGACATATGTCAAAACAATGCTAACTAACACCTGTCTTCAGAATACTCCATGAACTTGTCATCACAATGCTCCATGAACCCTCTCATCACATTGCTCCATGACCTTCTCATCACAATGCTCCTTTCCTTTGGCATCACAATGCTCCAAGAAACCTGTTATCACAATACTCCATGAATATTTTCAGCCCAATGCTCCATCACCTTCTCATCATAATGCTCGTGACTCTTGTCGTCACAATGTTCCATAACCAATGTCATCACATCGCTCCATGTCCCCTGACAACACAATGATCCAGGACGATTTTCATCAAAATGTTCCAGAACGCTTGTCATCACCATGATCTTGCCCTTTTCAGCCACATGATCCATGACACATGTATTCACAATGCCCGGTGTCGCTTGTCATCACAGTGCTCCGTGACCCTTGTCATCACAATTCTCCATTCCTTTGTCAGGAAAATGTTACATGACCTTGTCATCACAATTCTCCATGTGCTTTTCATCACAATGCTCTATGTTCCTTGGAATCAATATGATTAATGACCTCTGTCATCACAATGCTCCAAACCCTTGTGATCACAATGTTCAATAACACTTGTCATCACAATGCTGCATGATGCCTGTCATCACCATACTCCATGTCCTTATCATCAAAATGCTTCATGACCTTTTTCATCTCAATGCTCAGTACACTTGTCATCACAATTCTCACTGACACTTGTCAGAATGCTCCTTGAAACCTTTCACGAAAAGTCTCCATGCCAGTTTCTTCACAATGCTCCATGCCCTCTTCTTCACAATGCTCCATGTCATTGTCATAACAATACTCCACAAGCTTGACATCAGAATGCTCCATTACCTTTGTCATCGCAATGCTCCATGCTCCTTGAAATCAAAATGATCCATGACCTCTGTCATCACAATGCTCCAAACCCTTGTGATCACAATGTTCCATAACACTTGTCCTCACAATGCTCCATGATGCTTCTCATCACAATACACCATTAGTATTGTCATCACAAACCTCCATTACCATTGTCATCACAATCCTCCATGAATCTTGGGATCACATTTCTTCATGCACTTGTCATCACAATGCTCTATGAATTTTGTCATCACAATGCACAATACACTTGTCATCACAATGTTCCATGACACTTTTGGTCAGAATGCTCCTTGAGCCCTGTCATGACAAGGCACCATGCCTGTTTCATCACATTGATCAATGCCCTTGTCATCAAAATGCTCCATGCCATTCTCATAAAAATGCTCCATGACCACTCTCATCACATTGTTCCATGCCATTGTCATCACAAAGCTCCATGACTCTTATCACCACAATGCTCAATGCCCTCATCACAATGCTCCATGACCTGTCATTACAATGTTCCATGAACCATGTGTCAAAATGTTCCGTGCCATTCTCATCACAATGCTCCATGACCCTTTTCATCAAAATGCTCCAAGAACACTGTAATCACGATGCTCCATGCCCATCATCATAATGCTTCATGTCATTGTCATCACAATGTTCATTGCCCCTTATCATCAAAATGGTCCTCCACACCGCTGTATTCACAATGTTGCAGGACACTTGTCATCACAGTTTTCCACGCCCATGTCATCACAAGGCTCCATAATCTTTGTCATCACAGTGCTCAAAGAACCCTGTATTTACAATGCTCCAATCCCTTGTCATCACAAAGCTCCATGACACATGTCATCAGAATGATCCATGGCATTCTCAACACAATGCTCCATGTCCTTGTCATCCCAATGCTCCAAGACACCTGTAATCACAATGCTCCATGCCTTGTCATCACAAAGCTCCTTGACGCATGTCATCAGAATGATCCATCGCCTTCTCATCACAATGCTCCATGCAATTGTCATCACAATGGACCATGAAATATGTCATCAAAATGCTAACTGACACCTGTATTCACAGTACTGCATGCCCTTGTAATCCCAATGTGCCATGCCCACTGTCATCACAATAATCCATGAAACTTTTCAGAACAATGCTTTATGCCCCTGACATCACAATGCTCCATGCCCTTGTCATCAAAATGCTCCATGACCACTGTCATCACAATGCTCCGTGACTTCAGGCATCACAATGCTTCATGACCATTGTCATTTCAATGGTCCATGCCTTCGTCATCACAAGGCACTGACATTTGTCACCAAAATGCTCCATGAACTTTTCATCACAATGCTCCATGACCCTAGTCTTCACAATGCTCCATGCCTTTGTCAGCACAATGCACCTTGCACTTCTCATCACAATCCTCCATTACCATTGTCATAACAATGCTCCATGCTCCTTGAAATCAAAATCATCCATGACCTCTGTCATCACAATGCTCCAAACCCTTGTGATCACAGTGTTCCATCACACTTGTCATCACAATGCTCCGTTATGCTTGTTATCACAATACCCCATGCCCTTGTCATCACAGTGCTCCTTAACCTTTATCATCACAATGCTCAATACACTTGTCATCACAATACTCTTTGACCCTTGTAATCAGAATGCTCCATGAACTCTGTTATGAAAAGGCTCTGTGACTTTTTCATCACAATGCTCCATGCACTTTTCATCACACTGCTCCATGCCATTGTCATCACAATACTCCACAAGCTTGTAATCAGAATTCTCCATGAACCTTATCATCACAATGCTCTATGACTCCTGTCATCACAAGACTCCATGACACCTGTCATCACAATGCTCCTTGCCCCTTGTCATTACAGTGCTCCATAACGCTCGTCATCACAATTATCCATGGTATTCTCATCACCATGCTCCACGGTCTTGCCATCACAATGCTCCATGCCCTGGTCATCACAATGCTCCAAGCTCTTGTCATCACAGTCCTCCATGACACCTGACATCACAATGCTCCATGCAATTGTCATGACAATGGACCATGAAATATGTCATCACAATGGTAACTGACACCTGTCTTCTCAGTAATCCACGCCCTTGTAATCCCAATGTGCCATACCCACTGTCATCACAATAATCCATGAAACTTGTCAGACTAATGCTCCCTGTCCTTGTCATCAGGATGCTCCATGCCCTTGTCATCACAATGCTTCCTGACCTTTGTCATCACAATGTTCAATACAGTTGTCATCACAATGCTCCATGACACTTGTCATCAGAATGCTCCTAGAAACCTGGCATAAAAAGGTTCCATGCCTTTTTCATCACAATGCTCCATGCCATTGTCATTGCAACACTCCACAAGCTAGTCATCAGAATTTTCATGACCCTTGTCATCACAATGCTACATGACACCTGTCTTCACAATGCTACATGACCACTGTCATCACAACGCTTTGTGACCCCTGACAACACAATGATATGGGACTCTAGTCATCAAAATGCTCCATCACCCTTTTCATCACAATGATCCATGCCCTTGTCATCCCAATGCACCATGACATCTATAATCACAATGTTCCGTGACACCTGTCATCACAGTGCTGCATGACATTTGTCATCACGATGCTCCATGCCTTTTTCAACAAAATGCTACATGATCTTGTCATCACAATGCTCCCTGCAATTGTCATCACAATGCTCCATTTTCATTGTCATCAAAATACTCCATTACCAATGTCATCACTATCCTCCATGAAACTTGGGATCACATTGCTTCATGACCCTCTCATCACAATGCTCCATGCTCCTTGAAATCAAAATCATCCATGACCTCTGTCATCACAATGCTCCAAACCGTTGATCAAAATGTTTGATAACACTTGCCATCCCAATGCTCCATGATGCCTGTCATCACAATAATCCACGCAATTGTCATCAAAATGCTCCATGACTTTGTCATCACACTGCTCAATACACTTGCCATCACAATGCTCCCTGACACTTGTCGTCAGAATGCTCCTTGAATCCTGTAATGAATAGGCTCCATGCATTTTTCATCACAATGCTCCATGCCGTTTGTATCACAATGCTCCATGCCATTGTCATACAATCCTCCATGAAATTTGGGATCACATTGCTTCATGCCCTTCTCATAACAATGCTCCATGCTCCTTGAAATCAAAATCATCCATGACCTCTGTCATCACAATGCTTCAAAACCTTGTGATCACAATGTCCCATAACACTTGTCATCACAACGCTCCGTGATGCCTGTCATCACAGTAATCCATCCCCTTGTCATCACAATGCTCCATGACCCTTGTAATCACAATGCTCAATACACTTGTCATCAGAATATTCCCTGACATTTGTCGTCAGAATGCTCCATGAAACCTGTCAGAAAAGGCTCCATGCTTTTTTCATTACAATGCTCCATGCTCTTTTCATCACAATGCTCCATGCCATTTTCATCACAATACTCCACAAGCTTTTCATCAGAATTCTCCATGTCCCTTGTCATCACAATGCTCCATGAACCCTGTCATCACAATGCTCCATGACACCTGTCATCACAATTCTCCATGACCCTTGTCATAACAGCGCTCCATGAGGTTCCTCATCACAATCATCCTGGGTTTCTCATCACCATGCTCCACGGTATTGCCATCCCAATGCTCCATTCCCTGGTCATCACAATGCTCCAAGTCCCTTGTCATCACAATTCTCCAGGTCCTTCTCATCACAATGCTCCATGACACTTCTCATCACAATGTTACATATACTTGTCATCACAACCTTCATGCATTTTTCATTGCAATGTCCCATGACCCTTTTCATAGCAAGCTCCATGCGCTTGGCAACAAAATGTTTCACGGTCTTCTCATCAAAATTCTCAATGGCCCTTGTCATCACAATGCTCCATGCCCTTGTCATCAAAGTGCTCCTAGCCCTTGTCATCACAATACACCATGACACCTGGCATCTTAATGCTCCTTGCAATTGTCATCACAATGGACCATGACATATGTCAAAACAATGCTAAATGACACCTGTCTTCACAATACCTCATGACCTTGTCATCACAATGCTCCATACCATTGTCATCACAATGTGCCATGCCCACTCTCATCACAATAATAAATGAAACTTCTCAGACCAATGCTCCATGCCCTTAACATCAAAATGTTCCATGCCTTTGTCATCAAAATGTTCCATGAACCCTGTCATCACAATGCTCCGTGACTCCAGTCATCACAATGATTCATGTCCTTTGTCATCACAATGGTCCATGCCCTCGTCATCACAAGGCTCTGTGACAGTTGTCACCCCAATGCTCCATGAACTTTTCGTCACAATTCTTCATGACCACTATCATCGCAATGCTCTGTGACTCCAGTCAACACAATGCTTCTTGACCTTTTTCATCACAATGGTCCATGCCCTCATCAACACAAAGCTCTGTGACCTTTGTCATCACAATGCTCCATAAACTTTTCATCACAATGCTCTCTGACCCAAGTCATCACAATGCTCCATGAACCGTGTCATCACAATACTCCATGAATATTTACCGCCCAATGCTCCTTGACCTTCTCATCATGATGCTCCATGACTCCTGTCGTCACAATGCTCCATAACCAATATCACCGCATCACTCCATGACCCCTGACAACACAATGATCCGTGACGCTTCTCATCAAAATGCTCCAGGACCATTGTCAGCACAATGATCTTGCCCTTGTCAGCCCAATGCTCCATGTTCCCTGTAATCACAATGTTCCGTGTCGCTTGTCATCACAGTGTTCCGTGACACTTGTCATCCCAATGCTCCATGCCTTTGTCAGGAAAATGCTACATGACCTTGTCATCACAATGTTCTAGGCACTTGTCATCACAATACTCCATTACCATTGTCAGCACAATCCTCCATGAACCTTGGGATCACATTGTTTCATGCCCTTGTCATCACAATGCTCCATGGTCCTTGAAATCAAAATGATCCATGACCTCTGTCATCACAATGCTCCAAACCCTTGTGATCACAATGTTCAATAACACTTGAAATCACAACGCTGCATGATGCCTGTCATCACCATACTCCATGACCTTGTCATCACAATCCTTCAGGACCTTTGTCATCACAATTCTCAATACACTTGTCATCACATTGCTCACAGACACTTGTCATCCGAATGCTCCTTGAACCCTGTCATGAAATGTCTCCATGCCTTTTTCTTCACAATGCTCCATTCCCTTTTCATCACAATGCTCCATGCCATTGTCATAACAATACTCCACCAGCTAGTCATCAGAATGCTCGATTAAGGTTGTCATCACAATGATCCATGACCCTTGTCATCACAATGCTCCATGACACCTGTCATCACAATGCTCCATACCCTTTGTCATTACAGTGCTCCATGACTCTCGTCATCACAATTATTCGTGGTCTCTCATCACAATGTTCCACGGTCTTGCCATCACAATGCTCCATGTCCCTTGACATCAAAATTCTCTATATCCTTGTCATCACAATGTTTCATGACACTTTTCATCACAATGTTACATGCATTTGTCATCACAATTCTCCATTCATTTGTAATCGCAATGCTCCATGACACATGTCATAGCAAGCTCCATGCAATTGTCATCACAATGCTTCACGACATTGTCATCAAAATTCTCAATGGACCTTGTCATCACAATGCTCCATGCCCTTGTCATCACAATGCTCCCAGCCCTTGTCATCACAATGCTCCATTACCTTTGTCATTAAAATGGACCTTGACATATATCATCACAATGCTCCCTGACATCTGTCTTCACAATAAACCATGACATTGTCATCACAATCCTCCATGCCCTTCTCATCACAATGCTCCATGCCATTGCCATCACAATGGACCTTGACATATGTCATCACAATGCTCCCTGACATCTGTCTTCACAATAAACCATGACATTGCCATCACAATCCTCCATGCCCTTGTCATCACAATGATCAATGACCCCTGTCATCACAATGCTCTGTGACTCCAGTCATCACAATGCTTCATGACCTTTGTCATCACAATGGTCCATGCCCTCATCATCACAAGGCTCTGTGATCTTTGTCACCACAATGCTCCATGAACATTTCATCACACAGCTCTGTGGCACTTGTCATCAAAATGCTCCATGCCTTTGTCAACACAATGCTCCATGACCCTTGTCATCACAATGCTCCATGCGCTTGTCAGCACAATGCTCCATGAAACATGTAATCACAATGTGCCATGTGATTGTCATCACAATGCTCCACAAACTTGCCATCACAATGCTCCATAAATTTTGTCATCACAATCTCCATGCACTTCTCATCAAAATGCTCTATCACCACTGATATCACAATGTTCCATCAATAGTCATCACAATACACCCTCACCCCTGACATCACAATGTTCCATAACCCCTGTCATCAAAATGTTCCATGACTCTTTGCATCAAATTGCTCCATGACCCTGTCATCACAATGCTCCTTGCCATTCTCATCACAATGCACCACGCACTTGTCATCAAAATGCTCCATGACTTTTGTCATCAAAACGCTCCATGTCCCTTGGCAGCAAAATGTTCCATGCCATTGTCATCACAATGCTCCATGAAAACTCTCATCACATTACTCCATGCGCTTGTCATAACAAAGCTCCATGACGCTTGTCTTCACAATGATCGATGCCCTTCTGATCACAATGCTCCATGCCCTTGTCATTGCAATCATCCATAATCCTTGTATCACAGTGTTCCTTGCTCTAGTCATCACAATGCTCCATGCACACTCTCATCTCAGTAATCCATGATACTTTTCCAAACAATGTTCCATGCCCTTGTCATCACAATGCTCCATTACCCCTTTCATATCAATGCTCCATGACCCCTGCCATCACAATATTCCACGGCCTTGTCATCACAAGGCTCCATGACACTTCTCATCACAATGTTCCAAGACACTTGTAATCACAATGCTCCATGCCCCATTTCATCTCAATGCTCCATGAACCCTGTCATCACAATGCATAATGACCATTATAAAAATGCTTTATGCTATTGTCATACAATGAAATCAAAATGCTCCATGACCTCTGTCATCACAATGCCCCAAACCCTTGTGATCACAATGTTCCATAACCCTTGTCATCACAACGCTCTATGATGCTCGTCCTCACAATTATCCATGGTCTTCTTATCACAATGCTCCATAAACTTTGTCATCACAAAGCTCAATACACTTGTCGTCACAATGCTCCCTCACACTTGTCATCAGTATGCTCCTTGAACCCTGTCATGACAAGGTTCCATGCAGTTTTCGTCACAATCATCCATGCCCTTTTCATCACAATGCTCCAATACACCTCTAATCACAATGCTCCATGCCCATGTCATCACAGAGCTCCATGATGCATGTCGTCTGAATGCTCCATGGCATTTTCATCCAAATGCTCCATGCCCTTGTCATCACAATGCTCCAAGACCCCTGTAATCACAATGCTTCATGCCCCTTTTCATCAGATTTCTCCATGAGACTTGTCATCACAAGGCTCCATGGTATTCTCATCACAATGCTCCAGGACCTTGTCATCACATTGCCCCTTTCCCTTGTCATCACAGTGCTCCATGACCACAGTCATCAAAATACTCCGTGAACATTTTCAGCTCAATGATCCATGACCTTCTCATCACAATGCTCCATGACCCCTGTCATCACAATGCTCCATGAACACTGTTTTCACAACGCTCCATGACCCCTGAAAACACAATGATCCGGGACTATTGTCATCAAAAGGCTTCATGACAATTGTCATCCCAATGATCCACTCCCTTGTCATCCCAATGTTCCATGACACCTGTAATCACAATGCTACATAAAGCATGTCATCACAGTGCTCCATGACCCTTGTCATCACAATGCTCCATGCCTTTGTCAACAAAATGCTCCATTCACTTGTCATCACAATCCTCCATGAAACTTCTGATCACATCGCTTCATGCTCTTGTGATCAAAATGTTCAATGCTCCTTGATATCAAAATACTCCATGACCTCTGTCATCACAATGCTCCAAAGCCTTGTGATCACAGTGTTCCATAACACTTGTCATGACAACGCTCCATGATGCCTGTCATCACAATACTCCATGCCTTTTTCATCACAATGCTCCATGCGCTTTTCTTCACAATGTTCCATGCCATTGTCATCACAGTGTTCCATGACCCCGGTCATCACAATGTTCCATGACACCTGTCATCACAATGCTCCATGCCCCTTGTCATTACAGTGCTCCATGACGCTCGTCATCACAATACTCCATGAATATTTTCAGCCCAATGATCCATGACCTTCGTATCACAATGTTCCATGACCCCTATCATCACAATGCTCCATGACCCCTGTCATCACAACGCTCCATGAACCCTGAAAACAAAATGATCTTTGACTCTTGTAATTAAAATGCTCCATGACACTTCTCATCACAATGATCCATGCATTTGTAATCCCAATGTTCCATGACCCCTGTAATCACAATGCTCTGTGATGCTTGTCATCACAGTGCTCCATGACATTTGTCATCACAATGCTCCATGCCTTTGTCAGCAAAATTCTACATGACCTTGTCATTACAATGCTCCATGCACTGGTCATCACAATTCTCCATTACCATTGTCATCACATTCCACCATGAACGTTGGGATCACATTTCTTCATGCCCTTGTCATTACAATGTTCCATGCTCCTTGAAGTCAAAATGATACATGACTTCTGTCATCATAATGCTCCTAAACTTTGTAATCAGAGCCTTCCATAACACGTGTCATCGCAACGCTCCATGTTGACTCTCTTCACAATGCTCCATGAGCTTTGTCATAACAATGTTAAATACACTTGTCATCACAAAGCTCCGTGACGCTTGTCATCAGAATACTCCTTGAAACCTTTCATGAAAATGCTCCATGCCTTTTTCTTCACAATGATCGTTGCCCTTTTCATCACAATGCTCCAAGCCATTGTCATCACAATACTCCACAAACTTGTCATCAGAATGCTCCATGACCCTTGTCATCACAATGCTCCATGACCCCTGTCATCACAATGCTCCTTGACACCTGTCCTCACAATGCTCAATGCCCCTTTTCATTACAGTGGTCCATGACGCTCGTCATCACAATTATCCATGGTCTTCTCATCACAATGCTCCACGGTCTTGCCATCGCAATGATCCATGCCCTAGTCATCCCAATGCTGCATGTCCCTTGTCATCACATTGTTCCATGACATTTCTAATCACAATTTACATGCTCTTGTCATCACATTTCTCCATGCACTTGTCATCGCAATGCTCCTTGACAACTGTCGTAGCAAGCTCCATGTGCTTGTCATCACAATGCTTCACGAACCTGTCATTAAAATTCTCAATGACCCTTGTCATCATAATGCTCCATGACCCTTGTCATCACAATGCTCCAAGCCCTTGTCACGACAAAGGTCCATTACCTTTGTGATCATAATCCTCCATGACACATGACATCACAATGCTCCATGACATTGTCATCACCGTGGACCATGACATATGTCATCACAATGCTCCCTGACACCTGTATTCACAGTAATCCATGACCTTCTCATCACAATGCTCCATGCCCTTCTCATCACCATTCTCCATGACCCGTGCCATCACAAATCTCCATGACTTCAGTCATCAAATTGCTTCATGATCTTTGTCATCACAATGGTCCATGCCCTCTTCATCACAAGGCTCTGTGACCTTTGTCTCAACAAAGCTCCATGAACATTTCATCAAAATGCTCTCTGACCCTTGTCATCACAATGCTCCATGCCATTGTCAGCCCAACGCTCAATGCGCTTGTCGGCACAATGCTCCTTGACCCATGTCATCACAATGCACCATGCACTAGTCATCACAATGCTCCACAACCATGGCATCACAATGCTCCATAAACCTTGTCATCACAACGCTCCATCGACTTCTCATCAAAATGCTCTCTCACCACTGATATCACAATGTTCCATTACTAGTCATCAGAATACTCCCTCACCCCTGTCTTCACAATGTTCCATGACCCCTGTCATCACAATGCTACATGCACTTATGATCACAAGTCTCTGTGACCCCTGACATCACAATGACCCATGACTCCTGTCATCAAAATCTGCATGACACTTTTCTTCACAATGCTTCATGCCCCCTGACATCACACTGTTCCATAAATCCGTGATCAAAATGTTCCATGACAATTTTCATCAAATTGCTCAATGACCTGTCATCACAATGCTCCCTGCCCTTCTCATCATAAAGCACCATGCCCTTGTCATCAAAATGCTCCATGACCTCTGTAATGACAAAACTCCATGAACCTTGGCATCACAATGCTCCATGCCATTTTCATCACAATGCTCCATAAACACTCTCATCACATTGCTCCATGCACTTGTCATCGAAAAGCTCCAGAACGCTTGTCATCAGAATGTTCAATGCTCTTCTCATCACAATGCTCCTTGCCCTTGTCATTAAAATCATCCATGACCCATGTATCATAGTGTTTTGTGCCCTTGTCATCACAATGCTCCATGCCCACTCGCATCTCAATAATCCATGAAATTTTTCAGACCAATTCTCCATGTCCATGTCATTACAATGCTCCATTACCACTGTCATAACAATGCTCCATGACCCCTACCATCACAATGTTCCACGGCCTTGTCATCAAAAGGCTCAATGACCCTTGTCATCACAATGCTCCCAGACCCATGTAATCATAATGCTACATGCTCTTGTCATCATAAACCTGCAAAACCCCTGTAATCACAATGCTCCATGCCCCTTTTCTTCCCAATGCTACGTGGACCCTGTCGTCACAATGCACCACGCCCATCATTATAATGCTTCATGCTATTGTCATCACAAGGAAATCAAAATGATTCATGACCACTGTCATCACAATGCTCTAAACCCTTGTGATCACAATGTTCCATAACCCTTGTCATCACAACGTCCCTTGACAATAATCATCACAATTTTCCATGGTCTTCTCATCACAATGCTCCATGACGTTTGTCATTACAATGCTCAATGCACTTGTTATCACAATGTTCCCTGACACTTGTAATCAGTATGCTCCTTGAACCCGGTCATGACAAGGCTCCATGCCTTTTTCATCACAATGATCCATGCACTTTTCATCACAATTCTCCAAGATCCCTGTAATCACAATACTCCATGCCTTTGTCATCACAAAACTTCATGACACATGTCATTAGAATGCTCCGTGGCCTTCTCATCACAATGCTCCTTGCCCTCGTCTTCACAGTGCTCCAAGACTCCTGTAATCACAATGCTCCATTCCCCTTTTCACCTCAATGCTCCATGAGAATTGTCATCACAAGGCTCCATGGTCTCCTCATCACAATGCCCAGGACTTTGTCATCACAATGTTCCATTTCCATGTCATAAAGATGCTCCATGACCCCTCTCATCACAATACTCCATGAACATTTTCTGCCCAATGCTCCCTGACCTTTCAATCACAATGCTCCATGACACCTGTAATCGCAATGCTCCATGACCACTCTCAACACAGTGCTCCATAACCCATAACAACACAATGATCAGGGACTCTTGTCATCAATATGTTCCATGACCCCTGTCATCACAATGATCCATGCCCTTTTCATCTCATTGTTCCATGACTTTTATCATCACAGTGCTCCATGACACTTGTCGTTACCATTCTCTAAGCCTTTGTCAGCAAAATGCTACATGACCTTGTGATCACAATGCTCCATACGCTTGTCATCACAATACTCCAATACCATTATCATCACAATCCTCCATGAACCTTAGGATCACACGGCTTCATTTCCTTGTCATGATAATGCTCCATGCTCCTTGAAGTCAAAATGATCCATGACCTCTGTCATCACAATGTTCCAAAACATTGTGATCACAATGTCCCGTAAGACTTTTCATCACAATGCCCAAAGACGCTCGTCATCACAATTATCCATGGTCTTATCATCAAATTGCTCCATGACCTTTGTCATCACAATGCTCAATAAACTTGTCATCACAATGCTCCGTGACACTTGTCATCAGAATGCTCCTTGAACACTGTCATGAAAAGGACCCATGCCTTTTTCATCACAAATCTCCTTGCCTTTTTCATCACAATGCTCCATGCCATTGTCATCACAGTACTCCACAAGCTTGTCATCAGAATGCTCCATCACCCTTGTCATCACAATGCTCCATGACCCCTGCCCTCACAATGCTACATGCCCCTTGTCATTACAGTGCTCCATGACGCATGTCATCACAATTATCCATGGTTGTCTCTTCACAATGCTCCATGGTCATGCCATCACAACATTCCATGCCCTGTTCATCAAAATGATCCATGTCAATTGTCATCACAATTCTCCACGTCCTTGTCATCACAATGCTCCTGGAAACTTCTCATCACACTGTTACATGCTCTTGTCATCACAATTGTCCATGTACTTGTAATCACAATGCTCCATGACCACTGTCATAGCAAGCTCCATGTGCTTGACATCACAAGGCTCCATTACCCCTGTCATAACAATGCTCCATAACACCTGCCATCACAATTTAGCACGGCCTTGTCATCACAAGGCTCCATGACCCTTGTCATAACAATGCTCCAAGCACCCTGTAATCACAATGCTCCATGTCCTTGTCATCACAAAGTTCCATGACGCATGTCATGAGAATGCTCCATGGCCTTCTCATCACAATGTCCCATGCCCTTGTCAACACAATGCTCCAAAACCCATGTAATCACAATGTTCCATGCCCCTTTTCAGCTCAATGCTCCATGAAGCCTGTCATCAAAATGCACCATGCCCATCATCATAATGCTTCATACTATTGTCACCACAATAAAATCAAAATCCTCCATGACTTCTGTCATCACAATGCTCCAAACCCGTGTGATCACAATGTTCCATAACACTTGTCATCACAATGCCCAATGACGCTCATCATCACTATTATCCATGGTCTTATCATCACAATGCTCCATGACTTTTGTCATCCAATGCTCAATACAACTGTCATCCGAATGCTCCATGACACTTGTCGTCACTATGCTCCTTGAACCCTGTCATGACACGGCTCCATGCATTTTTCATCACAATGATCCATGCCCTTTCCATCACAATGCTCCAAGAACCCTGTAATCGCAATGCTCCATGCCCTTGTCATCACAAAGCTCCATGACACATGTAATCAGAATGCTCCACGGACTTCTCATCACAATGCTCCATGCCTTTGTCATTACGATGCTCCAAGACCCCTGTAATCACAATGCTCCATGCCCCGTTTCATCAGAATGCTCCATGACACTTGTCATCACAAGGCTCCGTGGACTTCTCAACACAATGCTCCAGGAACTGGTCATCACAATGCTCTATTCACTTGTCATCACAATGTTCCATTACCCCTCTCATCACAATACTCCATGAATATATTCAGCCCAATGCTCCATGACGTTCCCATTACAATGCTCCAAGACACCTGTCATCACAATGCTCCAGGACCATGGTCATCACAACGCTCGATGAACCCTGACAACACAATGATCCGGGACTCTTGTCATCAAAATGCTCCATGACACTTGGCATCACAATGATCGATGCCCTTGTCATCTCACTACTCCATGACCCCTATAATCACAATGCTTCGTGACGCTTGTCATCACAGTGCTCCATGCTTTTTTTCATCACAATGTTCCACACACTTATGATCACAATTTTCCATAACTCTTGTCATCACAATGCTCCATTATCTTTGTCATCACAATCCTCCATGACACTTGGTATCACAATGCTCCATGCCATTGTCATCACAATAGACCATGACATATGTCATCACAATTATCCCTGACAACTCTCTTCACAATAATCCATGACATTTCATCACAATGCTCCATGCCCTTTTAATCACAATGCTCCTTCACCCATGTCATCACAAGGCGCCATGTGCTTGTCCTCACAGTGCTCCACAAGGTTGTCATCACAATGCTCCATAAGCATTGTCATCACAATGCTCCATGCACTTCTCATCAAAATACACTCTCACCACTGATATCACAATGTTCCATCACTAGTCATCACAACACTCCCTCACCCCTGTCATCACAATGTTCCATGACCCCTGCCATCACAATGCTACATGCCCTTATCATCACAATGCTACATGACCCCTGACATCACAATGTTCCATAAACCCTGTAATCAATATGCTCCGTAACCCATTTCATTACAATGCTCCATGACCCTTGACCTCACAATGTTCCATTAAAACTGTCATCAAATGATCCATGACAATTTTCATCAAATTGCTCCATGACCCTCTCATCACAATGCTCCCTGCCCGTCTCATCACAATGCACCACGCCATTATCATCAAAATGCTCCATGACCTTTGTCATCACAAATTTCCATAACCCTTGGCATAACAATGCTCGATGCCCTTCTCATCACAATGCTCCACGACATTCTCATTACAATCCTCCATGACCCATGAATCACAGTGTTCCGTGCCCTTGTCATCACAAAGCTCCCTGCCCACTCTCATCACAATAATCTGTCAAATATTTCAGACTAATGATCCATGCCCCCTGACAATACAATGATCTCGGCCTCCTGTCATCAAAGTGCTCCATGACCCCTGTCATCACAGTGATCCTTTTCCTTGTCATCCCAATGCTCCATGACCCCTTTAATCCCAATGTTCCGTGATGCTTTTCATGACAGTGCTCCATGAAATTGTCATCACTATGCTCCATGCCTTTGTGATCAAAATGGTACATAACATTGTCATCAAAATGCTCCATGCTCATGTCATCAGAATCCTCCATGAACCTTGGGATCACATTGCTTCATGCCCTTGTCATCACAATGCTCCATGCTCCTTGAAATCAAAATCATCCTTGACCTCTGTCATCACAATGCTCCAAACCCTTGTGATCACAATGTTCCATAACACTTGTCATCACAACACTCCATGATGCCTGTCAGCAAAATAATCCATGCCCTTGTCATCATAATGCTCCATGAACTTTGTCATCACAATGCTCAATACACTTGTCATCACAATGCTCCCTGACACTTGTCATCATAATGCTCCATGAACGCTGTCATGAAAAGGCCCCATGACGTTTTCATCACAGTGCTCCATGCTCTTTTCAGCACCATGCTCCTTGCAATTGTCATCACAATACTTCACAAGCTTGTCATCAGAAAGCTCCATGACACTTGTCATCACAGTGCTCCATGACACGTGTCATCACAATGCTCCATGATACCTGTCAACACAATGCTCCACACAGCTTGTTATTATACTACTCAATGAAGCTCCTCATCACAGTCATCCATGGTCTTCTAAACACAATGCTCCACGGTCTTGCCATCACAATGCTCCATGTCCTGTTCATCACAATGCTCCATATCCCTTGTCATCAAAATGCTCCATGACACTTCTCATCACACTGTTACATGCTCTTGTCATCACAATTCTCCATGCACTTGTTATCGCAATGCTCCATGACACCTGTCATAGCAAACTCCATCCGCTTTTCATCACAATGCTTCACGACATTCTCATCAAAATTCTCAATGGCCCTCGTCATCACAATGTTCCATGCTCTTGTCAACACAATACTCCATTACCATTGTCATCAAAATCCTCCATGACAATTGGCATCACAGTGATCCATGCCATTGTCATCCCAATGCACCATGATATATGTCGTCAAAATGCTCCCTGACCAATGTGTTCACAATAATCCATGAGCTTGTCATCACAATGTTCCATGCCCTTGTCATAAACATGTGCCATGCCCATGTCATCACAATAATCCATGAAACATGTCATACCAATGATCCATGCAGCTGTCATCGTAATGCTACATAACATTGTCATCACAATGCTCCATGACCTCTGTCATAACAATGCTCCGTGACTCCAGTCATCACAATATTTCATGACCTTTGTCATCACAGTGGTCTATGCCCTCGTCATCACAAGACTCTGTGACTCTTGTCACCACAATTCTCCATGAAATTTCCATCACAAAGCTCTGTGAACCTGCTCATCACAATGCTCCATGCCTTTGTCAACACAATGCCCCATGACCCTTGTAATCAAAATGCTCCATGCGCTTGTCAGCACAATGTTCCATGATCCGTTTCACGACAATGCTCCATGCGCTTGTCTTCACAATGTTCCACAAATTTGTCATCACAATGCTCCATAAAACTCGTCATCACAATGCTCCATGCACACCTCATCAAAATGCTCTCTCACCACTGATATCACAATGTTTCATTACTAGTCATCACAATACACCGCCACCCCTGTCATCAAAATTTTCCATGACCCCTGTCATCACAATGCTTCATACACTTATCATCACAATGCTCCATGACCCCTGACATCACAATGTCCCATAACCAATCTCATCAAAATGCTCCATGACTCTTTTCATCACAATGCTCCATGACACCTGACATCACAATTTTCCATGAACCCTTTCATCAAAATGTTCCATGACGTTTTTCATCAAATTGCTCCATGAAACGGTCATTGCAATGCTCTCTGCCCTTCTCATCTCAAAGCACCACGCCCTTGTCAACAAAATGCTCCATGACCTTTGTTATCACAATGCACCATGCCATTGTCATCCCAATGCTCCATGAAAACTCTCATCACATTGCTCCATGCCCTTGTCATCAAAAAGATCCATGACACTTGTCATCACAATGCTCAATGCCCTTCTCATCACAATGCTCCATGACCTTGTGATTACAATCCTCCATGACCCATGTATCACAGTGTACCGTGTACTTGTCATCACAATGCTCCCTGCCCACTCTCATCGCAATAATCCATGAAACTTTTCACACCAGTGCTCCATGCCCTTGTCATCACAATGTTCCATTATACCTGTCATAACAATGCTCCATGACCCCTCCCATCACAATGGTCCATGGCCTTGTCATCACAAGGCTCCATGATTCTTGTCATCACAATGCTCCAAGACCCCGGTTATCACAATGCTCCATGCACTTGTCATCAAAAAGCTCCATGATGCATGTAATCAGAATGCTCCATGGCCTTCTCATCACTATACTCCATGCCCTAGTCATCACAATGCTCCAAGATCCCTGTAATCACAGTGCTCCTTGCCCCTTTTCATCTCTATTCTCCATGAACCCTCTAATCACAATGCACCATGCCCATCATCATAATGCTTCATGCTATTGTCATCACAATGAAATCAAAAGGCTCCATGACCTCTGTCATCACAATGTTCCAAACCCTTGTGATCACAATATTCCATAAAAATTGTCATTACAACGCCACATGACGCTCATCATCACAATTATCCATGGTCTTCTCATCACAATGCTCCATGAACTTTGTCATCACAATGCTCAATGCACTTGTTATCACAATGCTCCCTGACACTTGTCGTCAGTATGCTCCTTGAACCCTCTCATGACAAGCCTCCATGCCTTTTCCATCACAATGCTCCAAGACCCCTGTAATCACAATGATCCATGCTCTTGTCATCACAATGCTCCATGACGCATGTCATCAGAATACTCCATGACATTCTCATCACAATGTTCCACGCCCTTGTCATAACAATGCTCCAAGACCCCTCTAATCATAATGCTCCATGCCACTTTTCATCAGAATGCTCCATGACACTTGTCATCACAAGGCTCCATGGTGTTCTCAACAAAATGTTCCAGGAAATTGTCATCACAGTGCTCCATTCCCTTGTTATCTCAATGCTCCATGAATATTTTCAGCCGAATGCTGCATGAATTTCTCATCACAATGCTCCTTCTTTGAAAACTGTCATCACAATGCCCCATGACCACAGTCATCAAAAAGCTCCATGACCCCTGACAACACAATGATCCGGGCCTCTTGTCATCAAAATGCTCCATGACCCTTGTCATCACAGTGATCCTTGTCCTTGTCATCCCAATGTTCCATGACCCATGTAATCACAATGCTCCGTGACGCTTGTCATGACATTGCTCCATGAATTTTTCATCACTATATTCCATGCCTTTGTGATCAAAATGGTACATGACATTGTCATCAAAATGCTCCATGCTCATGTCATCAGTATCCTCCATGAACCTTGGGATCACATTGCTTCATACTCTTGTCATCACAATGATCCCTGCTCCCTGAAATCAAAATCATCCATGACCTCTGTCATCACCATGCTCCAAACACTTGTCATCACAATGTTCCATAACACTTGTCATCACAATGATCCATGATGCCTGTCTTCACAATACTCCATGCCCTTGTAATCAAAATGCTCCATGACCTTGGTCATCACAATGCTCAATAAACTTCTCATCAAAATGATCCATGACACATCGTCAAAATGCTCCCTGAACCCTGTCATGAAAAGGATCCAAACCTTTTTCATCACAATGCTCCACACCCTTTTCATCACCATGCTCCATGCAAGTGTCATCACAATAGTTCACAAGCTTGTCATCAGAATGCTCCATGACCCCTGACATCAGAATGCTCCATGACCCCTGTCATCACAATGCTCCCTGCCCCTTGTCATTACACTGCTCCGGGACACTCGTCATCACAATTACCTATGGACTTCTCATCACAATTCTCCATGGTCTTGCCAGTAAAATGTTCCATGCCCTGGTCATCACAATGCTCCATGCCCTTGTCATCACAATACTCCATTACATTTGTCATCACAATCCTCTATGACACTTGGCATCAAAATGCTCCATGCCATTATCATCACAATGGACCATGACATATGTCATCACAATGCTCCCTGACACCTGTCTTCACAATACTCCATGAACTTGTCATCACAATGCTCCAGGCCCTTGTCATGACAATACTTCACAAGCTTTTCATCAGAATGCTCCATGAAACTTGTCATAACACTACTTCAGGATCCCTGTCATCACAATGTTCCAATACACCTGTCTTCACAATGCTCCATTCCCCTTGTCATTACAGTGCTCCATGACGCTCATCATCACAATTATCCATGGTCTTCTCATCACAATGTTCCAAGTTCTTGCCATCACAGTGCTCCATTCCCTGTCATCACAATGCTACATGTCCCTTATCATCACAATTCTCCACGTCCTTTTCATCACAATGCACCATGACACCACTCATCACAATGTTACATGTTCTTGTCATCACAATTCTCCATGCACATGTCATCACAATGCACATGACGCCAGTCATAGCAAGCTCCAAGTGCTTTTCATCACATTACGTCAAGATATTGTCATCAAATTTCTCAATGGCCCTTGTCATGACAATGCTCCCTGGCCTTGTCATCACAATGCTCCAAGCACTTGTCATCACAATCCGCCATGACACCTAGCACCACAATGCTCCATGCAATTGTCATCACAATGGACCATGACATATGTCATCACAATGCTAACTGGCACATGTCTTTACAGTACTCCGTGACCTTTTCATCCACGAACCATGTAATCACAATGTTCCATGCCCTTGTCATCACAAAACTCCATGATGCATGTCATCAGTATGCTCCATGGCTTCTCATTACAGTGCTCCATGCCCTTGTCATCACAATGCTCCAAGACCCATGAAATCACAATGCTACATGCCACTACCCATCTCAATGCTCCTTGAACCCTCTCATCACAATGCACCATGCCCATCATCATAATGCTTCATACTATTCTTATCACAATGAAATCAAAATGATCCCTGACCACTGACATCACAATGCTCCAAATCCTTCTGATCACAATGTTCCATAACACTTGTCATCACAACGTCCCATGATGTTAGTCATCACAATTATCCATGGTTTTCTCATCACAATGCTCCATGACCCTTGTCAGCACAATGTTCTTTGCCATTGTCAGCAAAATGCTACATGACCTTGTCATCACAATGCTCCATGCGCTTGTCATCACAATCCTCCATGAAGCTTGGGATCACATTGATTCATGCCTTTTTCATCACAATGCTCCATGCTCCTTGAAATCAAAATGATACATTACCTCTGTCATCACAATGCTCCAAACTCTTGTGATCAAAATGTTCCATAGCACTTGTCATCACAAGCTTCTTGATGCCTGTCATCCCAATAATCCATGCCCTTATCATCACAATGCTCCATTACCTTTGTCATCACAATGCTCAATACACTTGTCATCACAATGCTCCCTGACCCTTGTCATCAGAATGCTCCTTGAACCCTGTTATGAAAAGACTCCATGCTTTTTTCATCACAATGCTCCACACTCTTGTGATCACAATTTTCAATAACACTTGTCATCAGGACGCTCCATGATGAATTTCTTCACAATAGTCCATGCCCTAGTCATCAAAATGCTCCATAACCCTTGTCACCACAATGCTCCAAGCCCTTGTCATCACAATACTCCATTCCCTAGTCATCACAATGCTCATGACCCTTGTGATCACAATGCTCCAAGCACTTGTCATCACAATGCTCCATTACCATTGTCATCACAATCCTCCATGACACTTGGCATCACAAAGCTCCATGCCATTGGCATCACAATGGACCATGACATATGTCATCACAATTCTGCCTGACACCTCTCTTCACAGTAATCCATGACCTTGTCATCACAATGCTCCATGCCCTTGTCAACACAATGCTCCAGGCCCCTGTCATCACAATGCTTCTTGCCTTTATCATCACAATGCTCCAGCACCCATGTCATCACAATGTGCCATGCACTTGTCACTACAATTCTCCGCAAGCTTGTCCTCACAATGCTCCATAAACATTGTCATTACATTTCTCCATGCACTTCTCATCAAAATACTCTCTCACCACTGATATCACAATGTTCCATCACTACTCATCACAATACTTCCTCACCCCTGTCATCACAATGTCCCATGACCCCTGCCATAACAATGCTACATGCCCTTATCCTCACAATGCTTCATGACCCCTGACATCACAATGTTCCATAAATCCTGTAATCAAAATGCTCCGTGATCCATTTCATCACAATGCTCCATTACCTTTGACCTCACAATGTTCCATTAAACCTGTCATCAAATGGTCTGGGACCCTTTTCATCAAATTGCTCCATGACCCTCTCATCGCAATGCTCCCTGCCCTTCTCATCACAATGCACCACACCCTTGTCATCAAAATGCTCCATGACCTTTGTCCTCGCTAATTTCCATGACCCTTGGCATAACAATGATCGATGCCCTTCTCATCACAATGCTCCATGACCTTCTCATTACAATCCTCCATGACCCATGAATCACAGTGTTCTATGCCATTGCCATCTCAATGCTCCCTGCAATCTCTCATCACAATAATCCGTCCAACTTTTCATACTAATGATACATGCCCCCTGACAACACAATGATCCCAGCCTCTTGTCATCAAAATGCTCCATGACACTTGTCAGCACAGTGATCCTTGTCCTTGTCTTCCCAATGTTCCATGACCCCTGTAATCACAATGTTCTGTGACGCTTGTCATGACAGTGTTCCATGAAATTGTCATCACAATGCTCCATGTATTTTTGATCAAAATGGTACATGACATTGTCATCAAAATGCTCCATGCTCATGTCATCAGAATCCTCCATTAACCTTGGGATCACATTGCTTCATGCTTTTGTCATCACAATGCTCCATGCTCCTTGAAATCAAAATCATCCATGACCTCTGTCATCACAATGCTCCAAACCCTTGTGATCACAATGTTCCATAACACTTGTCATCACAACACACCATGATGCCTGTCATCCCAATAATCCATGCCATTGTCATCACAATGCTCCATGATATTTGTCATCACAATTCTCAACACACTTGTCATCACAATGCTCCCTGACATTTGTCCTCAGAATGCTCCTTGAAGGCTGTCATGAAAAAGCCCCATGACATATTCATCACAATTCTCCATGCTCTTTTCATCTATATGCTCCATGCCATTGTCATCAAAATACAACACAAGGTTGTCATCGGAATGCTCCATGACACTTTTCATCACACTGCTCCATGACAGGTGTCATCACAATGCTCCATGACACGTGTCATCACAATGCTCCATACCCCTTGTCATTATAGTGCTCCATGACTCTCGTCATCACAATTATCCATGGTCTTCTCATCACAATGCTCCACGGTCTTGCCATCACAATGCTCCATGCCCTGGTCATCACAATGCTGCATGCCCGTTATCATTACAATTCTTTATGTCCTTGTCATCACAATACTCCATGACACTTCTCATCAAAATGTTACATGCTCTTTTCATCACAATTCTCCATGCACCTGTCATTGCAATGCTCCATGACACCTGTCATAGTAAGTACCATGCACTTTTCATCACAATGTTTCACGACTTTCTCCTCAAAATTCTCAATGGCCGTTGTCATCATAATGCTCCATGTCCTTGTCATCACAATGCTCCATTACCATTGTCATCACAATCCTCCTTGACAATTAGCATCACAATGCTCCATGCCATGGTCATTACAATGGACCATGATATATGTCATTACAATGATCCCTGACACCTCTCTTCACAATAATCCATGATCTTGTCATCACAATGCTCTATGCCCTTGTCATCACAATGCGCCATGCCCACTGTCATTGCAGTAATTTATGAAACATGTCAGACCAATGCTCCATGAAGCAGTCATCACAATGTTTCATACCCTTTTCATCACAATGCCCCATGACCGGTGTCATCACAATGCTCCTTGACTCCAGTCATCAAAATGCTTCATGACCTTTTTCATCAGAGTGGTCAATGACCTCGTCATCACAAGACTCTGTGACTCTTGTCACCACAATGTTCCATGAAAATTTCAACACAATGCTCTGCGAACCTGGTCATCATAATGCTCCATGCCTTTGTCAGCACAATGCTCCATGACCCTTGTTCTCACAATGCTCCATGCGCTTGTCAGCACAATGTACCATGACACATGTCATTACAATGTGCCATGTCCATGTCATTACAATGCTCCACAACCTTGTCATCAGAATGATCCATAAACCTTGTCATCAAAATGCTCCATGAACTTCTCATTAAAATTCTCTCTCACCACTGATATCACAATGTTTCGTTACTAGTCATCACAATACACCCCCACCCCCGTCATCACAATGTTCCATGGCCACTGTCATCACAATGCTACCTGTCCTTATTATCACAATGCTCCATGACATGTGACATCACAATGTTTCATAATCCCTCTCATCAAAATGCTCCATGACCCTTTTCAACACAATGCTCCATGACACCTGACATCACAATTTTCCATAAACACTTTCAACAAAATTTTCCATGACCCTTTTCATCAAATTGCTCCATGACACTGTCATCGCAATGCTCCCTGCCCTTCGCATCACAATGCACCACGCCCTTGTCAACAAAATGCTCCATGACATTTGTCATCACAATGTTCCATGCCATTGTCATCTTAATGCTCCATGAACACTCTCAACACATTGCTCCATGCCCTTGCCTTCCAAAAGCTCCATGACGCTGGTCATCACAATGCTCGATGCTCTTCTCATCACAATGCTCCATGCCCTTGTCATTATAATCCTCCTAGACCCATGTATCACAGTGTTCTGTGCCCTTGTCATCACAATGCTCCATGCCCACTCTCATCAAAATAATTCATGAATCATTTCAGACCAGTGATCCATGCCCTTGTCATCACAATGCTCCATTACCCCTGTCATAACAATGCTCCATTCCCCCTCCCATCACTACGATCAATGGCCTTTTCATCACAAGGCTCCGAGAACATTGTCATCACAATGCTCCAAGACCCTGTAATCACAATGCTCCATGCACTTGTCATCACAAAGCTCCATGACACGTATCATGAGAATGCTCCATGGTCTTCTCAACACAATGTCCCATGCCCTTGTCATCACAATGCTCCAAGACCCCTGTAATCACAATGTTCCATGCTCCTTTTCATCTCAAATCTCCATGAAACCTGTCATCACAATGCACGATGCCCGTCATCATAATGGTTCATGCTATTGTCATCACAATGAAATCAAAATGCTCCATGCCCTCTGTCATCACAATGCTCCAAAACCTTGTGATCACAACGTTCCATAACACTTGTCATCACAATGCCCCATGACGCTCGTCATCACAATTATCCATAATCTTCTCATCAGAATGCTCCGTGAACTTTGTCATCACAATGCTCAATGAACTTGTTATCAAAATGTTCCCTTAAATTTGTCGTCAGTATGCTCCTTTAACCATGTCATGACAAGGCTCCATGCCTTTTTCTTCACAATGATCCATGCCTTTTTCATCACAATGTTCAAAGAACCCTGTAATCAAATACTCCATGCTCTTGTCATCACAATGTTCCATGACGCATGTCATCAGAATGCTCCATGGCATTCTCATCACAATGCTCCCTGCCCTTGTCATCAAAATGCTCCAAGAACCCTGTAATCACAATGATCCATGCACTTTTCATCAGAATGCTCCATGACACTAGTTATCACAAGGTTCCATGGTCTTCTCAACACAAGGCTCCAGGAGCTTTTCATCATAAGGCTCCATTCCCTTGTCATCACAATGCTCCATGACCCCTGTCAACACAATACTCCATGAATATTTTCAGCCTAATGCTCCATGACTTTCTCATCACAATGCTGCATGAACCCTGTCATCACAATGCTCCATGACCACTGTCATCAGAACGCTCCATGACACATGACACAACAATGATCCAGGACTCTTGTCATCAATATGTTCCATGAAACCTGTCATTACCAAGATTCATGCCCTTGTCTTCCTAATGCTCCATGACCCCTGTAATCTCAATGCTCCATGACGCTTTTCATCACAGTGCTCCATCACCCTTGTCATAACAAGGCTCCATGCTTTTGTCAGCAAAATGCTACATGAAATTGTCATCCCAATGCTCTATGTGCATGTCATCACAATCTTCCAAGGAACTTGGGATCACATTGTTTCATACTCCTGTCATCACAATGCTCCACGCTCCTTGAAATCAACATGATCCATGACCTCTGTCATCACAATGCTCCAAACCCTTGTGATCATAATGTTCCATAACACTTGTCATCACAGCTCTCCATGATGCCTGTCATCACAATACTCCATGCCCTTGTCATCACAATCCTCCATAAATTTGTCATCACTATGCTCAATACACTTGTCATCACAATCATCCATGACACTTATAGTCAAAATGCTCCTTGAGCCATGTCATGAAAAGGATCCATGCCTTTTTCATTACAATGCTCCATGCCCTTTTCATCATAATGCTCCATGCCATTGTCATCAAAATAGTTTACAAGCTTGTCATCAGAATGTTCCATGAATCCTGTCCTCAGAATGCTCCATGACCCCTGTCATAAAAATGCTCATAACACCTGTCATCATAATGCTCCATGTCCCTTGTCATTACAGTTCTCCGTGATGCTCGTCATCACAATTATCCATGGTGTTCTCATCACAATGCTCCACGGTATTGCCATCACAAAGCTCCATGCCCTGGTCATCACAATGCTCCATGTCCCTTTTCATCAGGATTCTCCACGTCCTTGTTATCACAATTCTCCATGCACTTGTCATCACAATGCTCCAAGACCCCTGTCATAGCAAGCTACATGAAATTGTCATCACAATGCTTCCCGAACTTCTCATAAAAATTCTCAATTGCCCTTGCAATCACAATGCTCCATGCCCTTGTCATCACAATGCTCCATGACCCTTGTCATCACAATGCTCCAACCCCTTGTCATCACAATACTCCATTACATTTGTCATCACAATCCTCCATGACACTTGGCATCACAATGGACCATGACATATGTCATCACAATGCTCTCTGACACCTGTCTTCACAATACTCCATGAACTTGTCATCACAATGATCAAGATCTTGTAATGACAATACTCCACAAGCTTTTCATCAGAATGCTCCATGACCCTTGTCATCACACTACTTCATGACCCCTGTCATCACAATTCTTCATGACACCTGTCCTCACAATGCTCCATTCCCTTTGTCAATACAGTGCTCCATGACGCTCATCATCACAATTATCCATGGTCTTCTCATCACAATGTTCCAAAGTCTTGCCATCACAATGCTCCATTCCCTGGTCATCACAATGCTACATGTCCCTTGTCATCACAATGCACCATGACACCTGTCATCACAATGTTACATGTTCTTGTCATCACAATTCTCCATGCATTTGTCATCAAAATGCTCCATGACCACTGTCATAGCAAGCTCCACGCGCTTGTCATCACAATGCTTCACGACCTTGCCATCGACATTCCCAGTGGCCCTTGTCATGACAATGCTCCATGCCGTTGTCATCATAATGATCCCAGAACTTGTCATCACATTCCCCATGACACCTGGCCTCACAATGTTCCATGCAATTGTCATCACAATGGACCATGACATATATCATCACAATGCTAACTGATATCTGTGTTCACAATACTCCTTGACCTTGTCATCACAAGGCTCCATGCCCTTATCATCACAATACGACATGGACACTGTCATCACAATAATCATTGAAATTTGTCAGACCGATGTTTCATGCCCCTCTCATCACAATGCTCCATTCCCTTGTCATCACAATGCACCATGACCCCTGTCATCACAATGCTCCTTGACTCCAGTCATCACAATGCTTCATAAAATTTGTCATCACAATGGTCCATGCCCTCATCATCAGGAGGCTCTGTTAAATTTGTCACCACAATGCTCCATGAACTTTTCATCACAATGCTCCCTGGCACGTGTCATCAAAATGTTCCATGTTTTTGGAGTCACAATGCTCCATGACCCATGTCATCACAATGTGCCATGCACTTGTCCTCACAATGCTCCACAACCTTGTCATCACAATGCTCCATAAACCTTGTCATCACAATGCTCCATGCACTTCTCATCAAAATGCTCTGTCACCACTGATCTCACAATGTTCCATCACTAGTCATCACAGTACACCCTCACCCATGTCGTCACAATGTTCCATGACCCCTGTCATCACAATGTTACATGCCCTTATCATCACAATGCTCCATGACCCCTAACATCAATATGTTCCATAACCCCTGTCATCAAAATTCTCTATGACCCTTTTCATCACAATGATCCATAACCCCTGTCATCAAAATGCTCTATGACCCTTTTCATCACAATGATCCTTGACACCTTACATCACAATTTTCCCTAAACACTGTCTACAATATATTCCATGTCCCTTTTCTTCAAATTGCTCCATGATCATGTCATCACAATGATCCCTGCACTTCTCATCACAATGCACCACACCCTTTTCATCAAAATGCTCCATAACATTTGTCATCACAAAACTCCATGAGACTTGGCATCAAAATGCTCCATGCCATTTTCATCACATTGCTCCATGAGCACTCTCAGCACATTGCTCAATGCCCTTGTCATCACAAAGCTCTATGACTCTTATCATCAAAATGCAGGATGCCCTTCTCATCACAATGCTCCATGCCCTTTTCACTACAATCCTCCATGACCCATGTATCACAGTGTTCTGTGCCCTTGTAATCACAATGCTCCATGCCCTCTCTCATCCCAATAAGACATGAAACTTTTCAGACCAATTCTAAATGCCCTTGTTATCACAAGGCTCCATTACCCCTCTCATAACAATGCTCCATGACCCCTCCAATTACAGTGTTCCACGGCCTTGTTATCTCAATGCTCCAAACCCCATTTAATCACAATGCTCTATGCCCTTGTCATCACAAATCTCCATGATGCCTGTCATCAGAATGCTCCATGGGCTTCTCATCACAATGCTCCCTGCTCTTGTCATCACAATTCTCCATGACACATTTAATCACAATGTTCCGTGCCACTCTTCATCTGAATGCTCCATGAACCCTGTCATCAAAATGCACCAGGCCCATTATCATAATGCTTCAGGCTTTTGTCATCACAATGAAATCAAAATGCTCCATGACCACTGTCATCACAATGCTCCAAAGCCTATTGACCACAATGTCCCTTAACACTTGTAATAACAATGCACAAGGATGCTTGTCATCAAAATTATCCATGGTCTTTTCAGCACAATGATCCATGACATTTGTCATCACAATGGTCAATACACTTGTCATCACAATGCTCCCTAACACTTGTCATAATATGCTCCTTGAACGCTGTCATGACAATGCTCCATGCCTTTTTCATCACAATGATCCATGCCTTTTTCATCACAATGCTCCAAGACCCTGGTAATCACAATACTCCATGCACTTATCATCACAAATCTCCCTGACGCATGTCATCAGATGTTCCATGGCCTTCTCATCACAATGCTCCATGCCCCTGTCATCCCATTGCTCCGTGACCCCTGAAACCACAATGTTCCGTGATGCTTGTCATCACAGTGTCCCGTGACCCTTGTCATCACAATGCTCCATATCTTTGTCAGCAAAATGCTACATGAACTTGTCATCACAATGCTCCATGCTCTTTGTCATCACAATGCACAATACACTTGTCATCACAATGCTCCCAGACACTTGTCCTCAGAATGCTCCGTGAATTCTGTCATGAAAGCATCAATGAATTTTTCATCACAATGCTCCATGCCCTTTTCATCACTATGCTCCATGCCATTGTCATCACAATACCCCACAAGATTGTCATCAGAATGCTCCATGACCCTTGTCATCACAATGCTCTGTGACCCCTGTCATCACAATGCCCCATGACACTGGTCAACACAATGTTTCATGTCCCTTGTCATTACAGTGCTCCATGACGCTCGTCAGCAAAATTATCCATGGCCTTCTCTTAACAATGCTCCTCGGTCTTGCCATCACAATGCTCCTTGCCCTGGTCATCACAATTCGCCATGTCCCATGTCAGCACAAATCTCCAAGTCATTGTCATCACAATGCACCATGACACTTCTCATCACAATGTTACATGATCTTGTCATCACAATTCTCCATGCACTTGTCAACACAATGCTCCGTCACCCCTGTCATAGAAAGCTCCATGTGCTTGTCATCACAATGCTTCATGATCTTGTCATCAAAATTCTCAATGGCCCTTGTCATGACAATGCTGTATGCCCTTGTCATCACAATGCTCCAAGCCCTTGTCATCAAAATGCTCTGTTATCTTTGCCATCACAAACCTCCATGACACTTGGCATCACAATGCTCCATGTCATTGTCATCACAATGGACCATGACACTTGTCATCACAATGCTCCATGCCTTTGTCAGCACCATGCTCCATGACCCATGTCATCACAATGCTCAATGCACTTATCATCAAATTGTTCTCTCACCACTGATATCACAATGTTCCATCACTAGTCATCACAATACACCCTCACCCCTGCCATCGCAATGTTCCATGACAGCTGTCATTACAATGCTACATTCCCATATTATCACAATGCTCCATGACCCCTGACATCACAATGTTACATAACCACTATCATCAAAACGCTCTTTGACCCTTTTCATCACAAGGCTTCATAACCCCTGACATCACAATGTTCCATAGCAAATGTCACCAAAATGTTCCATCTTCCTATTCATCAAATTGCTCCATGGCCCTGTCATCACAATTCTCCCTGCCCTTCTCATCTCAACGAACCACACCCTTTTCATTAAAATGCTCCATGACATATGTCATCACAAAGCTCCATGACCCTTGTCATCACAATATTCCATGCCATTGTCATCACATTGCTCCATGAAAACACTCAGCACATTACTCCATGCCCTTGTCATCACAAAGCACAATGACGCTTGTCACCACAATGCTTGAGGCTCTTCTCATAACAATGTTCCATGCCCTTGTCATTACAATCCTCCATGACCCATTTATCACAGTGTCCCTTGCCCTTGTCATCACAATGCTCCATTACCCCTGTCATAACAATGCTCCATGACCCCTGCCATCACAATGTTCCACGGCCATGTCATCACAATGCTCCAAGACCCCTGTAATCACAAGTATCCATGCCCTTGTCATGACAATGATCCATGGCGCATGTCATCAGAATGGTCCATGGCCTTCTCATCACAATGCTCCAAGAACAATGTAATCACAATGCTCCATGCCCCTTATCATCTCAATGCTCCATGAACCCTGTCATCAAAATGCACCCTGCCCATCATCATAATGCTTCATGCTATTGTCATCACAATGAAATCAAAATGCTCCATGACCTCTGTCTTCACAATGCTCCAAACCCTTGTGATCACAATTTTCCATAACACTTGTGATCACAACGCCCTATGACACTCGTCATCACAATTATCCATGGTCTTCTCTTCACAATGTTCCATGACCATTTTCATCACAGTTCTCAATACACTTGTCATCACAATGCTCCCTGACACTTGTCGTCAGTATGCTCCTTGAAACTTGCCCCGAAAAGGCCCCATGCCTTTTTCATCACAATAATACATACACTTTCCATCACAATGCTCCAAGACCCCTGTAATCAAAATTCTCCATGCCCTTGTCATCACAAACCCCATGACCCATGTCATCAGACTGCTCCATGGCCTTCTCATCACAATGCTCCATGCGTTGTCATCCCAATGCTCCATGACCCATGTAATCACAATGCTCCGTGACGCTTGTCATCACAGGGCTCCATGACCTATTTCATCAAAATGCTCCATGCCTTTTTCAGAAACATGCTACATGACCTTGTCATCACAATGCTCCATGTGCTTGTCATCACAATTCTCCATTACCATTGTCATCAAAATCCTCCATGAACATTGGGATCACATTGCTTCATGCACTTGTCATCACAATGCTCCTTGCTCCTTGAAATCAAAATGATCCATGACCTCTCTCCTCACAATGCTCAGTACCCTTGTGATCACAAAGTTCCATAACCCTTGTGATCACAAAGTTCCATAACACTTGTCATCACACTGCTACATGATGCCTGTCATCACAATACTCCACTCCCTTGTCATCACAATGCTCCATGACCTTTGTCATCACAATGGTCAATACTCTTTTCATCACAATCCTCCCTGACACTTGTCATCAGAATGCTCCTTGAACCCTGTAATGACAAGGCTCCATGCCATTTTCATCACAATGCTCCATGCCCTTTTCCTCACAATGCTGCATTCCATTGTCATCACAATTCTCCACAAGCTTGTCATCAGAATGCTCCATGACCCTTGTCATCACAATGTTCCATGATACCTGTCATTACAGTGCTCCATGACGCTCGTCATCACAATTATTCATGGGCTTCTCATCACAATGCTCCATGACCCATGTCATCACAATTCTCCATTACCCCTGTTATCACAACGCTCCATGATGCCTGTTATCACAATAATCCATGCCCTTGTCATCAGAATGCTCCAAGACACCTGTAATCACAATGGTCCATGCCACTTTTCATCAGAATGCTCCATGAAACTTGTCATCAAAAGGCTCCCTGGTCTTCTCTTCTAAATGTTCCAGGACATTGTCATCACTATGCTCCATTTCCTTCTCATCACAATGCTCCATGACCACTGTCATTACAATACTCCATGAACATGTTCAGCCCTATGATTCATGACCTTCTCATCAAAATGCTCCATGAGGCTGTCATCACAATGATCCATGACCACTGTCATCACAACGCTCCATGACCCCTGACAACAAAATGATCCTGGACTCTTCTCATCAAAATGCTCCATGACACTTTTCATCAAAATGATCCATGCGCTTGTCATCCCAATGTTCCATGACCTCTGTAATCACAATGCTCCTTGATGCTTGTCATCACAGTGCACCATGACCCTTGTCATCACAATGCTCCATGCCTTTGTCAGCAAAATGCTCCATGACTATGTCAACAAAATGCTCCATGAGCTTATCATCACAATCCTCCATGAAACTTGGGATCACATTGCTTCATGCCCTCTTTCATCACAATGCTCCAAACCCTTGAGATCACAATGTTCCATAACAGTTGTCATCACAATGCCCCATGACGGTTGTCATCACAATTAAACATGGTCTTCTCATCACAATGCTCCATGACCTTTTTCATCACAATGTTCAATACACTTGTCATCACAATGCTCCCTGACACTTTTCGTCAGTATGCTTCTTGAACACTTGCATGACAAAGCTCCATGCCTTTTTCATCACAATAATACATGCCCTTTTCATCACAATGCTCCAAGCCCCCTGTAATCAAAATGCTCCATGCCCTTGTCATCACCAAGCTCCATGACACATGTCATCAGAATGCTCCATGGCCTTATCATCACAATGTTCCATGCCCTTGTAATCAAAATGCTCCAAGAACCCTGTAATCACAATGATCCATGCCCCTTTTCATGAGAATGTTCCATGAGACTTGTCATCACAAGGCTCCATGGTCTTCTCATCAAAATGCTCCAGGACCTTGTCATCACAATGCTCCATTCCCTTGTCATCACAATGCTCCATGAACATGTTCAGCCCAATGATCCATGAAATTCTCATCACAATGCTCCATTACCCTTGTCATCACAATGCTCCATGACCCTAGACAACACAATCATCCCAGACTCTTGGCATCAAAAACCTCCATGTCCCTTGTCATCCCAATGATCCATGCCCTTTTCATCCCAATGCTCCGTGACCTCTGTAATCACAATGCTCCGTGAGCTTGTCATCAGAGTGCTCCATGACGCTTGTCATCAAAATGCTCCATGCGTTTGTCACAAAAGTGCTACATGACCGTGTCATCACAATACTCCATGTGCTTGTCATCACAATACTCCATTTCCATTGTCATCAAAATCCTCCATGACCCTTGGGATCAAAATGCTACATGCCCTTTTCATCAAAATGCTCCATTATCCTTGAAATCAAAATGATCCATGAAATCTGTCATCACCATGCTCCAAACCCTTGTGATCACAATGTTCCATAACACTTGACATCACAATACTCCAGGATGCCTGCCATCACAATGCTCCATGACCTTTGTCATCACAATGCTCAATACACTTGTCATCTCAATGCTTCCTGACACTTGTCGTCACAAAGCTCCTTGAACCCTGTCATGAAAAGGCTCCATGCCTTTTTCATGACAATGCTCCATGCCCTTTCCATCACAATGCTCCATGCCATTGTCATCACAAAACTCCACAAGCTTGTCATCAGAATGCTCCAAGACACTTGTCATCACAATTCTCCATGATACTTGTCATCACTATGTTCCAAGACAACTGTCATCACAATGCTCCATTCCCCTTGTCATTACAGTGCTCCATGAGGTTTGTCATCACAATTATCCATGGTCTTCTTATCACAATACTCCACGGTCTTGCGATCACAATGCTCCATGCAATGGTCATCACAATGCTCCATGTCCCTTTTCCTCACAATTCTCCCCGTCCTTGTCATCACAATGCTCCATGACACTTTTCATAACAATGTTACATGCTCTTGACATCACAATTCTCCATGCACTTGTCATCACAATTCTCCATCACCCCTGTCATAGAAAGCTCCATGCGCTTGTCATCACAATGCTTCATGACATTGTCATCAAAATTCTCAAAGGCCTTTGTCATCAGAATGCTCCATGCCCTTGTCATCACAATGCTCCAAGCCCTTGTCATCACAATACCCCATTACATTTGTCATCATAATCCTCCGTGAAACTTGGCATCACAATGCTCCATGCCATTGCCATCACAAAGGACCATGACATATCTCCTCACAATGTTCCATGCCCTTTTCATCACAATGCACCATGCCCCTTGTCATCCCAATAATCCATGAAACTTGTCAGACCTATGTTCCATGCCCCTGTCATCAAAATGTTCCATGCCCTTGTCATCACAATGCTCCTTGACTCCAGTCATCACCATGCTTCATGACATTTGTCATCACAATGCTCCATGCCCTTGTCATCACAAGGCTCTGTGACCTTTGTCACCACAATGCTCCATGAACTTTTCATCACAATGCCCTGTGACCATTGTAATCACAATGCTCCATGCCTTTGTCAGCACAATGCTCCGAGTTCCTTGTCATCACAATACTCCATGCGATGATCACCGCATTGATCCATGACCTTGTCATCACAATGTGCCATGCGCTTGTCATCACAGGGCTCCACTACCTTTTCAACACCATGCTCAATAAACTTTGTCTTCTCAATGCTCCATGCACTTCTTATCAAAATGCTCTCTCACCACTGATATCACAATGTTCCTTCACTAGTCATCACAATACTCCCTCACCTCTGTCATCACTATGTTCCATGACCCCAGTCAACACAATGCTACATGCGTTATCATCACAATGCTCCATGACCCCTGACATCACAATGTTCCATAACAACTCTCATCAAAATGTTCCATGACACTTTTCATCAAATTCCTCCATGACCCTGCCATCACAATGCTCCCTGCCCTTCTCCTTACAATGCACCACACCCTTCTCATCAAAATGCTCCATGACACTCTCATCACAAAGCTCCATGACCCTTGGCATCACAGTTCTCCATGCCATTGTCCTCACAATGCTCCATGAAATCTCTCATCACATTGCTCCATGCCCTTGTCATTCCGAAGTTCCATGACACTTGTCATCACAATGTTCGATGCACTTCTCATCACATAGCTCCATGCCCTTGTCATTACAATCCTCCATAAACCATGCATCAGTGTTCCTTTCCCTTGTGATCACAATGCTCCATGCCCACCCTCATCACAATAATCCATGAACTTGTTCAGACCAATGCTCCATGCCCTTGTCATCACAATGCTCCTTTACCCCTGTCATAACAATGCTCCATGACCACTGATATCACAATGTTCTAAGGCCTTATCATCACAAAACTCCATGACGCATGTCATCAGAATGCTCCATGGACTTCTCATCACAATGCTCCATGCCCTTTTCATCACAATGCTCCAAGACCACTGTAAGAACAATGTTCCATGCCACTTTTCATCTCAATGCTGCATGAACCATGTCATCACAATGCATCATGCCCATCATCATAATGCTTCATGCTATGTCATCACAATGAAATCAGAATGCTCCATGACTTCTGTCATCACAATGCTCCAAACCTTTGTGATCAAAATGTTCCATAACACTTTTCATCACAACGTCCCATGATGCTCGTCATCACAATTATCCATGGCCTTCTCATCACAATGCTCCATGTCCTTTGTTATCACAATGCTCAATACACTTGTCATCACAATGCTCCCTGACAATTGTCATCAGTATGCTCCTTGAACCCTGTCACGACAAGGCTCCATGCCTTTTTCATCACAATGATACGAGCCCTTTTCATCACAATGCTCCAAGACCACTGAAATCACAATGCTCCATTCACTTGTCATCACAAAGCTCCAAGACGCATGTCATCAGAATGCTCCATGGTCTTCTCATCAAAATGTTCGAGGCCCTTGTCATCACAATGCTCCAAGACCCCTGTAATCACCATGGTCCATGCCGCTTTTCATCAGAATTCTCCAGGACACTTGTCATCTCAAGGCTCCATGGTCTTCTCATCAAAATGGTACAGGACCTTGTCATCACAATGCTCCAGTTCGTTGTCATCACTATACTCCATGATAGCTGTCATCACAATAGTCCATGAACATGTTCAGCACTATGTTCCGTGACCTTCTCATCACAATGCTCCATTACCCCTCTCATCACAATGCTCCATGACCAGAGTCATAACAATGCTCCATGACCCCTGACAGCACAATGATCCGGGACTCGTCTCATCAAAATGCTCCATGACACTTGTCATCACAATGACCCATGCCCTTGTCATCCCAATGCTCCATGACCCCTGTAATCACAATTCTCCGTAACGCTAGCCATCACAGTGCTCCATGCCCCTTGTCATCAAAATACTCCATGCCTTTGTCAGCAAAATGCTACATGACCTTTTCATCACAATGCTCCATGTGCTTGTCATCACAATCCTCCATTACCCTTGTCATCACAATCCTCCATGAACCTTGGGATTCCATTGCTTCATCCCAATGTCATCACAATGCTCCATGCTCCTTGAAATCAAACTGCTCCATGCACTCTATCATCACAATGCTCCAAACCCTTGTGATCACAATGTTCCATAACACTTGTCATCACAATGCTCCATGAAGCCTGTCATCACAATACTCAATGTCCTTGTCATCACAATGCTCCATGAACTTTGTCATCACAATGCTCAAAACACTTGTCATCACAATGCTCCCTGACACTTGTCATCAAAATGCTCCTTGAACATTGTCATGGAAAGGCTCCATGCCTTTTTTTATCATAATGCTCCATGTACTTTTCATCACAATGCTCCATGCCATTGTCAGCACAATACTCCACAAGCTTGTCATCAGAATGCACCATGACCCTTGGCATCACAAAGCTCCATGACCTCTGTCATCACAATGCTCCATGACACCTGTCATCAAAATGCTCCATGCCCCTTGTCTTTACAGTGCTCCATGACGCTCCTCATCACAATTATCCATGATCTTCTCATCACAATGCTCCACTGTCTTGCCATCACAATGTTCCATGCCCTGGTCATCACAATGCTCCATGTCCCTTGTCATCTTAGTTCTCCAGGTCCTTGTCATCACAATGCTCCATGACACTTCTCATCACAACGTTACATGCTCTTGTCATCATATTTCTTCATTCACTTGTCATCGCAGTGCTCCATGACCACTGTCAAAGGAACCTCCATGCGCTTGTCATGACAATGCTTCACGACCTTGTCATCCAAATTCTCAGTGGCCCTTTTCATCACAATTCACCATGCCCTTGTCATCTCAATGCTCTATGACCCTTGTCATCACAATGCTCCAAGCACTTGTCATCACAATGATCCATTATTTTTTTAAACACAATACTCCATGACATTTGGCATCACAATGCTCCACGTCATTGTCATCAAAAAGGACCATGATATATGTCATCACAATGCTCCCTGACACCTGTCTTTACAAACTCCTAGACCTTGTCATCACAATGCTCCTTGCCCTTGTCATCACAATGTGCCATGCCCATTGTCATCCCAATAATCCATGAAACTTGTCAGAACTATGCTCCATGCCCCTGTGATCACAATGCTCCTTTCCCTTGTCATCACAATGCTCCATGTCCCCTGTCATCACAATGCTCCGTGACTCCAGTCATCACAATGCTTCGTGATATTTGTCACCACGAAATCCATGAACTTTTCATCACAATGCTCTTTGACCCTTGTCATCACAATGCTCCATGCACTTGTTAGCACAATGCTCCATGACCCATGTCATCACAATGTGCCATGCTCTTGTCATCACAATGCTCCACAACTTTGTCATCACAATGCTCCATAAACCTTGTCATCACAATGCTCCATGCACTTCTCATCAAAATGCTCTCTCACCAATGATATCACAATGTTCCATCACTAGTCTTCACAATTCTCCCTCACCCCTGTCATCACTATGTTCCATGACCCATCTCATCACGATGTTACCTACCCTTATCATCACAATGCTCCATGACCCCTGACATCACAATGTTCCATAACCCCTGTCTTCAATATGTTCCTTGACCCTTTTCTTCAAATTGCTCCATGAACCTGTCATCACAATGCCCCCTGCCTTGCTCATCACAATGCACCATGCCCTTCTCATCAAAATGCTCCATAACATTTGTCATCACTTAGCTACATGACCCTTGGTATCACAATGCTCCATGCTTTTGTCATCACAATGCTCCATGAACCCTATCATCACATTGCTCCATGCCATTGTCTTCACATAGTTCCATGACGCTTGTCATCACAATGCTCGATGCCCTTCTCATCACAACATTCCATGACCTTGTCATTACAATCCTCCATGACACATGTATGAGAGTGTTCCGTACCCTTTTCCTCACATGGCTCCATGACCCTTGTCATAACAATGCTCCATGACCCACAGTGACAGTAATCAATGAGAAAGTTCCCATGTGTTAGTTCTCATAATGATAGTTCTTGTAAGAGTGCTTATGTTGGCAGTGCTAGTGGTGACAGTGTTCTTGGTGACAGTGCTCATGGTGGCAGTGCCCATGGTGGGACTACCGATGGTGACACTCTCCATGGTGACAGTGCACATGGTCATGGTGCATCTGGTGGTAATGCAATATAGTGACAGTCCTCATTGTGAGATTGCTCATGGTGATAGTGCCCATGGTGTGTTCCCATGGTTACAGTGCTCACGGTGACAGTGCCCATGGTGACAGTGAACACTGTGAGACTGACCTTTGTGGTTGGGCCCTTGGTGATACTTCTTATCATGATAGTGCTCAAGGTACCAGTTTCATGTTAATAGTGCTCATGGTAGCATTGCCCACAATGAGAGTGCCAAGGGTGTGAATACAGACTTTGACAGTGCCCATGGTGACTTTTCACTCTGTGACAGTGCCCTTGGGGACAGTGAGCACGGTGAGATTTCTCAAGGTGATAGTGCCCATTGTATCAGTTTTCATAGTGACAAGATCCATGGCGTCAGTGCCCATCATGGCATTGCTCACAGTAATAGTTCTCACGATGAGAGTGTCCATGGTGATATTACCCACGGTTACAGTAATCAGTGATAAAATGCTCATGGTGACAGTGCCCATGGCGATAGTGCCCATGGTGAGAGTCTGCACATTGATAGTGCCCATGGTGGCAGTTCCTATTGTGAAAGTGCTCCTGATGACATTGTCCATGTTGGTAGTTACCATGGTGACAGTGCTCATGGTGATAGTAACCATGGTAACAGTGCACATGGTGGACGTGTCCATGGTGACAGTGCCCATGATGACAGTACTCATGGTGATAGTTCTCATGTTGAAAGTGCCCATGGTGACATTTCACATGGTGGCAGTGAAAAATGGTAACAGTGCCCATGTTGACCCTTCTCATTGTGACAGTGCTCATGGTGAAATCCCATGCAGACAGTACTAACGGTGACAGTTCTCATGGGTGCAGTGCCCATGGTGACAGTGCTCACAGTGATAATGCCCATGGTCGCAGTGCCCATGGTGACACTGCCCATGATGACAGTTCCTATGGGGACAGTGCCCATGGCACCATTGCTTATGGTGACAGTGCTCATGGTAACAGTGCCCATGGTGTCAGTGACCACGGTGAGAGTGCTCACAGTGAAAGTGCCCATGGTGAGAGAGCTCATGGTGCCAGTCCGCATTGTGCCAGTACCCATGGCGACAGTGCTCATGGAGACAGTGAGCACCGTGAGAGTGCTCACGGTGATAGAGCTCATGGTAATAATGCAAATGGTGATAGTGCAAATGTTGACAATACCCATGGTGACAGTACTAATGTTGAAAATACCCATGGTGGCAGTTCTCATAGCGACAGTTCTCATGGTGACAGTGCTCATAATAGCAGTGCCTAAGGTGGTGACAGTGCTAATGGTGACACTGCTCTTGGTGGCAGTTCCCATGGGGACAGTACTGATGGTGACACTGTGCCTAGTTACACTGCCCATGGTAACCGTGCTCACGTTGATAGTGCACATCGTGACAGTGCCCATGGTGGTAGTTCACCTGGTGGCAGTGCTAAATAGTGACAGTGCACATGCTGACAGTGTTCATGGTGATAATGCCCATGGTGACAGTGCACAGGGTGATAATGGGCACTATTACAGTGTTCATGGTGACAGAACCCAAAGTGGCAGTGTCTATGGTGACAGTGCTCACAATGACAGTGCCCATGCTGACAGTGCCGACAGTAACAGTGCCCATGGTGACACTTCTCACGGTGACAGTGCCCATGGGGACAGTTAGCATGGTGAGATTTCTCACGGTGATAGTGCCTGTTGTTACAGTGCTCACAGTGACAATGCCCATTGTGCCAGTGTCCACAGAGACATTCCGCACGGTCATATTTTGCACGGTGATAGTGCCTATGGTGATATTACCCATGGTGACACTGCACATGGTTGCAGTGCAAAATGATGACAGTGCCCATGGTGACATTGCTCATGGTGACTTTGCTTACTGTGATAATCCTTACGCTGAAAGTGCCCATGATGACACTGCACATAGTGTCATTGTTCATGGTAACAGTGTTCACGGTGATAGTTCCAATGGTGAGAGTGGACATGGTGACAGTGCCCATAGTCACAATTCTCATGGTGTAGTGCTCATAGTGACACTGCCCATGGTGAAGTTATGCAGGGTGACAGTAATCAAGGTGACAGTGCTCATGGTGATAGTGCCCATGGTGACAGTGTCAATGTTCCCAATTCTCACAGTGATAATGGCTATGGTGAGAGTACCTAGGGTGACAATGCCCATGGTGACAGTGCCCAAGGGGCCATGCCCATGGTGACAGTGCTCATCGTGACAGTGCTCACATTGGCAGTGCCACTAATAAACGTGCTCATTGTGGCAGTGCTCATGGTGTCAATGCTCATGGTGACAGTGCCCATGTTTTCAGTGTTTATTGTGATAGATGTCACGGTGTCAGTACCCACAAGGACAATGCCCATGCTGACAAAGCCCATGGTGATACTTCCCATTGTAAAAGTGCCCATGGTGACAGCGGCCATTGAGACAAGTCCCATGGTGACACTGCTCATGGTGACAGTGCCATTGGTGAGAGTGCCAAGAGTGACAGTGCTCATGGTGAAACTGCCCATGGACACATTGTCTATGGTGATAGTGCTCATGGTGACAACCACACGGTGACAGTGCCAATGGTGATAGTCCCAGTGGTGACAGATCTTATGTTGAATGTGACCATGGTGAGATTTCTCATGGTGACAGTGCCTATGGTGAAAATTCTCATAGTGACAGTGCTCATGGTAACAGTGCTCATGGTGATATTACCCATGGTGACAGTACTCATGGTAAAAGTGCCCATGGTGACACTGCACATTGTGGCCATGCAAAATGGTGACAGTGCCCATGGTGAAATTGATCATGATGACATTGTGTGCGGTGAGAGTCCTTACGGTGATAGTGTGTATGGTGAAACTGCACACAGTTACAGTGCTCATGGTGACAGTGTTCATAGTGAGAGTGCCGATGGTGAATGTGTCCATGGTGACAGTGTCCATAGTCACAATTCACATGGTGTAGTGCTCACGGTGACAGTGCCCATGGGGAAGAAACAGAGTGTGACAGTATTCATGGGGACATTGCTCATGGTGATAGTGCCCATAGTGAAAGTGACCATGTTCACAGCTCTCACGGTGATAGTGCCCATGGTGACAATACCCAGGGTGACAGAGCACATGGTAAAAGTGTTCACGCTGACAGTGCCCATGGTGACATTACCTAAGGTGAAAATTCCCATGCTGAGAGTGCTCATGGTAACAGTGCCCATGGTGACAAAACCCAGGGTGTCCTGCCTATGTTGACAGTGATCATGGTGACATTGCTCATATGGACAGTGCTATAAGTGACAGTGCTCATTGTGGCAGTGCTCATGGTGACTGTACCCATGGTTACAGTGTTTATGGTGATCGATGTCACGGTGGCTGTGCCGATGGGGACAGTGCCCACAATGACAAAGCCCATTTTGATACTTCCCATTGTGACAGTGCCCACAGTGACAGAGCAAATGGTGACAGTGCCCGAGATAAGAGTGCCCATGGTGAGAGTGATAACAGTGACTGTGCCCATGGTGACAGCACCCAGTGTGACAACGCCCATTGTGACAGTGCTCATGGTGGCCATGCCGATGCTGACAGTGCCGATGGTGATAGTGCCAATAGTGAGACTGCTCATGGTGAAACTGCCAATGGAGATACTGCCCATGGTGATAGTGCTCAACGTGACAACCCCTCGGAGGCAGTGCCAATGGTGAGAGTTCTCGTGGTGACAGTTCTCACTGTGAAAGTGACCCTGTTGAAATTGCTCATGGTGACAGTATGCATGGTGACAGTGCTTAAGGTGATACTCTCCATTTTGACAGTGCCCATGGTGACTGTTCTCATGGTGACAGTGCCTATGGTGATAATGCTCTTAGTGACAGTGCTCACGGTGACAGTGCCCACGGTAGACAGTGACCACGGTGACTGTTCTCACTGTGATAGTGCCCATGGTGACAGTGTTCACGGTGACACTCTGCATTGAGGTTGTGTCCGTGGTGACAGTGTTCAGGGTGATAGTGCTCACAGTGATATTACTCACGTTGACAGTGCCCAAGGTCACAATACCGACGGTGACAGTAATCATGGTGAAAGTGCCCATGGTGGCAGCTCTCATAGTGACAGTTCTTGTGACAGTGCTCTTGTTGGCAGTGACTATGGTGAGACTACCGATGGTGACACTGCCCATGGTGACAGTGCACATGGTCATGCTGCATCTGGTGGCAGTGCAAAATAGTGACAGTGCCCATGGTGATATTGCTCATGGTGATAGTGCCCATGGTGAGAGTGCCCATGTTTACAGTGCTCATGTTTACAGTGCCCATGCTGACAGTGCCCCTGGTGACAGTGCAGACCGTGAGAGTGCTCATGGTGGCCATGCCCATGGTGACAGTTCTTATCATGATAATGCTCACGGTAGCAGTGTTCATGGTAATAGTGCTCACGGTGGCAGAGCCCACAATGAGAGTGCCAAACGGGAGAATACTGACTGTGACAGTCCACATGGTGACATTTCTCTCTGTGACAGTGCCCTTGGGGACAGTTAGCATGGTGAGCTTTCCCATGATAAGATCTGTCACCATGGGCACGTCCACCAAGCGCACTCTCACGGTGTGCACTGTCACCAGGGGCACTGTCACTATGGGCACTGTCACCATGAGCATTGTAACCGTGGGCCCTTTACCATGGGCATTATAACTATGAGCAATATCACCATGGGCACTGTCACTATTTTGCACTGCCACCAGATGCACCATGACTATGTGCACTGTCACCATGGGCAGTGTCACCATCGGTAGTCTCACCATGGACACTACCACCATGAGCACTGTCACCCACAGCACTGTCACCACGAGCACTGCCACCATGAGCACTTTCACCATGATTACTGTCACTTTGGGCACTGTCAACTTGAGTACTATCACCGTGAACACTATCACCCTGAGCACTGTCACCACGGGCACAGTCTCAATGCGGACTGTCACCATGAAGAGTCACAATGGACACTATCACGGTGAGAACAGTCAACGTGGTTACTGGCACCAAGGGCACTGTCACTGTGAGCACTGTCAATAAGAGCATTATCACCATAGGCACTGTCACCGTGAGAACAGTCACCATGTGCAGTGTTAACATGGAGACTATCACCTTGAACACTGTCACTATGAGCAGTGTCACCATGAGCAATTACAACAGGGTCACTTTCACCGTGAGAACTGTCATCACCGGTACTGTCACTATTGGCACTGCCTCCGAAGGGTTGTCACGATGAGCACTATCACCATGGGCAGTGTCTCCATGGGCAGTTTCACCATGAGCACCCTCACTATTGGCACTATCACCATTGGAACTGTCAACATCGGCACGGTCACTGTGAGCACTCTCACAATGGGTGCTGTCACACTGGTCGCTGTCACCATAGGCACAGTCACCATTGGCAGTTTCACCATGGACACCGTGATCTTGGGCAATGTCACCATGGGCTCTGTCACCGGGGCACTCTCACAATGGGAAATATCATTATGGGCTATGTCAGCCTGGGCACTGTCACCGTGGGCCATGCAACCCTGACATCTATCACCATAAGCTCTGTAAACATGGGCACTAACACCATGGGCACTGTCACCATGAGCACTACACCATGAGAATTGTGACTATGGGCACTGTCACCATGGGCACATTCACCATCGGCACTCTAGCCGTGAACACCGTCACCATGAGCACTGTCACTGTCTGCAGTTTCACCATACACACGATCACTGTAAGTACTATCACCATAAGCAATGTCAACATGAGCAATATCACCATGGACACTGTCACCATTTTGCACTGCAACCATGTGCAGTGTCACCATGGGCACTTTTACCATGAGTACTGTCACCATGGGTAATATCACCATGGGCACAGTCATTGTGAGCACTGTTACTATGATAATTTTCACCATAGGCACTGTCACCGTGAGAACAGTCACCATGGGCACTGTCAACATGGAGACCATCACCTTGAGCAAAGTTACCATGAGCACTGTGACCATGAGAAATGTCACCATGGTTTCATTCAACATAAGAACTGTCACCACGGGGAATATTACCATTGGCACTGTCTCCATGGGGTTGTCACCATGAACACTATCACCATGGGCAATGTCACAGAGGTGTTGTCACCATGAGCACTATCACCATGGGAAACGCCTCCATGGACAGTTTCACCATGAACACTGTCACCGTGAACACTTTCACCATGGGCCTTGTCACACTGTGTGCTGTCACCATGGGCATTCTCACCGTGGGCACTGTCACAAAGGGAAGTATCACCATTGGCTTTATCTGCGTGGGCACTGTCCCCGTGGACACTGACACCTTGACATATATCACCATAAACACTGTAAACATGGTCACTGTCACCATGAGCACGGTCACCATGAGCACTGCCACACTGAGCAATGTTATTTATGGCACTGTCAACATGAGCACTGTTACCATGGGCATGACACCATGGGCTCTGTCACCATGGGCATTGTCACCCTATGTACTCTCACCATAGGCATTAGCACTGTGAGAATTGTGAACATGGGCACTGTTCCCATAGGCATTATCACAATGAGCACAGTCACCATGAGTACTGTCACCCTGGGTATTCACACCATGGGCACTGTCACTGTGAGCACTACACCATGAGAATTGTGACTATGGGCACTGTCACCATGGACACTCTCACCATGGGAACTACCACCGTGAACACTGTAACCATGAACAATGTCACTCTGTGCAGTGTCAACATGCGCACTGTCACCGTAAGGACTATCATGGTAAGCAAATTCACCATGAGGAATGTCACCATGGGCAATGTCACCATTTTGCACTCCAACCATGTGCATTGTCACCATGGGTAATATCACAATAGACACTTTCACCGTGAGAAATGTGATCATGCAGAATGTTTCTATAAACACTGGCACCATGGGCATTGTCACTGTGAGAACTGTCACAATGGGCACTATAACCATGACAAATTTCACCATGCTAAATATCCCTATGGGCATTCTCACTGTGAGAAGGGTCACCATGGGCACTGTTACTGTCGGCACTGTCACCATGGGCACTGTCATTGTGGGCACTGTCACCATGTCTACTGCCACCTTGGGCTCTGTCAACATGAACACTCTAACAATGCCCATTATCACCATGTACACTGTCACCATGGGCACTATCACCATGAGCACTGTCAGCATGTGCATTGTTACTATTTAACACTGTCACCAGGTGAACTACCACCATGGGCACTGTCACAAGGTGCACTATCACCATGAGCACAGTTACCATGGGCACTGTAACAATGCAAAGTGTCATCATTGGTACTGTCCCCATGGGAACTGCCACCAAGAGCACTGTCACCATTAGCACTGTCACCATGTGCACTCCAACTTTGGGCACTGCTAATATGAGCACTGTCACCATGAGTACTGTCGCTATGAGAACTGCCATCATGTGTATTTTCACCATTAGTACTGTCATCATGTGTATTGTCACCATTTGCACTATCACCATGAGCACTATTACCTTGAACACTATGACGGTGAGCACTCTCACTGTGGTCACTGTCACCATGGGTACTGGCACAATGTGGACTGGCACCATGAGCCCTGTCACCATGGGCACTATCACTGTGAGCACTCTAACCGTGGTCACTGTCACCATGGGCACTGTTACCATAAGCACTGTCACCATAGGAATTGCACCATGGGAACTGGCAACATGGGCACTCTCATCATGGGCATTGTCACCATGGGCACTGTTACCATGGGCACTAGCATCAATGGTGCTATCACTGTGAGCACTGTCACCATGGGTACTGCAACCATGAGAAGTGTCTCCATGAGTACTTTCTGCATGGGTTGTCACCATGTGCACTGTCACCATGAGAACTGTCAACATGGGCAGGGTTTCCATTTTTCACTGACACCATGTGCAATGTCACCATGGGCACTATCACTGTGAGAACTGTCACCGTGAGTACTGTCACCATGGGAACTACCAAAATGGGCAATGTCATCATGAGCACTTTCACAATGGGAACTGCCACCATGGGTACTGTAAACGTGCGGACTCTCACCATGGTCACTATCACCATGGGCACTGTCACTGTGAGCACTGTTACCGTCGCCACTATCAGTATGAGCACTATTACTGTGAGCACTACCAGCGTGAGCACTCTCACCGTGTTAACTGTCACCATGGACACTCTCACTGTGAGCACTGTCACCTTGAGCAATGGCACAATGTAGACTGTCACCATGAGCATTGTCATCATGGGAACTATCACTGTTAGAACTGTCACTGTGGTCACTTTCACCATGTGAACTGTCACCATGGGCAGTGTCACCATTGGTAGTCTCACCATGGTCAATGTCACAATGAGCACTGTCACCAAGAGCCCTATCACCACGAGCACTGCCACCATGAGCACTGTCAAAAGAACTGTCACTATGAGAACTGGCACCATGGGCACTTTCACCATGATTACTGTCACCGTGTGTATCATCACCTTGGGCACTGTCAACGTGAGTGCTATCACCGTGAGCACTATCACCCTGAGCACTGTCACCACAGGCACAGCCTCAATGAAGATGGTCACAAAGAACACTGTCTCCATGGGCACTATTACGGAGAGAACAGTCACCGTGTTCACTGTAACCATGGGCACTCTCACCGTGCGCAGTGTAACTAAGGGTATTATCACCATAGGCACTGTCTCCGTGAGAACAGTCACCATGGGCACTGTCAAAATGGAGAAGACTATCACCTTGAGCACTGTCATCTTGAGCACTGTCACCATGGGCACTATTACCATGGGTAATGTTTTCATGGGCAAATACCAGGTGAGCACTTTCAACATGGGCACTGTCATCATGGGCACTGTCACGAAGAGCACTGCCACAATGAGCAGTGTCACCATGTGCACTCTCACCATGTGCACTATCACCGACTGTATGTTTACCATTGGCCCTATCACAAAGTGCAGTGTCACCATCAGTTCTGTTCCCATGGAAACTCTCACCAAGTGCACTGCCACCATGAGCACTGTCAAAATGAGCACTGTCACTTTGGTCCCTGCTATAATGAGCACTGTCACCCTGAGAACTATCACTATGAAAAATGCTGCCATGGGTATTTTCACCATGAGAACTGTCACCATGGGTATTGTCACCAGTGGCACTATCACCATGAGGACTATTACCGCGAGCACACTCACTGTGAACACTGTCACCATGGGCACTTCTACAATGTGGACTTTCACCATGAGCCCTGTCACCATGGGCACTGTCACCATGAGCACTGTCAACGTGAGCACTGTCACCGTGGGCATTGTCACCATGGGCCCTGTCATCATTGGCACTGCCACTATGGGAACTGTCACTGTGAGCACTGTCACCATGGATACTGCAATGATGAGCACTGTCACCGTGAGCATTGTCACCATGAGCACTGTCACTGTGTGCAGTGTCCCCTTACACACTATCACAATACGGACTATCACTGTAAGCAATATCACCATGAGCAATGTAACCATGGGCCCTGTCACCATGTGCACTATCAGCATGGGCAGTGCCACCATGGGCCCGTTATCATTGAGTACTGTCAACATGGGTAATATCACCATGGGAACTGTCACCGTGAGAACTATCACCGTGAGCAATGTCATAATGGGCCCTGTCGCCATGGGTCTTGTCACTATGAGCACTGTCAGAATTAGTCTTATCACAGTGAGCACTCTCACCATGGTAACTGTCCCCATGGGCACTGTCACCATGATAACTGTCATCATGGGCACTGTGACTGTGGACACTGCCACCGTGAGCATTATTACCATGAACACTGCAACCGTTAGAACTATCCTCATAAGTACTGTCTCCATGGGCACTGTCACGATTGGCATGGCAAACATGGGCCCTCTCAATGTGTGCACTCTTACCCAGGGCACTGCCACCATGGGCACTGTCACAGTGAGCACTGTCACCGTGAGCAATGCCACAATGAGCACTGTCACTTCTGGCACTGCTTACATGAGCAGTGTCACCATGGGCATGACACCCTGGAAAATGTCACCATGGGCACTGTCACCATGAGCACTCTCAGCTTGGGCATTACACCCTAGGTACTGGGACCATGGGAACATTCACCATGAGCATTGTTATCATGAGCTCTGTCTCCCTGGGTATTGTCACCATGGGCACTATCAATGTGAGAATTATGATCATTGACACTGTCAACATAGGCACTATCACCATGAACACTGTCACCATGAGTAATGTCACCCTGGGTATTGTCACCATGGGCTCTGTCACCGTGAACACTACACCATTGGAATTGTGACTATGGGCACTGTCACCATGTGCACTATCACTGTGAGCAAATTTACCATGGGCAATATCACAATGTGCAGAGTCACCTTCGGTAATGTCCCCAGGGGATCTGCCACCAGGTGTACTGTCACCACTAGCAATGGCACCACGGGCACTGCCACCATGGGCACTGCCACCATGAGCATTATTACGATTAACACTGCTACGGTGAGCAGTATCATCATAAATACTCTCACCATTGACACTGTCACAATTGGCATGACCACCATGTGCATACTCATGGTGTGTACTGTCACCAGGGGCACTGCCACCATATGCAGGGTCATCATGAGCACTGTAACCATGGGCACTCTCACCATGGGCACTGACATCATGAGCAGTGTCACCGTGGGCAATGTCAGCAGGGGCCTGGTCACATGGGTGCTTTCACCATGGGCATTCTCACCTTTAGCACTTTCACTATGGGTACTGTCAGCAGGGGTACTACCACCATGGGTAATGTTATCAGGGACACTTTCTAGGTGAGCACTTTCAACATGGGCACTGTCATCATGGGCACTGTCAACATGGGCACTGTCACCATGGCCTTTGTCTTCGTGAGCACTGTCAACAGTTTCACTGTCACTGTAAGCTCTCTCACCTTTGCACTGTGATGGTGAGCACTGTCACCATGCGTCTATAACCGTGGTCATTGGCAGCATGAGCAGTGTCACTGAGGGCACTGCCTCCATGAGCACTATCACCATGAGCACAGCCACTGTGAACTCTATCACCATAAGCACTGTAATCATTCTGCACTGTCCCCATGTGCACTGCCACAATGAGGAGTGTCACCATGGGCACTTCTACCATGAGCACTGTCACCATGAGCACTGTCACAGTGAGCCGTGTCTCCATGGTCAATCTCAACCTGTGTACTCTCACCAAGTGCACTATCCCCGATAGCAAGCTTACCATTGGCTCTGTCACAAAGAGCAGTGTCACCATCAGTACTGTTCCCATGGGAACTGTCACCAAGTGCACTGTCACTATGAGCATTGTCATCACGAGCACTGCCACCTTGTACCCTGCCATTATGAGCACTGTCACCCTGGGAACTATCGCTATATAAACTGTCACAATGGGTATTGTCACCATTTGTACTGTCACCATGTGCACTATCACAGCAAGGACTATCACCTTAAGTAATATCACCAAGCATAATATCACCAGGGACTCTGTCACCATTTTGCACTGCCAACATGTGCACTCTCACCATAGGCAGTGTCACCATAGGCACTTTATTATTGAGTACTCTCTCCATGGTTAATATCACCAAGGGCATTGTCACTGTGACAACTATCACCGTGAGCAATATCATGATTGGCCCAGACGTCATGGGACTTGTCACTATGAGCACTGTCACAATGGGCACTATCACCGTGAGCAGTCTCACTGTGGTATCTGTCACCATGGGCACTGTCACCATGGGCACTGTCACCATGGGCACAGTAATTTTCGGCACTGTGCCATGGGCACTGTCACTGTGGGCACTGCCACCGTGAGCAGTATTATGATGAACACTGCTACTGTGAGCAGTATCATCATAAATACTGTCCCCATGGACACTGTCACAATTAGCACGGCCACCATGGGCATACTCATGGTGTGCACTCTCACCAAGGGCACTGACATCATGGGCAGTGTCACCGTGGGCACTGTCACCAGGGGTCTTGTCACATGGGTGCTGTCACCATGGGTATTCCCACCATTAGCGCTTTCACTATGGATACTGTCACCAGGGGCACTACCGCCATGGATAATGTTATCACGGGCACTTTACAGGTGAGCACATTCACCATGCGCACTGTCATCATGGGCACTGTCAAAATGGGCACTGTCACCATGAGCACTGTCACCATGGCCATTGTCTTTGTGGGCACTGTCAACAGTTTCACTGTCACCGTAAGCTCTCTCACCATTGCACTGTGATGGTGGGCACTGTCACCATGCGTCTATAAACGTGGGCATTGGCAGCATGAACAGTGTCACTGAGGACACTGCCTCCATGAGCACAGCCACTGTGAACTCTATCACCATAAGCACTGTCATCATCGGCATTGTCCCCATGAGCACTGCCAAAATGAGCAGCGTCACGATGGGCACTTCCACCATGAGCACTGTCACCATGAGCACTGTCACAGTGAGCCGTGTCTCCATGGTCAATGTCAACCTGTGCACTCTCACCAAGTGCACTATCCCTAGAGCAAGCTTACTATTGGCTCTGTCACAAAGTGCAGTATCACCATCGGTACTGTTCCCATGGGAACTGTCACCAACTGCACTGTCACTATGAGCATTCTCATCACGAGAACTGCCACCTTGTACCCAGCTATTATGAGCACTGTCACCTTGAGAACTGTCGCTATAAAAACTGCCACAATGGGTATTTTCACCATGAGTACTGTCACCATGTGTATTGTCACCATTTGTACTGACACCATGTGCACTATCACCGCATGGACTATCATCTTAAGCAATATCACCATGCACAATATCACCAGGGACACTGTCACAATTTTGCACTGCCACCATGGGCACTCTCACCATAGGCAGTGTCACCATAGGCACTTTATTATTGAGTCCTCTCACCAAGGGTAATATCACCATGGGCATTGTCACTGTGACAACTATCACCGTGAGCAATATCATGATTGGCCCTGATGCCATGGGACTTGTCACTATGAGCACTGTCACAATGGGCACTATCACCGTGAGCAGTCTCACTGTGGTATCTGTCACCATGGGCACTGTCACCATAGGCACTGTCACTTTCGGCACTGTGCCATGGGCACTGCCACCATGAGCATTATTACGATGAACACTGCTACTGTGAGGAGTATCATCATAAATACTGTCACCATGGGCACTGTCCTAATTGGCATGGCCACCATATGCATACTCATGGTGTGCAGTGTCATCAGGGCCACTGCCACCATGGGAGTGTCACCATGAGCACTGTAACCATGGGCACTGTCACCATGGGCACTACCACCATGGGTAATGTTATCATGGGCACTTTCCAAGTGAGCACTTTCACCATGGGCAATGTGATCATGGGCAACGTCAACACAGGCCCTGTCACAGTGAGAACTGTCACCATGGGCACTGTCACTTTCAGCACTGTCCATGGGCACTCTCACTGTGGGCACTGCCACCGTGAGCATTATTATGATGAACATTGCTACTGTGAGCAATATCATCATAAATACTGTCACCATGGGCACTGTCCCAATTGGCACGGCCACCTTGTGCATACTCATGGTGTGCACTGTCACCAGGTCCACTGACACCATGGGCAGTGTCACCATGAGCACGGTAACCATGGGCACTGTCAAAATGGGCACTATCACCATAGGTAATGTTTTCCTGGGCAATTTCCAGGTGAACACTCAACATGGGCCCTGTCATCATGGGCAGTGTCACGAAGAGCACTGCCACAATGAGCAGTGTCACCATGTGCACTCTAACCATGTGCACGATCACCAAGTGCAAGTTTACCATCGGCCCTGTCACAAAGTGCAGTGTCACCATCGGTTCTGTTCCCATGGAAACTCTCACCAAGTGCACTGTCACCATGAGCACTGCCACAATGAGCACTGTCACTTTGGTCCCTGCTATTATGAGCACTGTCACCCTGAGAACTGTCACTATGAAAACTGCTGCCATGGGAATTTTCACCATGAGTACTGTCACCATGGGTATTGTCACCAGTGGCACTGTCACCATGAGCACTATTACCGCGAGCACTATCACTGTGAACGCTGTCACCATGGGCACATGTACATTGTGGACTTTCACCATGAGCCCTGTCACCATGGGCACTGTCACTGTGAGCACTGTCACCGTGAGCACTGTCACCGTGGGCATTGTCACCATGGGACCTGTCATCATTGGCACTGCTACCATGGGAACTGTCACTGTGAACACTGTCACCATGGGTACTGCAATGATGAGTCCTGTCACCGTGAGCACTGTCACCATGAGCACTGTCACTGTGTGCAGTGTACCCATACACACTATCACAATGAGGACTATCACCGTAAGCAATTTCACCGTGAACAATGTCTCCATGGGCACTGTCACCATGTGCAGTATCACCATGGGCAGAGCCACCATGGGCCCGTTATCATTGAGGACTGTCAACATGGGTAATATCACCATGGGAACTGTCACCGTGAGAACTATCACCGTGAGCAATGTCGTAATGGGCCCTGTCGCCATGGGCCTTGTCACTATGAGCACTGTCAGAATTGGTATTATCACAGTGAGCAGTCTCATCATGCTAACTGTCACCATGGGCACTGTCACCATGATAACTGTCACCATGGTCACTGTGACTGTGGGCACTGCCAACGTGAGCATTATTACCATGATCAGTGCAACCCTTAGAACTATCCTCATAAGTACTCTCACCATGGGCACTGTCACGATTGGCATGGCCATCATGGGCAATCTCAAGATGTGCACTCTTACCCAGGGCACTGCCACCATGGGCACTGTCACAGTGAGCACTGTCACCGTGAGCAATGCCACAATGAGCACTGTCACTTCTGGCACTGCTTACATGAGCAGTGTCACCATGGTCATGACACCCTGCTTATTGTCACCATGGGCACTGTCACCATGCGCAACCTCAGCATGGGCATTGCACCCTAGGTAGGTACTGGGACCATGGGAACATTCACCGTGGGCATTGTGACCATGAGCTCTGTCACCCTGGGTATTGTCACCATGGGCACTATCACCGTGAGAATTATGATCATGGACACTGTCACCATAGGCACTATCACCATGAACACTGTCACCATGAGTAATGTCACCCTGGGTATTGTCACCATGGGCTCTGTCACCGTTAGTACTACAGCATGGGAATTGTGACTATGGGCACTGTCACCAGGTGAAATACCACCGTGGGCCCTCTCACCATGTGCACTATCACTGTGAGCAAGGTTACCATGGGCAATGTCACAATGTGCAGAGTCACCTTCGGTAATGTCCCCAGGGGATCTGCCACCAGGTGTACTGTCACCACTAGCAATGGCACCACGGGCACTGACACCTTGGGCACTGCTATTAGGAGCACTGTCACCATGAGAACTGTCGCTATGAGAACTGTCACCATGGGTATATTCACCATGAGTACCCTCACAATAGGTATTGTCACCATTTGCACCCTCAGCATGAGCACTATTATGGTGAGCACTATCACCGTTAGCACTTTCACCATGGGCACTGGCACAATTCGGACTCTCACCAAGAGCCCTGTCATCATGGGCACTATCACCTTGAGCACTGTCACCATAGGCAACATCAGCGTGGGCACTTTCACCATGGGCACTGTCATCATGTGCAGTGTCACCGTTGGGAAGTGTCACAATGGGCAATGTCACCATGGGCACTGCCACCATAGGCACTGTCACCATGAGCACTCTCAGTATGGTTTGTCACCGTGTGCACTTTCACCAAGAGCACTGTCATGGTGGGCAGTGTTACCTTGTGCTCTATCACCGCAAGTACTATCACGTTAAGCAATGTCACCATGAGCAATATCACCATTGGTACTGTCACCATGTTGCACTGCCATCATGTGCACTATCACCATAGGCACTGTCACCATGGGCACTTTATCATTGAGTACTCTCACCATGGGTAATATCACCATAGGCATTGTCACCATGACAACTATCACTGTGAGCAATATCATGATTGGCCCTGGCGCCATGGACCTTGTCACTATGAGCACTGTCACAATGGGCACTATCACCGTGAGCAGTCTCACTGTGGTACCTGTCACCATGGACACTGTCTCCCTTAGACCTGTCACCATGGGCACTGTCACTTTTGGCACTGTCCACGGGCACTGTCACTGTGGGCACTGCCACCATGAGCATTACTATGATGAACATTGCTACTGTGAGCATTATCATCATCAATACTGTCACATGGACACTGTCCCAACTGGCACGGTCTCCATGTGCACACTCATGGTGTGCACTGTCACCTGGGGCAGTGACATCATGGGCAGTGTCACCATGAGCACTGTAACCATGGGCACTCTCACCATCAGCACTGATATCATGGGAAGTGTCACAATGGGCACTGTCACCAGCGGCCTTGTCACATGTGTGCTGTCACCATGGGCATTCTCACCATTAGCTCTTTCACTATGGGTACTGTACCAGGGCCACTACCAGCATGGGTATTGACACCATGGGCACATTCCAGGTGAGCACTTTCACCATGGGCACTGTCATCATGGGCACTGTCACCATGAGCACTGCCACCATGTCCATTGTCCTCGTGAGCAGTGTCAGCATTTGCACTCTCACCTTGAGCTCTCTCACCATTGCACTGTGATCGTGGACACTGTCACCATGCGTCTATCACCGGGGCATTGCCAGTTTGAGCAGTGTCACTAAGGGCACTGCCTCCATGAGCACTATCACCATGAGCACAGCCACTGTGAACTCTATCACCTTAAGCACTCTCATCATCGGCACTGTCCCCATGTGCACAGCCACAATGAGCTGTGTCACCATGGGCACTTTCACCATAAGCACTGTCACCATGAACTTTCTCACAGTGAGCCATGTCTCCATGGGCAATGTCACCATGGGCACTTTCACCATATGCCCTATCACTGTGAGCAAGTTTACCGTTGGCTCTGTCACAAAGTGCAGTATCACCTTCGGTACTGTTCCTATGGGAACTCTCAACAAGTGCACTGTCACCATGAGCACTGTCACAATGAGCACTGTCACTTTGGTCCCTACTATTATGAGCACTGTCACCCTGAGAACTGTCACTATGAAAACTGCCGCCATGGGTATTTTCACCATGAGTACTGTCACCATGGGTATTGTCACCAGTAGCACTGTCACCATGAGCACTATTACCGCGAGCACTATCACTGTGAAATCTGTCACCATGGGCACTTGTACAATGTGCACTTTCACCATGAGTCCTGTCACCATGGGCACTGTCACTGTGAGCACTGTCACCGTGAGCACTGTCACCATGTGCATTGTCACCATGGGCCCTGACATCATTGGCACTGCCACCATGGGAACTGTCACTGTGAGCACTGTCACCATGGGTACTGCAATGATGAGCACTGTCACCATGAGCAATGTCACCATGAGCACTGTCACTTTGTGCAGTGTCCCCATACACACTATCACAATAAGGACTATCACCGTAAGCAATATCACCGTGAGCAATGTCACCATGGGCACTGTCACCATGGGCACTGTCACCATGGGCAGGTTATCATTGAGGACTGTCAACATGGGTAATATCACCATGGGAACTGTCACCGTGAGAACTATCACCGTGAGCAATGTCATAATGGGCCCTGGCGCCATCGCCATGTCACTATGAGCACTGTCAGAATTGGTATTATCACAGTGAGCAGCCTCACCATAGTAACTGTCCCCATGGGCACTGTCACCGTGATAACTGTCACCATGGGCACTGTGACTGTGGGCAATGCCACCGTGAGCATTATTACCATGAACACTGCAACCGTTAGAACTATCATCATAAGTACTGTCACCATGGGCACTGTCACGATTGGCATGGCCAACATGGGCACTCTCAAGGTGTGCACTGTTATCCAGGGCACTGCCACCATGGGCACTGTCACAGTGAGCACTGTCACCGTGAGCAATGCCTCAATGAGCACTGTGACTTCTGGCACTGCTTACATGAGCAGTGTCACCATGGGGATGACACCCTGGTTATTGTCACCATGGGCACTGTCACCATGCGCACTCTCAGCATGGGCATTACACCCTAGGTAGGTACTGGGACCATGGGAACATTCACGGTGAGCATTGTGACCATGAGCTCTGTCACCCTGGGTATTGTCACCATGGGCACTATCACCGTGAGAATTATGATCTTGGACACTGTCACCAAAGGCACTATCACCATGAGCACTGTCACCATGAGGAATGTCACCCTGGGTATTGTCACCATAGGCTCTGTCACTGTGAGGACTACACCATGGGAATTGTGACTATGGGCACTGTCACCAGTTGCAATACTATCATGGGCACTGTCACCATGTGCACTATCACTGTGAGCAAAGTTACCATGGGCAATGTCACAATGTGCAGAGTCACCTTCGGTAATGTCCCCAGGGGATCCGCCACCAGGTGTACTCCCACCACTAGCAATGGCACCACGGGCACTGCCACCTTGGGCACTGCTAGTAGGAGCACTGTCACCTTGAGAACTGTCGCTATGAGAACTCTCACCATGGGTATTTTCACCATGAGTACCCTCACCATAGGTATTGTCACCGTTTACACTGTCAGCATGAGCATTATTATGGTGAGCACTATCACCGTAAGCACTTTCACCATTGGCACTGGCACAATTCGGACTCTCACCAAGAGCCCTGTCACCATGGGCACTATCACCATGAGCACTGTCACCATAGGCAACGTCAGCGTGGGCACTTTCACGGTGGGCACTGTCATCATGTGCAGTGTCACTGTGGGGAAGTGTCACAATGGGCAATGTCACCATGGGCACTGCCACCATAGGCACTGTCACCATGAGCACTCTCAGTATGGTTTGTCACCGTGTGCGCTTTCACCAAGAGCACTGTCATGGTGGGGAGTGTTTCCATGCGCTCTATCACCGCAAGTACTATCACGTTAAGCAATGTCACCATGAGCAATGTCACCATTGGTACTGTCACCATGTTGCACTGCCATCATGTGCACTATCACCATAGGCACTGTCACCATGGGCACTTTATCATTGAGTACTCTCACCATGGGTAATATCACCATAGGCATTGTCACCATGACAACTATCACTGTGAGCAATATCATGATTGGGCCTGTCGCCATGGACCTTGTCACTATGAGCACTGTCACAATGGGCACTATCACCGTGAGCAGTCTCACTGTGGTACCTGTCACCATGGACACTGTCTCCCTTAGAACTGTCACCATGGGCACTGTCACTTTTGGCACTGTCCACGGGCACTGTTACTGTGGGCACTGCCACCGTGAGCATTATTATGATGAACATTGCTACTGTGAGCACTATCATCATAAATACTCTCACCATGGACACTGTCACAATTGGCACGGTCACCATGTGCATACTCATGGTGTGCACTGTCACCAGGGGCACTGCCACCATGGGCAATGTCACCATGAGCACTGTAACCATGGGCACTCTCACCATCGGCACTGACATCATGGGCAGTGTCACCATGGGCACTGTCACAAGCGGCCTTTTCACATGGGTGCTGTAACCATGCGCATTCTCACCATTAGCTCTTTCACTATGGATACTGTACCAGGGGCACTACCACCATGGGTATTGACATCATGGGCCCTTTCCAATTGAGCACTTGCACCATGGACACTGTCATCATGGGCACTGTCACCATGAGCACTGCCACCATGGCCATTGTCCTCGTGGGCAGTGTCAGCATTTACACTGTCACCGTGAGCTCTCTCACCATTGCACTGTGATTGTAGACACTGTCGCCATGCGTCTATCACCTGGGCATTGCCAGCTTGAGCTTTGTCACTAAGGGCACTGTCTCCATGAACACTATCACCATGAGCACAGCGACTGTGAACTCTATCACCTTAAGCACTGTCGTCATCGGCACTGTCCTCATGTGCACTGCCACAATGACCTGTGTCACCATGGGCACTTCCACCATGAGCACTGTCACCATGAACCCTGTCACAGTGAGCCATGTCTCCATGGGCAATGTCACCTTGGGCACTTTCACCATGTGCACTATCACTGCGAGCAAGGTTACCGTTGGCTCTGTCACAAATTGCAGTGTCACCATCAGTATTGTTCCTATGGATACCTTCACCAAGGGCACTGTCACCATGAGCACTGTCACCACTTCCACTGCCACCTTGTTCCATGCTATTATGAGCACAGTCACCCTGAGAACTGGTGCTATGAGAACTGCCACGATGCGTATTTTCACCATGAGTACTGTCGCCATGGGTACTGTCACCATTTGCACTGTCACCATGTGCACTATCACCGCAAGTATTATCACCTTAAGCAATGTCACCATGTGCAATGCCACCATGGACACTGTAACCATTTTGAACTGCCACCATGTGGACTATCACCTTGGGCACTGTCACCATGGGCACTTTATCATTGAGTACTGTCACCATGGGTAATATCTCCATGGGCCCTGTCTCCATGAGAACTATCACCGTGTGCAATGTTACCAAGAGCACTGTCACCATGAGCACTGCCACCTTGCACACTTCTATTATGAGCACTGTCCCCATGAGAATGGTAACTATGAGAAATGCCACAATGGGTATTTTCACCAGGAGTACTGTCACCATGGGTATTGTCACCATTTGTGATGTCACCATGAACACTGTCACCATGGGCACTATCACCATGAGAACTGTCAGCATGGGCACTGTCACTGTCAGCACTTTCACCTTAGGCACTGCTACCATGCACAATGTCACCATGGGCACTATCACTGTGAGCACTGTCAACATGAGAACGTCACCAAGGGCACTGTCAACATGTGTACTCTCTCCAAGGGCAATTTCACCATTAGCACTGTGTCACCACGGGCAGTATCACCACGAGCATTATCACTGTGGACACTGTTACCAGGGACACTGTCAGTTTCAGTACTGTCACCATGGATACTGCAACCATGAGCACTGTCACCATGAGCATTGTCACCATTGGCATTATCACCCTGTGCACTCTCACCATGGGCAGTATCACCATGAGAACTGTCAGAATGGGCACTTTATCATTGAGTACTCTCACCATGGGTAATATCACCGTGGGCACTGTCACCATGACAACTATCACCGTGAGCAATAACATGATTGGCCCTGGCGCCATGGGCCTTGTCACTCTGAGCACTGTCACAATGGGCACTATCACCATGAGCAGTCTCCCTGTGGTATGTGTCACCATGGGCCCTGTCACTTTTGGCAATGTCCATGGCCACTGTCATTGTGGGCACTGCCACCATGAGCATTATTACAATGAACACAGCTACTGTGAGCAGTATCATCATAAATACTGTCACCACGGGCACTATCACAATTAGCATGGCCATCATATGCATACTCATGGTGTGCACTGTCACCAGGGGCACTGCCACCATGACCAGTGTCACCATGAACATTGTAACCATGGGCACTGTCGCCATGGGCACTGACATCATGTGCAGTTTCATCGTAGGCACTGTCACCAGGGGCCTTGTCACATGGGTGCTGTCACCATGGTCATTCTCACAATTAGCACTGTCACTATGGGCACTGTCACAAGGGTCCCTACCACTGTCGGTATTGTTATCATGGACCCTTTCCAGGTAAGCACTTTCACCATGGGCACTGTCATCATGGGCATTGTCACCATGGGCACTGTCACTGTGGGCACTGCCACCATGAGCATTATAATGATGAACACTGCTACCGTGAGCAGCAACATCATAAATACTGTCACCAGGGGCACTGCCACCATGGGCAGTGTCACCATGAGCACTGTAACCATGGACACTGTCACCGTGGGCACTGTCACCATGGGCCTTGGCACATGGGTGCTGTCATCATGGCCATTGTCTTCTTGGACACTGTCACCAGTTTCAATGTCACCGTAAGCTCTCTCACCATTGCACTGCGATGGTGGGCACTGTCACCATACGTCTATCATCATGGGCATTGCCAGCATGAGCAGTATCACTGAGGGCACTGCCTCCGTGAGCACTATCACCATGACCACAGCCACTGTGAACTCTATCACCACAAGTACTGTCATCATCCGCACTGTCACCATTAGCACTGCCACAATGAGCAGTGTCACCATGGGCACTTCCACCATGAGCACTGTCACCATGAGCATATTCACACTGAGCTTTGTCTCCATGGGCAATGTCACCATGGGCACGCTCACCATGTGCAATATCCCCGAGACAAAGGTTACCATTGGCCCTGTCACAAAGTGCATTTTCACCATCAGTTCTGTTCCCATGGGGACTGTCACCATGGGCACTGTCACCACGACCACTGCCACCTTGGGCCCTGCTATTATGAGCACTGTCCCTCTGAGAATTGTCACTATGAGAACTGCCACCATGGTTATTTTCACCATGAGTACTGTCGCCATGGGTATTGTCACCTTTTGCACTGTCACCATGTGCACTATCACCGCAAGGACTATCACCTTGAGCAATGTCACCATGCACAATATCACCATGGACACTGTCACCATGAGAACTCTCACCGTGAACAATGTTACCAAGAGCACTGTCACTACGAGCACTGCCACCTTGGGCCCTGCTATTATGAGCACTGTTACCATGAGAACTGTCGCCATGGGAACTGCCACCATGGGTATTTTCACTATGAGTACTGTCACCATGGGTATTGACACCATTTGTTGTGTCACCATGAGCTCTGTCACTGTGACAAATGTCACTATTAGAATTGCCACATGGGAACTTTTACGATGAATACTCTCACCATGGGCATTTTCAACATGGGCACTGTCACAGTGAGCATAGTTACCTTGGGCACTGTCACAATGTGCAGTGTCACAATCGGTACTGTCCCCATGGGAACTGACACCAAGAACACTGTCACCTCGAACACTGCCACCTTGGGTAGTTTCAATATGAGTACTGTCACCATGGGTATTGGCACCATTTGCACTGTCACCATTAGCACTATTACCACAAGCACTATCACCATGAGCACTGTCACCATGGGCACTGGTACAATGCGGACTTTCACCATGAGCCCAATCACCATGGGCTCTATCACTGTGAGCACTCTCACCGTGTTCACTGTCACCATGGGCACTGTCACCATGAGCACTGTCACCGTAGGCAATGTCACCGTGGGCATTATCACCATGGGCCCTGTCATCATTGGCACTGCCACCATGGGAACTGTCACTGTGAGCACTGTCACCATGGGTACTGCAACCATGAGCACTGTCACCATGAACACTGTCACTGTGTGCAGTGTCCCCATGTGCACTATCACCCTAAGGACCATCACCGTAAGCAATGTCACCATGAGTAATATCACCATGGGCATTGTCACCATTTGGCCCTGCCACCATGTGCACTATCACCATGGGCACTGTCACCATGGGCCCTTTATCATTGAGTACTGTCACCATGGATAATATCACCATGGGAACTGTCACCATGAGAACTATCACCGTGAGCAATGTCATAATGGGCACTGGCGCCATGGGCCTTGGCACTATGAGCACTGTCAGAATTGGTATTATCACAGTGAGCAGTCTCACCATGTTAACTGTCACCATGGGCTCTGTAACCGTGATAACTGTCACCATGGACACTGTCACTGTCGGCACTCTCCATGGGCACTGTCACTGTGGGCACTGCCACTGTGAGCATTATTACCATGAACACTGTAACCGTTAGATCTATCACCATAAGTACTTTCACCATGGGCACTCTCACCATTGGCATGGCCACCAGGGGCACTCTCATGATGAGTACTATCACCATGGGTATTTTCACCATGGGCACTGTCACCGTTAGCAGTGTTACCATGAGCACTTTCTTTATGAGCACTGTCTCCATGGGCACTGGCAAAATGCGGAGGCTCACCGTGAGCCATGTCACCATGGGCACTATCACCGTGAGCATTGTTCCCGTGGTCACTGTCACCATGGGCAATCTCACCGTGAACATTGTCACCATAGACAATGTCACAATGGTAACTGTCACCTTGGGCACTGTCATCATAGGCATAGTCACTGTGGACACTGTCACCATGGGCACTGTCAGCTTGAGCACTGTCACCATGGGTACTGCAACCATGGGCAATATCACCATGAGCACTGTCACCATTGGCAGTATTACCATGTGCACTTGACGGAGTCCAGCTCCATTGAGTCCAGGGATTCCCGAGGGATGGATAGTGTCGGCAAAGGAAATAATTCTATTAAAATTCTTAAAGTATCAGCATTGCATGTTTCTCTTTTTCACGTCTTTATTCTTTATTCTTCTTCTATTGTTTACAATCACAGGTTTATATATTGTTGTTTATTCCATTACCAGGTACGTGGCTAAACAGTCTTAGCACAATCAAACCTCAAAATGTTCTATAAAGATTGTTTTTTAAAAAATATCCCCTAGTTTCTAGATGTCCTACTAAGATATTTCCCCAAGTTCCCATTAATCACAGGTTATTTCTTAGTAACTAAGCCAAGCAGTTATATGATAATTTTAATTGTAAAAGTTGGAGCTATTTGTTCCTATTTCTCTTCTTGCATGGGCAGCCTTTTACATGGGTTCCATGAAAATATTTACAATATACCCGGCATGCCCTTTCTTGTTGTTTCCTCCAACTGAGACAGTGTTTTCTCCCTATCCTAACAACCAATTCTGCTCTAGTCATTTGCTTTTCTATAATTAATGTTCCTTTATAATAGAACCATACATTTCCTATGTTATCAGGAACTCTGGCCCATGGCCATAACTCCATACTAGAGGGTGTTTTTCATAAAGACATGGCTTTAGTGCCAGGCTCTTAATTCTTTACCCATTTCCCCAGGGCTTTAGTGGGTACTTCCCAATCTGTTGTAGTTTCAGGAGGGGGAGTCCTAGAGGAATTTTTCTTTCACGTGGAGCAATATCCCCCAAAATTGCCCCTATATGTAAATTTATTTCCATAAAACATAACAACAGAACTGTAGTCCACCTTCCTGGCATGGCGCTGCCTTGCAGTTTCGCCTACTATTGCTCCATGACTTTGTCATGGTGCAGTGGCTCCAGGATGGCTTCCAACATCTCCCCCTTTTTCATTTTTTTTTTAAAGTGCAGTATGTAGCTCCCCGAAAAGTTGTTTGATGTTTTTAATAATTATTCTGACAATGACTGGAAGTACAAATATCATAATTAGTACAACTCCTGCAATGATTCCTCCATTAATGAGCATTGAGAATAAGGTTTTATGTGACACAAATGACTTAATGCTTTCAAAAAAAATCTGAGCAGACTATCCTGGAGATAAATCTAAGTTTGAATTTCCTATGTCATGAATCTCTTGATGTAATTTACTAAGGTCTAAATTAACATCTGTTTGGTTCCAAACTTCCATAATATGAGTACAAATTTGTTCTCAAGAATATAATGATGCATTCACTTTTAGAGGAGTAACACAAATCCATCTATATTTTTTATGACACGTCAAAGTTAATCTTATTTTGAGTGCTGTTAATTCTTGCCCTATGTGTAAAATTGCTTCTTCTAAGGCATCCACCTTTGCTTCTAACTTTCTGTCTATAACTTCCTGAGTAGCCAGAGCTAAAGATACATTTTTTGAAAGCTCTTTTACATGTTGAGCTGTATGTACTTGTTTAGCTACGGAACTTATTGAAAGAGAAAATGATTCTATTACAGCTATAAATGTAGATATTCCTAGAATTAAAGCTGAAACAAATCTTTTTGAACGTAATAAAACTTCAGTTTCATGCAAAACTTGTAAGCCATAATCATCATACCAGGCAGAGGACAATTTTACAGGCAACATAATATATGGTGGTCGTTCAAGAATCATTAAAACTTGTACATTCATAGAGGAATTTATACAACTTGTCAAAATACAATCAAAGCAATGTGTCCAAAATGTAGAATCAGAAGCATTATGATAAATATTTAGATCCACATATTTTGGGGCTACCAAGAATACATAAGGTGTTGACACACAAGCCTGCATATAATAAATGCCCATATTTTTAAGTCTTTGAAGAATAACTGGCGATGGTGCAACAATAGCTTTCCAAAGCTGGGTCTGTGCATAATACATATTATCTTGAGCCATAGTTAGGATAGGAGGCACCCATCCTCCAGTGTGCCATCTATTAACAAGCATAGAAGCAGGAATGAATCAATTATTCCAATCATAACGTGCAAGATGTTGTAAATAAGATCTATAATCCTTACATGGATCAGGATTACTCCAATCATGCACATTTTTTGTGGTATCCTCTATGGGAATATCAATTCGTGAACAATATATACAATAATTCCATGTAGGAAATCCTGTATTGGTACCTACAGCATCCCAGTTACTATCCAATTGGTCTTCCGGAGATTGTAATATAATTGATTGTATTCCTGTACGAATACTTTAAGGAGGATTACAAGGAGGAAATTTAAAGAATGAGAGGCAGGTTGATTCTAAGTTTGATCTTCTCCGGGTGCTAGATAAATCAAAGACCAAAGAAGTCTCTTATTAGATTGACTCGAAGGAGAAGCAGTAAGCTGTCCTTTAGGAAAAACCAGTATTCAACCATCCTTACGAGAGGCTACAGAATTATTAATTGATGGAAATATAAAACATATAGGATGGAACTCTGATTTTCCTTGAAAAATAAAATTATTCTTTGTTTAAATTTATTATATGGATAGGAGCTTATGGCTCCTCCCATTAACCTGGGCATAGTAGTAGACACTGGTATACCCTCATTATCCCAGGCTACAGTTTGTAAAATCAGTGGATCAGGGAGATAAGTCCAATAAGAATTACCCAAAACATTTCCCCTAGTTACCTGGCAGGCCAATATAGCAAGCATAGCAACAAAAAGATTTCCAGGTGTTAAGGTAGCTCCCTGGTCTATTACCACTTTCTCGGCGTCATCAGCAAGTCATTTAATCTGACCCCAAATTGATGGGTTTGAAGTTCTCGTAGAGATGGCTTGTCTCTTGTGAGGTCTCGGGCACGGACGTGGCAGACAAAGAATTGATCTCTCTCCGGTGGTGAGGTTTTGTATCTGCTGCAGCAATGGTTTCTATATGAGGAATGGTGACAGTGAACACGGTGACAACCCATGTTGACAGTGCTCATGGTAGCAGTACCCGTGGTTTCAGTGCTCACAGTGATAGTGCCCATGGTGGCAGTGCCCATGGTGACACTGCCCATGGTGACAATGCCCATAATGATGGTGCCCATGGTGACAGTACCCATGGTGCCATTGCTAATGGTGACATTGCTCACAGTGACAGTACCCATAGTAACAGTGATCACAGTGAGAGTGCTCATGGTGACAGTGTCCATGGTGACAGGGCTCATTGTGACAGTCTGCATTGTGCCAGTAACCCTAGTGACAGTTCTCACACTGACAGTGCCCATGGTGACAGTGTCCACGGTGAGAGTGCTTACGGTGGTAGTGCTCACAATAATAGTGCTCATGGTGACAGTGCCGATGGTGTCAGTGCTCACGGTGACAGTGCCCATGGTTATATTGCCCATGGTGAGAGTCCGCACGTTAATAGTGCCCATGGTAGCAGTTCCAATTGTGAAAGTGCACAGGATGACATTGCTCATGTTGGTATTTCCCATGGTGAGAGTGCTCATGGTGATAGTGACCATGGTAACAGTGCACATGGTTGCTGTTCCCTTGGTGACAGTGCCCATGAGGACAGTACTCATGGTGACAGTTCTCATGGTGATAGTGCCAATGGTGACATTGCACATGGTGGCAGTGAAAAATGGTGACAGTGCCCATGTTGACAGTTCTCATGGTGACAGTGCACACGGTGACAACCCATGCAGACAATACACACGGTGCCAGTTCTCATGGTTGCAATACGCATGGTGACAGTGATCAAAGTGATAGTGCCGATGGTGGCAGTGCCCATGTTGACAGTGCCCATGGCGCCATTGCCTATGTTGGCAGTGCCCATGGTGACAGTTACCATAGTGAGAGTGCTCACAGTGATAGTGCCCATGGTGAAAGGGCTCATGGTGCCAGTCCGCATTGTGCCAGTACCCATGGAGACAGTGCTCATGGTGACAGTGACCACAGTGAGAGTGCTCATGGTGATAGTGCTCATGGTGACAGTTCAAATGGTGACAATACCCATGGTGAGAGTACTCATGGTGAAAATACCTATGGTGGCAGTTCTCATAGTGACAGTTCTCATGGTGACAGTGCTCATAATAGCAGTGCCCAAGGTGGCAATGCTCGTGGTGACAGTGCTAATGGTGACAGTGCTCTTGGTGGCATTTCCGATGGGGAAAATACCGATGGTGACACTGTGCATCGTTACAGTGCCCATGGTAACCATGCTCATGGTGATAGTGCACATTGTGACAGTGCCCATGGTGGTAGTTCACCTGGTGACAGTGTTAAATAGTGACAGTGCACATGCTGACAGTGCTCATGGTGATAGTGCCCATGGTGACAGTGCACAGGGTGATAATGGGCATTGTTACAGTGTTCATGGTAACAGAGCCCAAGGTAGCAGAGGCCATGGTGAGAGTGCCCACAATGACAGTGTCCTTAGTGCCAGTGCCTTCAGTGACAATGCCCATGGTGACACTTCTCACGGTGACAGTGCCCATGGGGACAGTTCGCATGGTGAGATTTCTCATGGTGATACTGCCCGTTGTGACAGTGCTCACAGTGACAATTCCCATGGTGCCAGTGCCCATAGAGACATTCCGCATGGTCACATTTCTCATGGTGAAAGTGCCTATGTTGATATTGTCCATGGTGACACTGCACATGGTGGCAGTGCAAAATGGTGACAGTGCCAATGGTGACATTGCTCACGGTGACTCTCCTTACAGTGATATTCCTTACAGTGACCGTGTGCATGGTGACACTGCACCCAGTAACAGTGTTCATAGTGACAGTGTTCACAGTGATAGTTCCCATGCTGAGAGTTTCCATGGTGACAGTGCCCATAGTCACAATTCTTATGGTGTATTGCTCACAGTGACAGTGCCCATGGTGAAATTACCCAGGGTGACATTACTCATGGTGACAGTGCTCAGGGTGATAGTGCCCATGGTGAGAGTGCCCATGGTCACAATTTTCACAGTGATAATACCTATGCTGAGAGTACCTAGGGTGACAATGCCCATGGTGGCATGCCCATGGTGACAGTGCTCATGGTGAAAGTGTTCATGGTGACAGTGCCCAGGTTTACAGTGTTTATGGTGATAGATGTCACGGTGTCAGTGCCCACGGGGACAGTGTCCAGGCTGACAAAGCCCATGGTGATACTTCCATTGTGATAGTGCCCACGGTGACAGTGCCCATGGTGACAGCGCTCAGTGTGACAAGGCCCATGGTGACAGTGCTCATGGTGACCGTGCTCATGGTGACAGTGCCCATAGTGAAAGTGCTCACCTGGTAAGTGTCCCTGATAACATTACCCATGGTGGTAGTGCCCCTGGTGACCGTACCCATAGTGAAAGTGCTAATGGTGAGAATGCCCATGGTGACAGTGCCGATGGTGAGAGTGCCAATAGTGAGAGTGCTCATGGTGAAACTGCCCATGGTAACATTGCCCATGGTGATAGTTCTCATGGTGTCAACCCCACAGTGACAGTGCCAATGGTGATAGTGCCCGTGGTGAGAGTTCTTACATTGAGTGCGACCATAATGACCATTTTCACGGTGACAGTGCCCATGATGATATTACCCATGGTGACAGTACTCTTGGTAAAAGTGCCCATGGTGACACTGCACATGGTGGCAGTGCAAAATGGTGACAGTGCCCATGGTGATGTTGATCATGGTGACATTGCTTACGGTGATAGTCCTTATAGTGATAGTGTGTATGGTGAAACTGCAACAGTGACAGTGCTCATGGTGACAGTGTTCACGGCGATAGTGCCGATGGTGAATGTGCCGTTGGTGATAGTGCCCATAGTCACAATTCTCACAGTGTAGTGCTCACGGTGACAGTGCCCATAGTGAGAATACACAAGGTGACAGTATTCATGTTGACATTGCTCATGGTGAGAGTGCCCATGTTCACAACTCTCAAGGCGATAGTGCCCATGGTGACAATACCCAGGGTGACAGAGCTCATGGTAAAAGTGCTCACGGTGACAGTGCCCGTGGTGAGAGTAACTAAGGTGATATCTCAAATGGTGAGTGTGCTCATGGTGACAGTGCCCATGGTGACAATACCCAGGGTGTCCTGCCCATGGTGACAGTGATCATGGTGACACTGCTCTTGTGGACAGTGCCATAAGTGACATTGTTCATTGTGGCAGTGCTCATGGTGACAGTGCCCATGGTTACAGTGCTTATGGTGATAGATGTCACGGTGGCCGTGCCACAGTGAAAGTGCCCACGCTGACAAAGCCTATGGTGATACTTCCCATTTTGACAGGGCTCACGGTGACAGAGCCCATGGTGACAGTGCCCAAGATCACAGTTCCCATGGTGAGAGTGCTAATGGTGACTGTGCCCATGGTGACAGTGCCCAGTGTGACCACGTCCATTGTGACAGTGCTCACGGTGACCGTGTCGATGCTGACAGTACCGATCGTGATAGTGCCAATAGTGAGAGTGCTCACGGTGATACTGCTCACAGTAATAGTGCTCATGGTTACAGTGCAAATGGTGACAATACCCATGATGACACTACTCATGTTGAAAATACCCATGTGTCAGTTCTCATAGTGACCGTTCTCATGGTGACAGTGCAAATGGTGACAATACCCATGGTGAGAGTACTCATGTTGAAAATACCCATGGTGGCAGTTCTCATAGTGACCATTCTCATGGTGACAGTGCTCATAATAGCAGTGCCCAAGGTGGCAGTGCTCGTGGTGACAGTACTCTTGGTGGCAGTTCCCATGGGGACAGTACTGATGGTGACACTGGGCATTGTTACAGTGCCTATGGTAACTGTGCTCACAGTGAGAGTGCACATCGTGACAGTGCCCATGGTGGTAGGTCACCTGGTGACAGTGCTAAATAGTGACAGCGCACTTGCTGACAGTGCTCATGGTGATAGTGCCATGGTGACAGTGCACATGGTGATAATAGGCATTGTTACCATGTTCATGGTGACAGAACTCTAGGTGGCAGTGGCCATGGTGACAGTGCCCACAATGACAGTGCCCGTGGTGAGAGTGCCGACAGTGACAATGTGCATGGTGACACTTCGCATGGTGACAGTGCCCATGGGGACACTTAGCATGGTGAGATTTCTCATGGTGATAGTGCCTGTTGGGACAGTGCTCACAGTGACAATGCCCATGGTTCCAGTGCCCATAGAGACATTCCTCACGGTCACATTTTTCACGGTGAAACTGCTTATGGTGATATTACCCATGGTGACACTGCACATGGTGGCAGTGCAAAAGGGTGATAGTGCCCATGGTGACATTGCTCATGGTGATTTTGCTTATGGTGATAGTCATTACGCTGAAAGTGCACATGATGACACTGCACGCAGTGTCAGTGTTCATGGTGACAGTGTTTATGGTGATAGCTCACATTGTGTGTACATGGTGACAGTGCCCATAGTCCCAAATCTCATGGTGTAGTGCTCATAGTGACAGTGCCCATGGTGAAAATTCCCAGGGTGACAGTACTCATGTTGACAGTGCTCAGGGTTATAGTGCCCATGGTGACAGTGCCCATGTTCACAATTCTCACAGAGATAATGCCTATGGTTTGAGTACCTAGTGTGGCAATGCCCATGGAGACAGTGCCCAAGGTGTCATGCCCATGGGGACAGTGCTCATGGTGACAGTGCTCACGTTTGCAGTGCCATAAATAACGGTGCTCATTGGGGCAGTGCTCATGGTGACCGTGCTCATGATGACAATGCCCATGTTTAGAGTGTTTATGATGATAGATGTCACGGTGTCAGTGCCCACGGAGACAGTGCCCATGCTGACAAAGCCCATGTGATACTTCCCATTGTGAAAGTGCCCATGGTGACATCGCCCTGTGTGACAAGTCCCATGGTGACACTGCTCATGGTGACAGTGCCGATGGTGAGAGTGCCAATAGTGACAGTGCTCATGGTGCAACTGCCCATGGAGACATTGCCCATGGTGATACTGCTCTTGGTAACAACCCCACAGTGACAGGGCCAATGGTGATAGTCCCCGTGGTGACAGTTCTTACATTGAATGTGACCATGGTGACAGTTCTCACGGTGAGAGAGCCTATGGTGAAAATTCTAATAGTGACCATGCTCACGGTAACAGTGCCCATGGTGATTTTACCCAGGGTGACAGAGCTCATGGTAAAAGTGCTCACGGTGGCAGTGCCCATGGTGAGAGTACTTAAGGTGACAATTCCCATGCTAGGAGTGCTCATGGTAACAGTGCCCATGGTGACAATACCAAGGGTGTCCTGCCCATGGTGACAGTGATCATGGTGACACTGCTCATGTGGACAGAGCCATAAGTGACTGTGCTCATTGTGTCAGTGCTCATGGTGACCGTGCTCATGCTGAACAGTGCCCAAGGTTACAGTGCTTATGGTGATCAATGTCACGGTGGCTGTGCCCACGGTGACAGTGTCCACGATGACAAAGCCCATGGTGATACTTCCCATTGTGACAGTGCCCACGGTGACAGAGACCATGGTGACAGTGCACAAGATAACAGTACCCAAGGTGAGAGTGATAACTGTGACTGTGCCCATGTTGACAGCACTCAGTGTGACAACACCCATTGTGAAAGTGCTCACAGTGACTGTGTCGATGCTGACAGTGCCGATGGTGATAGTGTCAATTGAGAGAGTACTCACGGTGACACTGCCCATGGAGACACTGCCCATAGTGATAGTGCTCATCGTGACAACCCCTCGGAGGCAGTGCTAATGGTGAGAGTCCTCGTGGTGACAGTTCTCACGGTGAAAATGACCCTGTTGAAATTGCTCATGGTGACAGTGCCCATGGTGACAGTACTCAAGGTGATAGTCTCCATGTTGACAGTGCCCATGGTGACTCTTCTCATGGTGACAGTGCCTATGGTGATAATGCTCTTAGTGACAGTGCTCACGGGGACAGTGCCCATGGTGACAGTGACCACGGTGACTGTTCTCACCATGATAGTGCACATGGTGACAGTGTTCGTGGTGACAGTCCGCATTGAGGCTGTGCCCATGGTGACAGTGCTCAGGGTTATAGTGCCCACAGTGATAGTACTCACATTGACAGTGTCCAAGGTGACAATACCGACGGTGACAGTAATCATGGTGAAAGTGCCCATGGTGGCAGTTCTCATATTGACAGTTCTTGTGACCGTGCTCATGGTGGTAGTGCCCATGGTGAGACTACCAATGGTGAAAACTGACCATGGTGACAGTGCACATGGTCATGGTGCATCTGGTGGCAGTGCGCATAGTGACAGTGCCCATGGTGATATTGCTCATGGTGATAGTGCCCATGGTGAGAGTGCCCATGGTTACAGTGCTCATGGAGACAGTGCCCATGGTGACAGTGCCCCTTGTGACGGTGCACACCGTGAGAGTGCCCATGGTGGTTGTGCCCATGGTGACAGTTCTTATCATCATACTGCTCACGGTAGCAGTGTTTATGGTAAGAGTGCTCATGGTGGCAGTGCTCACAATGAGAGTGCCAAAGGGGAGAATACTGACTGTGACAGTGCCCATGGGAACTTTTCTCTGTGTGACAGTGCCCTTGGGGAGAGTTAGCAGGGTGAGATTTTTCACAATAAGATCTGTCACCATGGGCACAGACACCATGGGCACTCTAATGGTGTGCACTGTCCCCAGGGGCACTGACACTATGGGTACTGTCACCATGAGCACTGTAACCATGGGCACTCTCACCATGGGCACTATCAATATGAGCAATATCACTATGGACACTGTCACCATTTTGTACTGCCACCATGTGGAGTGTCACCATGGGCATTTTCACTATGAGTACTGTCACCATGGGTAATATCACCATGGTCACTGTCACCGTGAGCACTCTCACTATGAGAATTTTCTCCATTGGCCCTATCACCATGAGAATTGTCAGCATGGGCACTGTCAACATGGAGACTCTCATCTTGAGCACTATCACCATGAACACTGTCACCATGAGCAATTTCAACAGGGCCACTTTCACCATGAGAACGGTCATCACCGGGGCTCTCACCATTGGCACTGCCTCTGAGAGGTTGTCACGATGAGCACTATCACCATGGGCAGTGTCTCCATGGGCAGTTTCACCATGAGCACCCTCACTATTGGCACTATCACCATTGGCACTGTCAACGTCATCACGGTCACCGTGAGCACTGTCACAATGGGTGTTGTCACACTGGGTGCTGTCACAATGGGCACAGTCACCATTAGCAGTCTCACCATGGGCACTGTGACCATGGGCACTGTCACCATAAGCACGGTCACCATGAGCACTGCAACAATGAGCACTGTCACTTATGTCACTGTCCTCATGAGAAGTGTCACCGTGATCACTCTCACCATGGGCAGGACACCCTGGGTATTGCCACCATGGGAACTGTCACCATGAGCACTCTCACCATGGGAATTGTCACCTTAGGTACTGTCACCATGGGCACTGTCACCGTGAACACTTTTACCATGCGCTTTGTCACCCTGGGTATTGTCACTATGGGCACTATCACCATGAGAGTTCTAAACATGGGCACTCTCACCATGGGCACTATCACCATGAGCAATGTCACCATGAATACTGTCACAATGTGTATTGTCACCATGGGCACTGTCACCGTTAGCACTCTCACCATGGGCACTGTGATCTTGGGCACTGTCACCATGGGATCTGCCCCCATTGGCACTGTCACAATGGGAAGTATCACCATGGGCTTTGTCAGCGTGGGCAATGTCACCGTGGGCAAGGCCACCATGACATCTATCATCATAGGCACTGTAACCATGGGCACTGGCACCATGAGCATGGTCACCATGAGCACTGCCACAATGAGTAATGTCACTTATGGAACTGTCCTCATGAAAAGTGTCCCCATGGTCACTGTCACCATGGGCAGGACACCCTGGGTATTGTCACCATGGGCACTGTCTCTATGAGCATTCTCACCATGGAAATTTTCACCGTAGGTACTGTCACCATGGACACTGTCTCCGTGAACACTTTTATCATGAGCTCTGTCACCCTGGGTATTGTCACCATGGGCACTATCACCGTGAGAGTTGTGAACTTGGGCACCCTCAACATGGGCACTATCACCTTGAGAAATGTCACCATGAATACTGTCACCCTGTGTATTTTCAGCATGGTCACTGTCACCGTAAGCAATACACCGTGAGAATTGTGACTATGGGCACAGTCACCATTGGCACATTCACCATTGGCACTATCGCCGTGAACACGGTCACCATGAGCACTATCACTGTGTGCAGTTTCACCGTACACACTCTCACTGTAAGGATTATCACCATAAGCAATGTCACCATGATCAATATCCTCATGGGCACTTTCACCATTTTGTACTGCCACCATGTGCAGTGTCACCATGGGCATTTTCACTATGAGTACTGTCACCATGGGTAATATCACCATGGTCACTGTCACCATGAGCACCCTCACTATTAGAATTTTCACCATTGGCCCTGTCACCATGAGAATTGTCACCATGGGCACTGCCAACATGGAGACTATCACCTTGAGCACTGTCACCATGGTCACATTTAATGTAAGACCTGTCACCTCGGGGACTACCAACATTGGTACTGTCACCATGGGGTTGTCACCATGAGCACTATCATCATGGGCGATGTCTCCTTGGGCAGTTTTACCATGAGCACTGTCACTATTGGCAATCTCACCACCGGCACTGTCACCATGGGCACCATCACCGTGAGCACTGTCACCATGGGCCTTGTGACACTGGGTGCTGTCACCATGGGCACTGTCACCGTAGGCACTGTCACAATGGGAAGTATCACCATGGTCTTTGTCAGCCTTGGCACTGTCCCCATGGGCACTGACACCGTGACCTCTATCACCATAAACACTGTAAACACGGGCAATGTCACCATGAGCACTGGCACAATGAGCACTGTTATTTATGGCACTGCCACCATGAGCATTGTGACCCTGAGCACTGTCACCATGGGCATGACCCCATGGGCACTGTCACCATGGGCATTGTCACCCTAGGTACTCTCACCATAGGCATTATCACTGTGAGAATTGTGAACATGGGCAATGCCAATATGAACACTGTCACCATGAGTACAGTCTTCCTGTTTATTGTCACCCTGGGCACTGTACCGTGAGCACTACACCGTGAAAATTGTGACTCTGGGCACTGTCACCATCGGCTCATTCACCATCAGCACTATCGCCGTTAACACTGCCACCATAAGCACTGTCACTGTGTGCAGTTTCACCATACACACTATCACCGTAAGCAATGTCACCATGAGCAATATCTCCATAGGCACTGCCACTATTTTGCACTGCCACCATGTGCAGTGTCACCATGGGCACATTTACCATGAGTACTGTCACCATGGGTAATATCACCATGGACACTTCACCGTGAGCACTGTCACTATGAGAATTTTCACCATAGGCACTGTCACCATGAGAAGTGTCACCATGGGCACTGTCAACATGGAGACCATCACCTTGAGCACTGTCACCATGAGCACTGTCACCATGAGCAATATCACCATGGTCACATTCAATGTAAGAACTGTCAGCACGGGGACTATCACCATTGGCACTGTCACTGAGGGGTTGTCACAATGAGCACTATCACCATGGGCATTGCCTCCATGGGCAGTTTCACCCTGAGCACTGTCACTATTTGCACTCTCACTGTTGGCACTATCACCACAGGCACGGTCACTGTGGGCCCTGTCACCATTGGCCTTCTCACACTGGGCAATGTCATCATGGGCACTGTCACAATGGGCACTGTCACAATGGGAAGTATCACCATGGGCTTTGTCAGTGTGGGCACTGTCTCCGTGGGCACTGACACCATGACATCTATCACCATAAACACTGTAAACATGGACACTGTCACCATGAGCACGGCCACCATGAGCACTGCCACAATGAGCACTGTTATTTATGGCACTGCAATCATGAGCACTGTCACCATGAGCACTGTCACCATGGGCATGACACCATGGGCACTGTCACCATGGGCATTTTCACCCTAGGTTCTCTCACCATAGGCATTATCACTGTGAGAATTGTGAACATGGGCACTGTAACCATGGACACTATCACCATGAACACTCTCACCGTGATCACTGTTACCATAGGTACTGTCACTGTGAGCACTATCACCATAGGCAATGGCAGCGTGGGCACTGTCACCATGGGCACTGTCATCATGGGTATTGTCACCGTGGGCAGTGTCACCATGGGCAAGGCCACCATGGGCAATACCACTGTGAGCACTGTCACCACGGGTACTACTATCATGTGCACTGTCACTGTGAGCAATGTCAGCATGGGTTGTCACCGTTTGCACTGTCACCATGAGAACTGTCAACATGAGCACTGTCACCATTTTCCACTGCCACAATGTGCACTACCACCATGTGCACTGTCACCATGGGCACTATCACATGAGCACTGGCACCATGAGTACTGTCATCATGGGCACTCTCACCAAGGGCACGGCCACCCTGTGCACTGTTACCATGGTCACTATCACCGTGAGCACTGTCACCATGGGAACTACCAACATGGGCACTGTCATCATGAGCACTTTCACAAAGGGCACTGCCACCATGGCACTATTCACGTGAGCACACTCACCATGGGCACTATCACCATAGGCACTGTCAGTTTCAGCACTATCACCATGGGTACTGCAACCCTGACCAATGTCACCATTAGCACTGTCACCATTCTCAGTATCACCATGTGCACTGTCACCATGGGCACTATCACCATGAGAACTGTCAGTCTGAGCACTGTCACCATGGGTATTGTGACTTTGGGCACTGTCACCGTGAGCTCTGTCACCATGGTCACTTTGCCATGAGCACTGCCACTCTGACCACTCTCACTATAAGAACTGTCACCATGGGCACTTTCACGATGGGCACTTCCAACATTGGCACTATCACCATGAGCACTGTCAACAAAAGCACTGTCACCGTGGGCAGTGTCAGCATGCACAATGTCACTGCAAGGACTATCACATTAAGAAATGTCATGATGGGCACTGTCAACATTTTGCACTGCCACCATGTGCACTATCAACTTAGGCACTGTCACCATGAGCACTTTATCACTGAGTACTCTCACCATGGGTAATATCACCATGGGCACTCTCACCATGAGAACTATCACCATAAGCAATGTCATGATGGGCACTGGCGCAATGGGTCTTGTCACTATGAGCACTGAAACAATGGGCACTATCACCGTGAGAAATCTCACCACGCTAACTCTCCCCAAGGGCACTGTCACAGAGAGAAAAGTCATCATGGGAACTGTCCCAGTCAGTATTCTCACCATGGGTACTCTCTTTGTGGGTAATGCCTCCGTAAGCACTATTACCATGAATACTGCTACCGTGAGCACTAGCATGATAAGAACTGTCACCATGGGCACGGCCACCATGGGCACTCTCAGGGTGTGCACTGTCACCAGGGGCACTGTCACCATGAGCAATGTAACCATGGGCACTCTCACCATGAGCAATATCACCATGGGCACTGTCACTCTTTGCACTGCCACCAGATGCACCATGACCATGTACACTGTCACCATGGGCAGTGTCACCATTGGTAGTCTCACTATGGGCACTGCCACCATGAGCACTGTCACCAAGAGCACTGTCACCATGAGCACAGCCACCATGAGCACCGTCACAAGAACTGTCACTATGAGAACTGTCACCATGGGCACTTTCATATGATTACGGTCACCGTGGTTATTGTCACCTTTGGCACTGTCAACGTGAGTACTATCACCGTGAGCACAATCACCCTGAGCACTATCACCATGGGCACAGCCTCAATGCGGACTGTCACCGTGAACACTGTCACCATGGGCACTACCATGGTGAGAACAGTCACCATGGTCACTGTCACCATGGGCACTGTCCCCGTGAGCACCGTCACTAAGGGCATAATCACCATATGCACTGTCACCGTGAGAACAGTCACCATGGGCACTGTCAACATGGAAACTATCACCATGAGCAATGTCACCATGAGCAATTACAACAGGATCACTTTCACCGTTAGAACTGTCACCGCGGGGACTCTCACTATTGGCACTGCCTCCGAGGGTTTGTCATGATGAGCACTATCACCATGGGCAGTGTCTCCATGGGCAGTGTCACCGTGAGCACTCTCAATATTGGCACTATCAACATCAGCACTGTCAGCATAGGCACGGTCACCGTGAGCACTGTCATAAAGGGCATTGTCACACTGTGTGTTGTCACCATGGGAACAGTCACCATTAGCACTCTCACCATGGGCACTGTGATCTTGGGCACTGTCACCATGGACTCTGCCCCCGTTGGCACTGTCACAATGGGAAGTATCACCATGGGCTTTGTCAGCGTGAGCAATGTCACCGTGGGCAAGGTCACCATGACATCTATCACCATAGGCACTGTAACCATGGGCACTGGCACCATGAGCACGGTCACCATGAGCACTGCCACAATGAGCAATGTCACTTATGGCACTGTCCTCATGAGAAGTGAAACCATGATCATTGTCACCATGGGCAGGACAGCCTGGGTATTGTCACCATGGGCACTGTCACCATGAGGACTCTCACCATGGGAATTGTCACCTTAGGTACTGTCACCATGGGCACTGTCACCATGATCCCTTTTCCATGAGCTCTGTCACCCTGGGTATTGTCACCATGGGCACTATCACCATGAGAGTTGTGAACATGGGCACTTTCACCATGGGCACTATCACCATGAACAATGTCACCATGAATACTGTCACCCTCTGTATTGTCACCATGGGCACTGTCACCGTAAGCACTACACCGTCAGAATTGTGACAATGGGCACAGTCACCATGGGCACATTCACCACTGGAACTATCGCCGTGAACACTGTCACCATGAGCACTGTCTCTGTGTGCAGTTTCACCATACACACTGTCACTGTAAGGACTATCATCGTAAGCAATGTCACCATGAGCAATAACCCCATGGGCACTGTCACCATTTTGCACTGCCACCATGTGCAGTGTCACCATGGGCACTTTCACTATGAGTACTGTCACCATGGGTAATATCACCATGGTCACTCTCACCATGAGCACTGTCATTATGAGAATTTTCACCATAGGCCCTGTCACCATGAGAACTGTCACCATCCTCACTGTCAACATGGAGACCATCACCTTGAGCACTGTCACCATGAGCGTTGTCACCATGGTCACATTCAACGTAAGAACTGTCACCACAGGGACTATCAACATTGGCACTGTCACCATGGCGTTGTCATCATGAGCACTATCACCATTAGCAATGTCTCCATGGGCAGTTTCACCGTGATCACTTTCACTATTGACACACTTACCACTGGCACTGTCACAATGGGCACTGTCACCGTGAGTACTGTCACCATGGGCCTTGTCACTCTGGGCGTTAACATCATTGGTACTGTCACCGTGGACACTGTCCCAATGGGAATTTTCACCATGGGCTTTGTCAACATAGGCAGTGTCCCCGTGGGCACTGACACCGTGACATCTATCACCATAAACCCTGTACACATGGGCACTGTCACCATGAGCACGGTCACCATAAGCACTGCCACAATGAGCACTGTTATTTATGGCACTGCCAACATAAGCACTGTCACCGTGGGCATGACACCATGGGCACTGTCACCATGGGCATTGTCACCCATGGTACTCTCACCACAGGCATTGTCACTGTGAGAATCGTGAACATGGGCACTGTCTCCATGGGCATTATCACCATGAGCACTGTCACGATGAGCACTGTCACCCTGGGTATTTTCACCATGGGCACTGTCACTGTGAGCACTACACCGTGAGAATTGTGACTATGGGCACTGTCACCATGAACACTCTCACCATGGGAACACTGTCACCATGAACACTGTCACTGTGTGCAGTGTCACCATGCGCACTGTCACCATTTTGCACTGCCACCATGTGCAGTGTCACCATGGGTAATATCACCATAGGCACATTCACCATGAGAAATGTGACCATGCGGAATGTCTCTATGGGCCCTGGCACCCTGGACATTGTCACTGTGAGTACTGTCACAACGAGCACTATAACCGTGACAAATATCACCATGCTAACTGTCCCCATGGGCACTCTCACTGTTAGAAGTGTCAGCATGGGCACTGTCACTGTCGTCACTGTCACCATGGCCACTGCCACCTTGGGCTCTGTCACCATGAACACTGTAACAATGTCCATTATCACCGTGTGCACTGTCACCATGGGCACTATCACCATGAGCACTGTCAGCATGTGCACTGTCACTATTTAGCACTGTCACCAGGTGAACTACCACCAGGGGCACTCTCACGATGTGCACTATCACCGTGAGCACGGTTACCATGGGCACTGTAACAATGCACAGTGTCACCATTGGTACTGCCCCCATGAGAACTGCCACCAAGTGCACTGTCACCATTAGCACTGTCGCAACAAGCACTGTCACCTTGGGAACTGCTATTATGAGTACTGTCACCATGAGAACTGTCACTATGAGAACTGCCACCATGGGTATTTTCAACATGAGTACCGTCACCCTGGGTATTGTCACCATTTGCACTGTCACCATAAGCACTATTACCGTCAGCACTATCACCGTGAGCACTCTCACTGTCACCACTGTCACCATGAGCACTGTTGCCCTGGGTACTGACACAATTCGGACTGTCACCATAAGCCCTGTCACCATGGGCAATATCACTGTGAGCACTCTCACCTTACTCACTGTCTCATGGGCACTGTTACCATGAGCACTGTCAACATAGACAATAGTGCTGTGGGCAGTGTCACCATGGGCACTGCCACCATGTGCACTATCACTGTGAGCACTGTCACCATGGGTACTGCAACCATGAGAAATATCACAGTGAGTACTGTCTGAATGGGTTGTCACCATGTGCACTGTCACCATGAGAACTGTCAACATGGGCACTCTCACCATTTTTCGTTGCCACCATGTGCAATGTCACCATGGGCACTATCACTATGAGAATTGTCACCAAGAGTACTGTCATCATGGGTACTGTCACCAAGGGCACTGCCACCACGTGCACTGTTATCATGGTAACCAGCATCGTGAGCACTTTCACAATGGGAACTACCACCAATGAGCATTATCAACGTAAGGACTCTCACCATGGGCACTATCACCATCGGCACTCTCACCATCGGCACTATTGCCATGAACACTGTCACCATGAACACTGTCACCGTGTGCAGTTTCACCATACACACTATCACTGTAAGGACTATCACCGTAAGCAATGTCACCATGAGCAATATCACCATGGGCACTGTCACCATTTTGCACTGCAACCATGTGCAGTGTCACCATGAGTACTGTCATCATGGGTAATATCACCATGGGCACTCTCACCATAAGCACTGTCACTATGAGAATTTTCACCAAAGGCACTGTCACCGTGAGGACTGTCACTATGGCCACATTCAATGTAAGAACTGTCACCACGGGGACTATTACCATTGGCACTGTCACTGTGGACTTGTCACCATGAACACTATCAAATGGGGAATATCTCCATGGGCTGTTTCCCCATGAGCACTGTCACTATTGACACTCTCACAATCGGCACTGTCACCATGGGCACAGTAACCATGAGCAGTGTCACCATGGGCCTTGTCACACTGGGCACTGTCACCATGGGCACTTTCACAATGGGAAGTATCACCACGGGCTTTGTCAGCGTGGGCACTGTCCCCGTTGGCACTGACACCGTGACATCTATCAGCATAAGCACTTTAAACGTGGGCACTGTCACCATGAGCACGGTCACCATGAGCACTGTCACCATGGACCTTGTCACATTGGGCGCTGTCACCATGGGCACTGTCACCATGAGCATGCTCACCTTAAGCACTGCCACAATGAGCACTGTTATTTATGGCTCTCCCAACATGAGCACTGTTACCATGAGCACTGTCACCATGGGCATGACACCATGAGCACTGTCACCATGGGCATTGTCACCCTAGGTACTCTCACCATAGGCATTATCACCATGAGAATTGTGAACATGGACACTGTCACCATGCGCACTATCACATTGAGCACTGTCACCATGAGTACTGTCACCCTGGGTATTTTCACCATGGGCCGTGTCACTGTGAGCACTACACCATGAGAGTTGTGACTATGGGCACTGTCACCATGGACACTCTCACCATGGGAACAACCACCGTGAACACTGTCATCATGAACACTTTCACCATGTGCACTGTCACCATGAGAACTGTCAGTATGGGCACTGTCACCATTATTCACTGCAACCATGTGCACTACCACCATGGGCACTGTCACCATGGGCACTATCACGGTGAGCACTGTCACCATGAGTAGTGTCATCATGGGTACTGTCACCAAGGTCACGGCCACCATGTGCACAGTTACCATGGTCACTATCACCGTGAGCACTGTCACCATGAGAACTACCAACATGGGCACTGTCTTCATGAGCACTTTCACAATGGGAACTGCCACCATGGGCACTATTAATGTAAGCACTCTCACCAGGGGCACTATCACCAAGGGCACTGTCAGTTTCAGCACTATCACCATGGGTACTGCAACCATGACACCTGTCACCACAAACACTGTCACCATTCTCAGTATCACCATGTGCACTGTCACCATGGGCACTATCACCATGAGAACTGTCAGTCTGAGCACTGTCACCATGTGTATTGTGACTTTGGGCACTGTCACCGGGAGCACTGTCACCTTGGGCACTGGCACAATGTGAACTTTCACCATGAACATTGTCATCATGTGCACAATCACTGTTAGAACTGTCACGGTCGTCACTGTCAAAATGGGAACTGTAACCGTGAGCACTTTCACCGTGAGGGTTGTGACCATGGGCACTGTCACCATGGGCAAGGTTCCCATGGACAATTTCACTGTTAGTACTCTCACCATGGACACTATAACTATGGGCACTGTCACCGTGAGCTCTGTCACCATGGGCACTTTCACCATGAGCAGTGACACTCTGACCACTCTCACCATAAGAGAGGTCACCATGGGCACTTTCACGATGGGCACTTCCACCATTGGCACTATCACAGTGAGCACTGTCAACAAGAGCACTGTCACGGTGGGCAGTGTCACCATGTGCACTGCCACCATGTGCACTATCACCTTAGGCACTGTCACCATGAGCATTTTATCACTGAGTACTGTCACCATGGGTAATATCACCATGGGCACTGTCACTGTGAGAACTGTCACCATGAGCAATGCCATGATGGGCACTGGAGCCATGGGTCTAGTCACTATGAGCACTGAAACAATGGGCACTATCACCGTGAGAAATCTCACCATGCTAACTCTCCCCAAGGGCACTATCACAGAGAGAAAAGTCACCATCGGAACTGTCACAGTCAGTATTCTCATCTTTGGCATTCTCATTGTGGGCACTGCCTCCGTGGGCACTATTATCATGAACACTGGTACCGTGAGCTCTATCATGATAAGAACTTTGACCATGGGCACGGCCACCATGGGCATTCTCACGGTGTGCACTGTCACCAGGGGCATTGTCACCATGGACACTGTCACAATGAGCATGATAACCATGGGCACTCTCACCATGGGCACTATCACCATGAGCAATATCACCATGGGCACTGTCACTATTTTGTACTGCCACCAGAGGCACCATGACTATGTGCACTGTCACCATGTGCAGTGTCACCATTGGTATTCTCACCATGGGCACTGCCACCATGAGCACTGTCACCACGAGCACTGCCACCATGAGCACTGTCACAAGAACTGTCCCTATGAGAACTGCCACCATGGGCACTTTCACCATGATTACTGACACCGTGAGTATTGTCTCCTTGGGCAATGTCATCGTGAGTACTATCACCATGAGCACTATCACCCTGAGAACTGTCACCACGGGCACAGCCTCAATGCGGACTGTCATCATGAACACTGTCACCATGGGCACTATCACGGTGAGAAGAGTCACCGTGGTCACTGTCACCATGGGCACTGTCACTAAGAGCATTATCACCATAGGCACTGTCACCATGAGAACAGTCACCATGGGCACTGTCAACATGGAGACTATCACCTTGAGCACTGTCACCATGAGCAATTTCAACAGGGTCACTTCCACCGTGAGAACTGTGACCATGCATACTCTCACTATTGGCACTGCCTCTTAGGGGTTGTCACGATGAGCACTATCACCATTGTCAGTGGTCTCCATGGGCCGTGTCACCCTGTGCACTCTCAGTATTGGCACTATTACCATCGGCACTGTCATCATCGGCATGGTCACCGTGAACACTGTCACAATGGGTGTTGTCACAATGGGCGCTGTCACCATGGGCACAGTCACCATTAGCACTCTCACCATGAGCACTGTGATATTGGGCACTGTCACCATGGGCTCTGTCACAGTGGGCACTGTCAGAATGGGAAGTATCACCATGGGCTTTGTCAGCATGGGCACTGTCACCATAGGCATGGCCACCGTGACATCTATCACCATAAGCACTGTAACCAGGGGCACTGTCACCATAAGCATGGTCACCATGAACACTGCCACAATGAGCACTATCACCATGGGCAATGTCTCCATGGGCAGTTTCACCATGAGCACTGTCACTATTGGCACTCTCACCATCGGCATTGTCACCATTGGCACGGTCACCATTAGCCTTGTCACCATGGGCCTTGTCACTGGGCGCTGTCACCATGGGCACTGTTAGGGTGGGCTCTCTCACAATAGGAAGTATCACCATGGGCTTTGTCAGCGTGGGCACTGTCCCCGTGGACACTGACACCGTGACATCTATCACCATAAACACTGTATACAAGGGCAATGTCACCATGAGCACGGTTACCATGAGCATTGCCACAATGAGCACTGTTATTTATGGCACTGCCAACATGGCACAGTCACCATGAGTGCTCTCTACCATGGGCATGACACCATGGGCACTGTCACCATGGGCATTGTCACCCTAGGTACTCTCACCATAGGCATTATCACTGTGAGAATTGTGAACATGGGCAATGTCACCAAGGGCACTGTCACCATGGGCACTCTCACCATGAGTACTGTCACCCTGGGCATTTTCACTTTGGGCACTGTCACTGTGAGCACTACAGCATGAGATTTGTGACTATGGTCACTGTCACCATGGACACTCTCACAATGGGAACTATCACCGTGAACACTGTCACAATGAACACTGTCACTCTGTGCAGTGTCACCATGCACACTGTGACCATAAGGATTATCAGTGTAAGCCAAGTCACCATGAGCAATGTCACCATGGGCACTGTCACCATTTTGCACTGCCACCATGTGCAGTGTCAAGATGGGTAATATCATTATAGGCACATGCACTCTGAGAAATGTGACCATGTGGAATGTCTCTATGGGACCTGGCACCATGGGCATTGTCACTGTGAGCACTGTCACAATGGGCACTATCACTGTGACAAATCTCACCATGCTAACTGTCTCAATGGGTACTGCCACCGTTAGAAGTGTCAGCATGGGCACTGTCACTGTTGGCACTGTCACCAAGGGCACTGTCATTGTGGGCACTGTCACCATGGCCACTGCCACCTTGGGCTCTGTCACCATGAACACTGTAACCATGTCCATTATCACCGTGTGCATTGTCACCATGGGCACTATCACCATGAGCACTGTCAGCATGTGCACTGTCACTATTTAGCACTGTCACCAGGTGAACTACCACCAGGGGCACTGTCACGATGTGCACTATCACCGTGAGCACGGTTACCATGGGCACTGTAACAATGCACAGTGTCACCATCGGTACTGTCCTCATGGGAACTGCCACCAAGTGCACTGTCACCAGTAGCACTGTCACCACGAGCACTGCCACCTTGGGAACTGCTATTATGAGCACTGTCACCATGAGAACTGTCGCTATGAGAACTGCCACCATGGGTATTTTCAACATGAGTACTCTCACCATGGGTATTGTCACCATTTGCACTGTCACCATAAGCACTATTACCGTCAGCACTATCACCGTGAGCACTCTCACTGTCGTCACTGTCCCCACGAGCACTGTTGCCCTGGGTACTGACACAATTCGGACTGTCACCATGAGCCCTGTCACCATGGGCAATATCACTGTGAGCACTCTCACCTTACTCACTGTCTCATGGGCACTGTTACCATGAGCACTGTCAACATAGACAATAGTGCTGTGGGCAGTGTCATCATGGGCACTGTCACCATGGGCACTGCCACCATGTGCACTATCACTATGAGCACTGTCACCATGGGTACTGCAACAATGAGAAATATCACCGTGAGTACTGTCTGCGTGGGTTGTCACCATGTGCACTGTCACCATGAGAACTGTCAACATGGGCACTCTCACCATTTTTCAATGCCACCATGTGCAATGTCACCATGGGCACTATCACCGTGAGAATTGTCACCATGAGTACTGTCATCATGGGCACTGTCACCAAGGGCACTGCCACCACGTGCACTGTTATCATGGTCACCAGCATCGTGAGCACTTTCACAATGGGAACTACCACCATGGGCATTATCAACGTAAGGACTCTCACCATGGGCACTCTCACCATGGGCACTCTCACCATGAGCCCTGTCACTAATTGCATTATCACCATAGGCACTATCACCATGTGAACAGTCACCATGGGCACTGTCATCATGGAGACTATCACCTTGAGCATTGTCACCATGAACACAGTCAATAGGGTCACTTTCACCATGAGAACTGTCACCACGGGGACTCTCACCATTGGCACTGCCTCCGAGGGGATGTCACGATGAGCACTATCACCATGGGCAGTGTCTCCATGGGCAGTTTCACTGTGAGCACTCTCACTATTGGCACTATCACCATCGGCACTGTCAGCATCAGTACGGTCACCGTGAGCAGAGTCACAATGGGCATTGTCACAGTGGGCACTGTCACAAAGGGCACAGTCTACATTAGAATTCTCACTATGGGCACTGTGATCTTGGCCACTGTCAACGTGGGCTCTTTCACTGTGAGCACTGTCACAATGGGAGGTATCACCATGGGCTTTGTCAGCGTGGGCACTGTCACCGTGGGCACGGCCACCGTGACATCTATCACCATAAGCACTGTAACAATGGACACCGCCCCTCTGAGCACAGTCACCATGAGCACTGCCACAATGAGAACTGTCATTTATGGCACTGTCCACATGAGCAGTTTCACCATGATCACTGTCACCATGGGCAGGACACCCTGTGTATTGTCATCATGAGCACTCTCACCATGATCACTCTCACCATGGGAATTGTCACCTTAGGTACTGTCACCATGGGCACTGTCACCATGAACACTTTTACCATGAGCTCTGTCACCCTGGTATTGTCACCATGAGTGCTATACCGTGAGAATTGTGACTATGGGCACTGTCAGCATGGGCACTTTCACCATCGGCACTATCGCTGTGAACACTGTCACCATAAGCACTGTCACTGTGTCAAGTTTCACCATACACACTATTACCATAAGAACTATCACCATAAGCAGTGTCACCATGAGCAATATCACCATGGGCACTGTCACCAAAGGCACAGCCACCATGTACACTGTTACCATGGTCACTATCACCATGAGCACTGTCACCATGGGAACTACCAACATGGGAAATGTCATCATGAGCACTTTCACAATGGGAACTGCCACCATGGGCACTATCAATGGGCGGACTCTCACCATGGGCACTATCACCATGGGCACTGTCACTGTGAGCACTGTCACCATCAGCACTGTCACCATGAGCACTATTACTGTGAGCACTACCACCGCGAGTGCTCTCACCATGGTCACTGTCACCATGGGCACTGTCACCATGAGCACTGTCACTATGGTTACTGGCACAATGCGGACTGTCACAATGAGACCTCTCACCATGGACATTATCAACATGAGCACTCTCACCGTGGTCACTGTTACCATGGGTACTGTCACTGTGAGCACTGTTACCATAGGCAATGGCACCGTGGGCACTGTCTCCATGTGCACTGTCATCATGGGCATTGTCACCGTGGGCAGTGTCACCGTGGGCACCGCCACCATTGGCACTATTACTGTGAGCTTCTTTACAAAAACAAGTTTGGGCACGTTCTTTACCTTATTATGTCGGTCATGTAAGGTCACATTCTAACTTGCCTGGAATCATATGTGAAGGTAATCGCCAAGCTGACCTTTTGACACGAATTGTCGCTTTCCCTTGTATTGAGGAGGCAGAAGCTTCACATAATTTGCATCATCAAAATTCCGTAGCTCTGTGATATCAATTTCAACTGCCCCGGGAGACAGCCAGATCTATAATTAAAAATTGTCCACGGGACTTCCCTGGTGGCGCAGTGGTTAAGAGTCCACCTGCCAATGCAGGGGACACGGGTTTGAGCCCTGGTCCTGGAAGATCCCACATGCCGCGGAGCAACTAAGCACGTGTGCCACAACTACTGAGCCTGTGCTCCAGAGCCCGCGAGCCACAACTACTGAGCCTGTTTGCCACAACTACTGAAAACTGCACGCCTAGAGCCTGTGCTCCGCAACAAGAGAAGGCACCGCAACGAGAAGCCCATGCACCGCAACAAAGAGTAGCCCCCACTTGTCGCAACTAAAGAAAAAGCCCACACGCAGCAACGAAGACCCAACACAGCCAAAAATAAATAAATAAATAAATTTAAATTAAAAAAAAATAAATTGTCCACATTGTCCAACTTATTCATCCAGTTTGCCCATGGGGGTCAACCCTAGAGGATCATTACCTAATATGTTATGGCAAATGGATGTAACTCATGTGCTAACTTTTGGAAAGCTATCTTATGTACATGGTTCTGTGGATACCTATTCTCATGTAATTCTTGCCTCAGCAAGAACCGGGAAAGCTTTTAAGGATGTTATGCAACACGTATTTTTCTGTTTTGCCTTTCTAGGCATTCCAAAAGCTCTAAAAACTGATAACGCTCCTGCCTACATTTCTAAGGCTTTTAAAGACTTTTGTGAAAAATTTAATATTTCCCATTCTATGGGAATCCCCTATAATCCTCAGGGTCATGCAATAGTGGAAAGAGCCCATCATACTTTAAAAGTTCAAATTACAAATTTACAGCAAGGGGAATTCAAATACACTTCTCCACATCACATCTTCAACACACACTATTTGTATTAAATAATTTGAATACTGATTCACAAGGTAATACTGCCATGATGAGGCATTGGAATCCCGATATTAATAAACCTAAACATAGGGTGAAATGGAAGGATCTGCTCACTCGTCAATGGAAAGGACCTGATATTTTCTAACCAGCGGCTGAGGGTATGCTTGTGTATTTCCACAGGACGCTGACTCGCCGTTGTGGGTGCCTGACCGTCTCATCAGACATGTCGGGCCCTCCGACCCCGCCTTACCACTTCCCAGTCAGGCACAAGGCACCACAGCCGGAGATGTCAGCTAATGAATCACCATCAGCTAAAGAACCGCTGCTGCAGCAGATACAAAAGCTCACCATTGGAGAGAGACCAATTCTTTGTCTTCCGCGTCCACACCCAAGACCTCGCAAGACACAAGCCATCTCTACAAGAACTTCGAATCCACCAACGTGGGGTCAGATTAAACGCTTGCTGATGACGCCGATAAAGTGGTAACAGACCAGGGAGCTACCTTAACACCTGGAAATCTTTTTGTTCCTATGCTTGCTATATTGGCCTGCCAGGTAACTAGGGGAAATGCTTTGGATAAATCTTATTGGACATATCTCCCTGATCCACCGATTTTACAAACTGTAGCCTGGGATAATGAGGGTATACCAGTGTCTACTACTATGCCCAGGTTAATGGGAGGAGCCATAAGCTCCTATCCATATAATAAATTTAAAACAAATAATAATTTTACATTTCATGGAAAATCAGGGTTCCATACTATATGTTTTATATTTCCATCAATTAATAACTCTGTAGCCTCTCGTAAGGATGGATGTATACCGGTTTTTCTTAAAGGACAGCTTACTGCTTCTCCTTTGAGTCAATCTAATAAGAGACTTCTTTGGTCTTTGATTTACCTAGCACCTGGAGAAGATCCAACTTATAATCAACCTTCCTCTCATCTTTAAAATTTCTTCCTTGTAATCCTCCTTATGGTATCCATACAGGAGTACAATCATCTATATTACAATCTCCGGAAGACCAATTGGATAGTAACTGGGACGCTGTAGATACCAATACCAGATTTCCTACATGGAATTATTGTATATATTCTTCAAGAATTGATATTCCCATAGAGGATACCACAAAAAATGTGCATGATTGGAGTAATCCTGATCCATGTAAGGATTATAGATCTTATTTACAACATCATGCACATTATGATTGGAATAATACACTCATTCCTGCTTCTATGCTTGTTAATAGATGGCACACTGGAGGATGTGTGCCTCCTATACTAACTATGGCTCAAGAGAGTATGTATTATGCACAGACCCAGCTTTGGAAAGCTATTGCTGCACCACCACCAGTTATTCTTCATAGACCTAAAAATATGGGCATTTATTCTATGCAGGCTTGTGTGTCAGCACCTTATGTATTCTTGGTAGCCCCAAAATATGTGGATCTAAATATTTATTATAATACTTCTGATTCTACTATTTGGACACATTGCTATGATTGTATTTCGACAAGTTGTATAAATCCCTCTATGAATGTACAAGTTTTAATGATTCTTAAATGACCGCCATACATTATGTTGCTTGTAAAATTATCCTCTGCCTCGTATGATGATTATGGCTTACAAGTTTTGCATGAAACTGAACTTTTATTACATTCAAAGAGACTTGTTGCAGCTTTAATTCTAGCAATATCTACATTTATAGCTGTAATAGCATCACTTTCTCTTTCAATAAGTTCCTTAGCTCAACATGTACATACAGCTCAACATGTAAATGAGCTTTCAAAAAATGTATCTTTAGCTCTGGCTACTCAGGAAGTTATAGACAGAAAGTTAGAAGCAAAGGTGGATGCCTTAGAAGAAGCAATTTTACACATAGGGCATGAATTAACAGCGCTCAAAGTAAGATTAGCTTTGAGGTGTCATAAAAAATATAGATGGATTTGTGTTACTCCTCTAAAAGTGAATGAATCATTATATTCTTGGGAATAAATTCGTACTCATATTATGGGAGTTTGGAACCAAACAGATGCTAGTTTAGACCCTACTAAATTACATCAAGAGATTCATGACATAGGAAATACAAACTTAGGTTTATCTCCGGCAGAGTCTGCTCAGAAATTTTTTGAAAGTATTAAGTCATTTGTGTCACATAAAACCTTATTCTCAATGCTCATTAATGGAGGAATCATGGCAGTTGTTGTACTAATTCTGATATTTTTACTGCCAGTCATCATTAGAATAATTATTAAAAGCATCAAACAACTTTCTGTGGAGCTACATACTGCACTTTTAAAAAATAAAAAAGGGGGTGATGTCGGAAGCCATCCTGGAGGGATTGCACCATGACAAAGTCATGAGCAACGGAAGGCATGGCAAGGCAGTGCCGTGTCAGTAAGGTGGACTACAGCTCCGTTGTTATGTTTTATGATAATCACTTTACATACAGGGGCAATTTTGGGGGGATGTTGCTCCAGGTGAAAAAAAAATTCCTCTAGGACTCTCCCTCCTGAAACTATCATAGGATGGGAAGTACCCACTAAAGCCCTATGTAAATGGTAAAGAATTAAGAGCCTGGAGCTAAGGGGATGTTTTTGTGAAAAACACCCTCTAGTATGGAGTTATGGCCATGGGCTGGAGTTCCTGATGATGACATAGGAAATGTATGGTTCTATTATAAAGGAAAATTAATTATAGAAAAACAAATGACTAGAGCAGAATTCGTTGCCCGGATAGGGAGAAAACGCTGTCTCAGTTGAAGGAAACAACGAGAAAGAGCATGCAGGTACATTGTAAATATTTTCCTGGAACCATTGTAAAAGGATGCACATGCAAGAAGAAAAATAGGAACAAGTAGCTCCAAATTTTACAATTGAAATAATCATAGAACTGCTTGGCTTGGTTACTAAGAAACAACCTGTGATTAATGGGAACTTGGGGAAATATTTTAATAGGACATCTAGAAACTAGGGGATGTTTGTTTTAAAAAATCTTTATAGAATATTTTCAGGTTTGATTGTGCTAAGATTGTTTGGCCACGTACCTGGTAATGTAATCAACTATGATATATAAACCTGTGATTGTAAACAATAGAGGAAGAATGAAGAATAAAGACATGAGAAAGAGAAACATGCAATGCTGATACTTTAAGAAGTGTAATAGAATTATTTCCTTTGCCGACGCTATCCATCCCTCGGGTATCCCGAGACTCACTAGAGCTGGACTCTGGCAATATATGGCCTTTATTATGTTGTGGAATCTTCCTTCGATGTCTACTGTGTGGAGGGTTTTTATCATAACCTGGTGTTGAATTTTTTCTAAAGCTTTCTCTGCTTCTATTGAGATGATCACATGTGTTTTCTCTTTCAATTTTTTAATATGGTGTATCACATTGATTGATTTGCATATATTGAAGAATCCTTTTATTCCTGCAATAAACCCCACTTGATCATGGTGTATTTTCCTTTTAATGTGCTGTTGGCTTCTGTTTGCTACTATTTTGTTGAGGATTTTTGCATCTATATTCATCAGTGATATTGACCTGCAGTTTTCTTTTTTTGTGATATCTTTGTCTGGTTGTGGTATCACTGATGGTGTCTCCATAGAATTAGTTTTGGACATTTCCTCCCTCTGCCATATTTTGGAAGAGTTTGAGAAAGACAGATGTTAAACTCTTTAAGCCAGAAAGGACTGGCAGGACATCTTAAGTGATGAAGGAGAAAAACCTGCAACTAAGATTAATTTTTTTTGAAATATGTGAGATCACACCATGTTTGTTTTTATATGCCTGACTTACTTCTTAAGTACTTCTCACTTCGTCGTACTTCTGCTCAACATCTCTTACTATTAGAGATGTTGACTTAACATAGTGCCCTCAAGGAGCACCCATTTTGTTACAAAAGGCAGCATTTTCCTTCTACTATGCCTGAATATATTTTTATTGTGACACATTTTTTTCCTGCCACACAAAATACTTTTCTGTGCCACATTTTCTTTTTCCATCTATTTCGCCTAAGTGTGTTGTTTTCCTGTTATGGCATTTGAGAATGATGGTGCAGTGTACATGGGATGCAGGTATCTTTATGACTCGGTGATTTTCCTTCCTCTATAAAAATATCCAAAGATTTTTTCTGGATGATTTAGTAGTTCTACTTTTTTAGCTTTTTGAGGAATCTTCCAACTGTTTTCTAGAGCAGCTACACCAATCAGCATTCCCAACAAGAATGTAGGAGGGTTCCCTTTTGTCATGCCTGCTATCTTCTCTTTTTCTTTTATAATAGACAATCTAATAGATATGAGGTGATATTCCACTACAGAGGTTTTGCACTTTCCTAATGTATGTTTGTTATTAGCTGCTTATCTCGTATGTGTTTCTAATATTTTCTGCAATTCTGTAGATTGCCTGTTAATTCTGTTGATTGTTTCCTTTATTATATAGGAATGTTTCAGTTCAATTTCACTTCACTTAACTTTTGATTTTGTTGCCTGCTCTACTGCTGTCATAGCCAAGGAATTATTGCCAAGGCCAATCTTGAGAAGTTTGTTCCTTATCTTTTCTCAATGGATTTGAAACATTTTGGTCTTATCTTTAAAGCAATTTCCCCAACATTTCTGAGATACAATTGACATATAACGTTGGCAGTTTTAAGGTACACAGCATGATGGTTAGATGTACATCTATGCTGTGAAATAATGTGATAATAATGTTAGTTAATACTTCTATCACCTCACATGGTTACCAAATTTGTGTGTGTGCTGTAAGAACATTTAAGATCTACTTTCCGAGTAACTTTTAAACATGCAATAACGTATTGGTAACTAACTCACTATCCTGTAATTTAGATCCCAAGAAGTTACACATTTTATAACATGAAATTTATGCTCTTTGACTATCATCTCCCTATTTCTCCGAACCTCACACCTATTAAATACGTATACACTCTTTTTTTTTTGAAGATCTCAGCCATTTAGATTTCATAAATAAGTGGGATCACACAGTTTGTCTTTATGTCTCTGATTGTTTCACTAAGAATAATGCCTGCAAGTTGATTATATGTGGTCACAAATTGCAGGAATTTCATTATATGACTGTATAATATCCACTGTCGTAATATATACATTTCTTAATCCATTTAATCATTGATAAACGGTTAGTGACTATGCCTGGCATATTTTAGATAAATATTTACACAGTGAACATGGGAGTGCAAATATCTCTGTAAGTTAACTGATTTCATTTCTTTCAATTATGTATATTCAGAAATGGAATTGCTAGGTTATATGGTGGTATTATTTTTAGAATTTTGAGGAACATCCATATTATTTTCCATAGTGGTTGTACTAAGTTACATTACCACCAAAAGTCTGTAAGTGTTCCCTGTTTTCTACATGCTTGACTACACTTTTATGTCTTTTCTTTTTCATAATAACCACTATGAAATGCGTGAGTTGCTATCTCATTGTGGTTTTATTTTGCTTTTCTCTTACTATTAAAGAGGTTGAACAAATGTTCATGTGTCAGTTGGTCATTTGTACGTCTCCTATGGGGGGAATATATCTGCTAAGATCTTCAGCCCACCTTTTAATTAGATTATTCAACTTTTCTAAAAAAAACTAAGTCTTTTTTATGTTTCAACATTAGTCCTGTAGCTGGCATGTTGTTGGCAAATATTTTCTCCCATTACATAGGAGAATTCCTATGCCTCCTGTTCCACTGCCTCTTCACTCTGTTCAAGTTTCTTTTTGTGCAGAGGCTTTTAAATTTGATGTTTTCACACATGTTGAATTTTCTTTTTGTTCCTTCTACTTTTGGTATCATATACAAAAGAATCATTGCTGACACAAATGCCTTGGAGATTTTTTTCTGTTTAATTCTAAGGATTTTGTGATTTCTGTTCACGTTGTGTTAATTTTTGAGTCCTCTAAGATGGGTGTTCAATTTTATTCTTTTCCATGTGGATATCCAGCTTTTCCAACACTACTTAGTGTAAAGTCTATTTTTACTCCATTGTTTATTCTTGTCTTCTTTGTCATGTGTTAGTTGACTGGACATGGCTGAGTTTATTTCTGGGCTCTCAGTCCTATTCTATTGGTATTTTGTCTGTTTTTATTCTAATTTCACATTATTTTGGTTACCGTAACTTTGTATAATAGTTTGAAACCAGGAAGTGAGTTGCACCCAGCTTTGTTTATCTTGCTGAAAATTGCCTTGTCTATTTTCAGTGTCCTTTGTTGTTTCGTACAATTTTTAGGATTATTATTCTATTTCTGGGAAAATTGCCATTGAAATGTTGATTGGGATTCCATTGAAACTATAGATAGCTTGAGGTAGCGTGAACATTTTAACAGTATTCATTCTTTCAATTTAGAAATATGGGATACTTTTCTATTTACATATATCTTCTTCAGTTTTTGTAAATGTTATATTTTTAGGTGTACAGATGGTTTTGTCTCCTTGCTTAAATGTATTCCTAACATTTTATTGTTTTAGGTGCTGCGGTAAATGGAAGTGTTTTTTTTTTTTTTTTTCTGTCAGGTATTTTCTTGTTAGTGTATAGAAATGCAACTAATTTTGTATTCTTATTTCTAATCCTACAAAATTATTGATTTCATGTATTAGTTCTAACAGTTTCATGGGGTTTTGGTGGAGTCTTTAGGATTTCCTGCATACAGAATATGTCATCTTCAAACAGAGACATTTTAAATTCTTCCTTTCCACTTTGGATCCCTTTCATTTCTTTTCCGTGCCTAATGGTTCTGGCTAGGGATTCTACTATTATGTTGAAGAGAAGTGGTGATAGTGAGCATTTTTTATTTGTTCCTGTCTTAGAGGAAAAGTTTTCCACTTTTCATCTTGAATATGATGTTAGCTGTCGGCTTGATAATATATGATCTTTATTACATTTAAAATGTTTCTTCTCTCCCCAGGTTGTTGAAAGCTTTAATCAAGAAAATTTAGAAAATTCTTTCAAACATTTCTTCTGCATGCTATTCGTGTCGTAAATTAAAATTTTTGATTTAAAAATGTTAACTGCCCTTGCATCACCAGGAATTATTTCACCTTAGCATGTTGAACATTTTAGTGTGTTTTTGAATTTGGTTTGCTAGAATTTTGTTGAGAATTTTTGCATCTATATGTACAAGGATATTAGCTTGTAAGTTCTGTGCTTTTTGTTTTGTTTTGTTTTGTTTTGTGTTTCCTTCTATTTCCTTATGTGGCTTTGTTAATCAAGAAAATCCTGGTTTTATAAAATGAGTTTGGAAATGTTTCCTCTTTTGTAGTTATTTGGGAGAGTTTGGGAAGGACTGGCAATAAATCTTCATTAAATGTTCAGTAGAATTCACCAGTGAAACTAACTGATCCTGGGCTTCTCTTTGCTGGGAGAGTTTTGAATAGTGCTTCAATTTCCTAAGTCATTATTTGTATGATCAAGATATTTTTTGTTTGTTTGTTTTTTGCTTCTTCGTGATTGTCTTGCTATGTTTTATATAGGAGTTTTTGGAGATTTATCCATTTTTGTAACCCAGTTTTTTAGCATTCTTTATAACTATTTGTATGCTATGGTGTCAGCTGCAATTTCTCCTCTTTCGGTTAAAGTTTTATTTATTAAGCTCTTTTTTTCTCTTCGTTAGTCTTGCTAAATCTTGTCAATTTTAAGATCCTTTCCAAATTCCAACACTTGGATTCAGTTTTTCCTAATTATCTGATATTTGTTTTATTAATTTCCATTTGAATCTTTCTTATTTTTTTCCTTTTATTCCTGGTGCTTAATTTGTTCATTTTTCCTAGTCCTTCATGTATATGCACAAGTGGTTTATTTTAGATTATTCTTTTCTCTTTTAGAAGAATCTATGATTGCTAAAATTAATTCATCCATTGACTGATTTTTCTATATTCCAAACGTTTTGGTATGTTGTCATTTTCGTTTATCTGAAGGTAGTTTCAGATTTCCCTTTTGACTTCTTCCTTGACCCATATATGTTTCCAGTGTGTGTTGTATAAGTTTACATATAAGGGATTTTTCTTTTTCTCTTGTTATTGATTTCTAGCTTCATAACATTATGATCAAAAAAGATGCTTAATGTGACTCTGATCTTCTTAAATTTGTTAACGCTTGCTTTATGTTTCAAGACAGTGTCCATTCTGGGAAATGCTCCTTCAGCACTTAAGCAGAATATGAATTTTGGTACTGTTGAATGGAAGTTTTCTATAAGTTTATTAGGTACATTCTGTTTCTTTATTAATTTTCTAAGGTAGAAAGTGGGATAATACAGTCACTTACTATTATTTGTTTTATTGTTGATTTATCCTCTCAGATCTTTTTTTTTTTTTTTTTTTTTTGTGGAGGGTTGTGGGTATACGGGTCTCTCACTGTTGTGGCATCTCCCGCTGCAGAGCACAGGCTCCGGACGTGCAGGCTCAGCGGCCATGGCTCACGGGCCCAGCCGCTCCACGGCATGTGGGTTCTTCCCAGACCGGGGCATGAAGGCATGCCCCCTGCACGGCAGGTGGACTCTCAAGCACTGCGCCACCAGGGAAGCCCTCTATCAGAACTCTTAATGGTTGATTTAAATATATGTTTAATCCCGCAACGTTCAGTACATATATATTTACAATTATTATTTTCTCTTGATAAATTGATCCATTATCATTGTATACTGACCTTATTTATCACTTGTGACCTACTTTGACTGAAAGTCTGTATTACCTGAGATTGGGAGATCAAGTCCTGCACTTGTTTGGAAACTGTTTGGACTATCAATTTCTATTCCCTCACCTTCAGCTTATGTGTGTCCTTAATGATAAAATGGTTCTTTTAAACAGCATATTGTTTTTTTTTATCATTTATATGGCAATATAATTGTTTTACACTGTTGTGTTAGTTTCTGCTGTATAGTAAAGTGAATCAGCTATAGGTATATTCCCATATCCACTCCCTCTTGCATCTCCCTCCCACCCTCCCTATCCCACCAAGCTAGGTGGTCACAAAGCACTGAACGTATCTCCCTGTGCTATGCAGCTGCTTTCCACTAGCTATCTATTTTACATTTCGTAGTGTATATATGTACAGACGACTCTCTAACTTCATGCCAGCTTACCCTTTCCACTCACTATATTCTCAAATCAATTCTCTATATCAACATCTTTATTGCTGTCCTACACCTACATTCATCAGAATGTTTTTTTAATTCCATATATATATATATATATTAGCAAAAAGTTTGTCTTTTGTTTCTTTCTGACTCATTTCACACAGTATGACAGACTCTAAGTCTATCCACCTAACTGCAAATAGCTCAATTTTTATTTCTATTTATGGCTCAGTGATATTCCATTGTATATATATGACACACCTTCTTTATCCATTCTTCTGTCATTTGATACTTAGGTGTTTACCTGTCCTGGCTATTGTAATTACACCTGTAATGAACTTTGTGGTCCATGACCCTTTTGGAATTATGCTTTTCTCGGGGTATATACAAAGAAGCGGGATTGTGGGGTCATATATTAGTTCAAGTTTTAGGTTCTTAATGACCTCCATATTGTTCACCATAGTGGCTGTAACAATTTACATTCCCACTAACAGTGCAAGAGGGTACTGTTTTCCATACACCACTCCAGAATTTAGAGTTTGTAGAATTTTGAATTTGATGGCTATTCTGACTAGTGTGAGGTGACACCTCATTGTAGTTTGATTTATATTTCTTTAATGATTCATGATATTGAGCAAACTTCTATGTGTTTTATTGCAATCTGTGTATCATCTTTGGAGAAATGTCTATTTAGGTCTTCTGCCCACTTTTGGATTGTTGTTTGTATTTTTTGGTTTAGAGCTGCATGAGCTGCTGGTAAATTTTGAAGATTAATCGTTTGTCAGTTGCTTCATTTGCAAATATTTTCTGATTCTGAGGGTTGTCATTTGGTCTTGTTTGTGGTTCCCTTTGTTGTGAAAAATGTTTTAAGTTTCATTAGTTCCCATTTGTTTAATTTTGTTTTTATTTCCATTTCTTTAGGAAGTGGGTCAAAAAGAATCTTGCCGTGATTTATGTCATAGAGTGTTCTGCCTATGTGTTCCTCTAAGTGTATGATAGTGTGGAAACTTACTTTTAGGACTCTAATCCATTTGTGTTTATTTTTGTGTATGGTGTTAGGGAGTGTTCTGATTTCATTCTTGTACATGTAGCTGTTCAGTTTTCCCAGCACAACTTGTTGAATAGGATGTCTTATCTCCATTGTATATTCTTGCAACCTTTATCAAAAAGTAGGTGACCATATGTGCATGGGTTTACCTCTGGGCTTTCTATCCTGTTCCGTTGATCTATATTTCGGTTTTTGTGCCAGTATCATACTATCTTGATTATTGTAGATTTGTAGTATAGTCTGAAATCCTGGAGCCTGATTCATCCAGCTGCGTTTTTCTTTCTCAAGAGTTCTTTTGGTATTTAGTGTCTTTTTTTGTTTCCATACACACTGTGTAATTTTTCTCCTAGTTCCCTGGAATATGCCATTGGTAATTTGATAATGATTGCATTGACTCTGTAGATTGCGTTAGGTCATATAGTCATTTTCACTATGTGGATTCCTACAACCCAAGAACATAATATATCTCTCCATCTCTTTGTATCCTCTTTCATTTCTTTCATCAGCGTCTTATAGGTTTCTGCATACAGGTCTTCTGTCTACCTTGGTATATTCGTTCCTATTCTATTTGTTGCAATGGTAAATGAGAGTGTTTCCTTAATTTCTCTTTCAGATTTTTCATCATTAGCCTATAGGAATCCCAGAGATTTCTGTGCATTAAATTTGTATCCTGCTACTTTCCCAAAATCATTGATTAGCGCTAGGCATTTTCTGGTAACATCTTTAGGATTCTCTCTGTGTAGTATCAGGTCATCTGCAAAGAGTGACAACTTTAGAGTACCTCCCAGAACTTCTGCTGGCAGTGTCCTTGTCCCTATGGTGAGCCACAACAGCCCCCCGCCTCTGCAGGAGACCCTCCAACATTAGCAGGGAAGTGTGGCCACGGCTGCCTTACCGGAGAGCGGGTCTTCCCTTGCCTTGCGAGCCCTGGGGTGGGGCTCACTTTACGCCTGGTGTGGGGTTGGTGTGATCAGCTTCGCAGTCTGGAAGGCTTTAGGAGTTCACAGTATAAAAGACTTTCGAAGTAAAATGCAATCAATATTTCCAGCAATTCCCAAGAACTCTGAATCGGCTGTTGAATGGGAGGAAGCATTGAAATCCAAATGAGATGAGCATGGTGGGTGAAGTCCAGAATGATTGATACGGGAAAAGCTGACTTTGGAGATGTCACAACAGCAAAGGGACTCGATGGATTTCTCCTCAGGAACACATGCAGATTGTTGAGTGAACCTGTGGGATGGATGGCATTCAGTGTCCTCATAAGAGGCCGACAGTCATTTCTGTGTGCTGTACTTTATTACAACTGATTTGGTTATGTTCATGTGGGGTGGGTGTTGGAGGGAGGGCAACGTTTTCCCAAAGTTAGGAAGACTATTTAAAAATATATGGGTACCTTCTCGATGTGAAGGAAATCCCAGGGGAAATACTTTTATGCCTGTAACAGTTGGAACCAAGTTTTTTACCTGAAAAAAAATTATAACGTATGATTAAAAATCTTTATAAACAGACTCCTAACAGCAGTAGTACCTCTAAGTCTAATTAAATAAGTTTCAGCAGCCTTTCTTGTCCGTATGTGGCTGTCAGAACTCGGAGGACTTGCTCCTGTTAGGCAGACTCCAAAGTGACGGGTTAATGGGTGAATCCTGTCCATCAGGCACTGGGTGTGGCTCTCTTGTCCTGAACACAGTCTTTGATTTGTATATGCCAGTCATTTACCTGACAGCCTCACCTTAGGCCTGTAAATTCTTAGACAAGAAGCCAGTAACAGATTATGATAACTTGAAAGGATAATCATGTGAAAATGATGATATTATGGGTATAAAATGTACTTTTTTGACAAGTTGGTTCTGGGTCCCTAAACACTGACTGACAGTTTATAGCTTTATTTCAGTTGTCAATATAAAAATAGTCCAATTATCACCTATCTTAACAAATATTTTTAACCAAAAAGATACCTGAGAACTCAGTCTCAGGTAAATTAAATTTTAAGAAAAGTACTTTAACATGTCAGTATGACCAGAAAATTAACCTCTGGTTGAATATCATTGTGTATTTTCTTTATAATTGCTTAGGCTTTAATTAACAATCAGTTTTAAAAAGTACATTGAAATTTATCTGTTAAAATGAAACCTTTTAGTTTTAAGAAAAAAATTTAAATGAGATGTCAAGTGCCTAATGTAACATTTTTCTCTGGACTGTTACCCTATTAAAGCTGCTGTATTGTTAATTTTAAAAAAAAGAGTGACAACTTTAATTCTTCTTTTCCAATTTGGATTCCTTTTATTTCCTTGTCTTCTCGGATTGCTGTGGCTGAGACATCCAAAACTATGTTGAATAAGAGTTGAGAGGGTGGGCAACCTTGCCTTGTTCCTGATCTTAGTGAAAATACTTTCAGTTGTTCACCATTGAGGACTATGTTTGCTGTGGGTTTGTCATATAAGTCCTTTATTATGTTCAGGAATCTTCCCTCTATGCCTACTATGTGGAGGGTTTTTATCATAAACTGGTGTTGATTTTTTTCGAAAGCTTTCTCTGCATCTATTGAGATGATCATATGTGTTTTCTACTTCAATTTGTTAATATGGTGTATGACATTGGTTGCTTTGCATATATTGGAGAATCCTTGTATTCCTGGAATAAATCCCACTTGATCATGGTGTATTTTCCTTTTAATGTGCTGTTGGATTCTGTTTGCTACTATTTTGTTGAGAATTTTTGTATCTATATTCATCAGTAATATTGGCCTTCAGTTTTATTTATTCATTTATTTTTTTGATATTTTGTCTGCTTTTGGTATTAGTGATGGTGTCTCCATAGAATTAGTTTTTGATTTTTCCTCCCTCTGCTACATTTTGGAAGAGTTTTAGAAAGACAGGTGTTAAACACTCCAAGCCAGGAAGGACTGGCAGGACATCTTAAGTGATGAAGGAGAAAAACCTGCAAAGAAGATATATTTTTTTTAAATATGTGAGATCACACCATGTTTGTTTTTATATGTCTGACTTACTTCTTAAGTGCTTCTTTCTTCGTCGTACTTCTTCTCAAAATCTCTTACTATTAGAGATGTTGATTTAACATAGTGCTCTCAAGGTGCAGCCATTTTGTTACAAAAGGCAGCATTTTCCTTCTACTATGCCTGAATATATTTTTATTGTGACACATTTTTTTCCGGCCACACAAAATACTTTTCTGTGCCACATTTTCTTTACCCATCTATTTAGCCTAAGTTTGTTGTTTCCTGTTATGGCATTTGAGAATGATGGTGCAGTGTACATGGGATGCAGGTGTCTTTATGATTTTGTGTGTTTCTTTCCTTTATAAAAATACCCAAAGAGTTTTTTTCTGGATGATTTAGTAGTTCTAATTTTTAGCTTTTTGAGGAATCTTCAAACTGGTTTCTAGAGCGGCTATACCATTCAGCATTCCTAACAAGAATGTAGGAGGGTTCCCTTTTGTCATGCCTGCTATCTTCTCTTCTTTGATATTAGACAATCTAATAGATATGAGGTGATAATCCACTACAGATGTTTAGCACTTTCCTAATATATGTTCGTCATTAACCACTTATCAGGTACTTGTTTCTAATATTGTATGCTATTCTGTAGATTGCCTCTTAATTCTATTGATTGTTTCCTTTATTATATAGGAATGTTTCAGTTCAATTTCAATTCACTTAACTTTGGTTTTGTTGCCTGCTCTACTGCTGTCATAGCCAAGGAATTATTGCCAAGGCCAATCTCGAGAAGTTTGTTCCTTATCTTTTCTCAATGGATTTGAAACTTTTTGGTCTTATCTTTAAAGCAATTTCCCCAACACTTTTGAGATATAATTGACATATAACGTTGGTAGTTTTATGGTACACAGCATGATGGTTAGATTTACATCTATGCTGTGAAATAATGTGATAATAATGTTAGTTAATACTTCTATCACCTCACATGGTTACCAATTGTGTGTGTGTTCTGTAAGAAAACTGAAGATATGCATTCCCAGTAACTTTTAAACATGCAATAAAGTATTGGTAACGAAGTCACTATCCTTTAATTTAGATCCCAAGAATTTACACATTTTATAACAGGAAATTTGTGCTCTTTGACAATCATCTCCCTGTTTCTCCCCACCTCACACCTATTAAATATGTATAAACTCTCTTTGTGATGAACTCACCATTTAGATTTCATAAATAAGTGGGACCACACAGTTTGTCTTAATGTCTGATTGTTTCACTAAGCATAATGCCTGCAAGTTGATTTCATGTGGTCACAAATTGCGGGAATTTCTTTATATGACTGTATAATACCCATTGTGGTAACATATACATTTCTTAAGCCTTTTTATCATTGATAAACAGTTAGTGACAATGCCGTGCACATTTTAGATAAATATTTATACAGTGAACATGGGAGTGCAAATATCTCTGTAAGTTAACTGATTTCATTTCCTTCAAATATGTGTATTCAGAAATGGAATTGCTAGGTTATATGGTGGTATTATTTTTAGTATTTTGAGGAACATCCGTATCATTTTCCATAGTGGTTGTACTAAGTTACATTCCCACCAAAAGTCTGTGAGTGTTCCCTGTGTTTTACATGTTTGACTACACTTTTCTCTCTTTTCCTTTTCATAAAAACCACCAGGAAATGTGTGAGTTGATATCTCATTGTGGTTTTATTTTGCATTTCTCTTACGATTACAGATATTGAGCCAATATTCATGTGTTGCTTGGTCATTTGTATGTCTCCTGTGGGGGGAATATATCTGCTAACATCTTCAGTCCACGTTTTAATTAGATTTTTCGCTTTTTTTTAACTGATAGTGTTTATATTTCTACATTCTCCTGTAGCTTGCATCCTGTTGGCAAATATTTTCTTCCATTTCACAGGACAATTCCTATGTCTCCTGTTCAGTGCCTCTTCACTCTGTTCAAGTTTCTTTTAGTGCAGAGGCTTTTAAATTTAATGTTGTCACACATGTTGAATTTTCTTTTAGTTCCTTCTACTTTTGGTATCATACCCAAAAGAATCATTGCTGAGACAAATGTCTTGGAGATTTTTTTTCTGTTTAATTCTAGGGATTTTGTGATTTCTGCTCATGTTGTGTTAATTTTTGAATTGTCTAAGATGCATGTTCAATTTTATTGTTTTCCATGTGGATATCCAGTTTTTCCAACACCACTCACTGTAAAGCCTATTTTTACTCCATTATTTATTCTTGTCATCCTTGTCAAATGTTAGTTGACTGGACATGGCTGAGTTTATTTCTGTGCTCTCAGTCCTATGCTATTTGTCTATTGTCTGTTTTTATGCTAGTCTCACACTATTTTGATTTCTGTAACTTTGTATTATGGTTTGAAACCACGAAGTGAGTTTCATCCAGCTTTGTTTATCTTGCTGAAAATTGCTTTGTCTATTTTCAGGGTCCTTTCTTGTTTTGTACAATTTTTAGGACTGTTATTCTATTCTAGGAAAATTGCCATTGAAAAGTTGATTGGGATTCCATTGAAACTATAGACAGCTTGAGGTAGCATGAACATTTTAACAGTATACATTCTTTCAATTCAGAAACATGGGATAAGTTTCTATTCACTTGTTTCTTCTTCAGTTTTTGTGAATATCATATTTTTAGGTGTACACATGTTTTTGTCTTCTTGCTTAAATGTATTCCTAAGATTTTATTGTTTTTGGTGCTGCTGTAAATGGAAGTGTTTTCTTTATTTTTCTGTCAGCTATTTTCTAGTTAGTGTATAGAAATGCAGCTAATTTTGTATTTTTATTTCATATCCAACAACATTACTGAATTCATTTATTAGTTCTAACAGTTTCACGGGGTTTTTGGTGGAGTCTTTAGGATTTCCTGCATACGTAATATGTCATCTTCAAACAGCGACATTTCTAATTCTTCCATTCCACTTTTGATCCCTTTTATTTCTTTTGCTTGCCTAAAGGTTCTGACTAGTGTTTCTAGTATTATGTTGAATAGGGGTGGTGAGAGTGGGCATTTTTTATTTGTTCCTGTCTTAGAGGAAAGATTTTCAGCTTTACACCATGAATATGATGTTAGCTGGGACCTTGATAATATATGACCTTTATTACATTTAAAATGTTTCTTCTCTCCCCAGGTAGTTGAAAGCTTTAATCAAGAAAATTTAGAAAATTCTTTCAAACATATCTTCTGCATGCTATTCGTGTCATAAATTAAATTTATTGATTTAAAAACATTAACTGCCCTTGCATCCCCAGGAATTATCCCACCTTATCACGTTGAACATTTTATTGTGCTATTGAATTAGGTTTGCTAGAATTTTGTTGAGAATTTTTGCATCTATATATAAAAGGATATTAGCCTGTATGTTCTGTGGTTTTCGCTTGTTTGTTTGTATGTTTGTTTTGTTTTCTTTTGTTTTGTGTTTCCCTTGTTATTTCCTTATCTGGCTTTGTTATTCAGGAAAATGTTGGTTATGTAAAATGAGTTTGGAAATGTTTCCTCTTTTGTAGTGATTTGGGAGAGTTTGGGAAGGACGGGCAATAAATCTTCATTAAATGTTCAGTAGAATTCACCAGTGAAACTAACTGATCCTGTGCTTCTCTTTGATGGGAGAGTTTTGAATACTGCTTCAATTTCCTAAGTCATTATTTGTATGATCAAGATATTTTTTGTTTGTTTGTTTGTTTTGCTTCTTCATGATTGTCTTGCTTCATTTTATATAGGAGTTGTTGGAGATTTATCCATTTGTGTGACCCGGTTTTTTATCATCCTTTATAATGATTTGTGTGCTATGATGTCAGTTGCAATTTCTCCTCTTTCAGTTAAAGTTTTATTTATTAAGCTCTTTTTTGCTCTTTGTTAGTCTAGCTAAAGCTTGTCAATTTTATTATCCTTTCCAAATGCCATCACTTGGATTCATTTTCTCCTAATTATCTGATATTCATTTTATTCATTTCCATTTGAATCTTTCTTACTTTCTCCTTTTATTCCTCGTGCTTAATTTGTTCATTTTTCCTAATCCTTCAGGCATAAGTTTAAGTTGTTTATTTAAATCATTCCTTTCTCTTAATATAAGAATTTATGATTGCTAAAAAAAATTCATTCTTTAGACTGATTTTTCTACATTCCCAAAGTTTGGGTATATTGTAATTTTTGTTTATCTGAAGGTAGTTTCATGTTTCCCTTTTGAGTTCTTTCCTGACCCATAGGTTTTTCCAGTGTGTGCTGTATAATTCTACATATTAGTTTTTTTCACTTTTTCTATTGTTATTGATTTCTATCTTCATAACATTATGATCAAAAATGTTGCTTAATGTGCTTTTGATCTTCTTAAATTTGTTAACGCTTGCTTTATATTCCACGACAGCATCTATCCTAGGGAATGCTCTATCTGAACTTAAGAATAATATGGAATCTGATTCTGTTGGATGGAACTTCTATATAATTTTATTGGGTACATTCAGTGTCTTTATCAATATCCTAAGGTATAAAGTGAGAGAATATAGTCCCTTACCATTATTAGTTTTACTGTTGATTTCTCCTATCAGATCTGTTGATGGGTAATTTATATATTTGTTTAATCCTGCAACGTTCAGTACATATATATTTACAATTATTATAATCTCTTGATAAATTCATCTATTATCATTGTATACTGACCTTCTTTATCAATTGTGAACTATTTTGACTGAAAGTCTGTATTACCTGTGATTGGGGGAGTCAGTCCTGCTCTTGTTTGGAAACTGTTTGGACTATCAGTTTCTATTCCCTCACCTTCAGCTTATGTGTGTCCTTAAAGTTAAAATTGCTCTTGTAGACAACATATTGTGTTTTTTTTATCATTTATATGGTAATTTAATTGTTTTACAATGTTGTGTTAGTTTCTGTTGTATAACAAAATGAATCAGCTATAGGTATACATATATTCCCATATCCACTCCCTCTTGCATCTCCCTCCCACCCTCCCTATCCCACCAAGCTAGGTGGTCACAAAGCACTGAACGTATCTCCCTGTGCTATGCAGCTGCTTTCCACTAGCTATCTATTTTACATTTCGTAGTGTATATATGTACATACCACTCGCACACTTCGTGCCAGCTTACACTTTCCACACCCCATGTTCTCAAGTCGATTCTCTACATCTGCATCTTTTTTCCTGTGCTGCTCCTACCTTCATCGAAACTTTTTTTTAGATTCCATATATATGTGTTAGCAAAGTGTTTTTTCTTTTTCTCTTTCTGACTTCACACAGTATGACAGACTCTAAGTCTATCCACCTAACTGCAAATAGCTCAATTTAATTTCTCTTTATCTCTGAGTAATATTCCATTGTATATATATGCCACACCTTCTTTATTCATTCATGTGTCGATTGACACTTAGCTTTTTCCCTGTCCTGGCTATTGTAATTACACCTGTAATGAACTGTGTGGTCCATGACTCTTTTTGAATTATAGTTTTCTCAGGGTATATGCACAGTTGTGGGATTGTGGGGTCATATATTAGTTCTAGTTTTAGTTTCTTAATGACCACCATACTGTTCTCTATAGTGACTGTAACAATTTACATTCCCATTAACAGTGCTGGAGGGTTTCCTATTCCCTACACTCTCTCAAGAATGTATAGTATATTGATTTTTTGATGACGGCTCCTCTGACTAGTGTGAGGTAATACCTCATTGTAGATTTGATTTATATTTCTATAATGATTCATGCTCAACATGAAAGGTTGAGCAAACTTTCATGTGTTTTATTGCAATCTGGGTATCATCTTTGGAGAAATGTCTATTTAGGTCTTCTGCCCATTTTTGGATGGTTTGTGTTTTTTTGTTTACAGCTGCATGAGCTGTTGGTAAATTTTGGAGATTAATCCTATTTCAGTTGCTTCATTTGCAAATATTTTCTCCCATTCTGAGGGTTGTCGTTTCGTGTTGTTTATAGTTTCCTTTCCTGTGAAAAATTTTTGTTTCACTATGTCCCATTACTTTAATTTTGTTTTTATTTCCATTTTTCTAGGAAGTGGGTCAAAAAGAATCTTGCTGTTATTTATGTCATAGAGTGTTCTGCCTATGTTTTCCTCTAAGTGTTTGATAGTGTCTCACCTTACATTTAGTCCTTTAATCGATTTGTGTTTATTTTTGTGTATGGCGTTAGGGAGTGTTCTAATTTCATTCTTGTACATGTAGCCATTCAGTTTTCCCAGCACCACTTGTTGAAGAGGATGTCTTATTTCCATTGTATATTCTTCCCTCCTTTATCAAAAATAAGGTGACCATATATCTGTGGGTTTACCCCTGGGCTTTCTACCGTGCTCCATTGATCTATATTTCTGTTTTTGTGCCAGTACCATACTGTCTTGATTACTGTAGCTTTTAGTATAGTCTGAAGTCCAGGAGCCCGATTCATCTAGCTCTGTTTTTCTTTCTCAAGATAGTTTTGGCTATTCGGCATGTGTTTTTTTTTTGTTGTTTTTTTTTTCCATACACACTGTGAATTTTTTTCTTCTAGTTCCCTCGAAAATGCCATTGGTATTTTTATATGGATTGCATTGACTCTGTAGATTGCGTTATGTCATACAGTCATTTTCACTCTGTTGATTCTTCAAACCCAAGAACAAGGTATATATCTCCATCTCATTGTATCCTCCTTCATTTCTTTCATCAGCATCTTATAGGTTTCTGCATACAGGTCTTTTGTCTACCTGGGTATGTTTCCTTCTATTCTATTTGTTGCAATGGTAAATGAGAGTGTTTCCTTAATTTCTCTTTCAGATTTTCCATCATTAACCTATTGGAATCCCAGAGATTTCTGTGCATTAATTTTGTATTGTGCTACTTTACCAAATTTATCGGTTAGCTCTATTCATCTTCTGGTAGCATCCTTAGGATACTCTATGTGTAGTATCAAGTCATCTGCAAAGAGTGACAGCTTTACTTCTTCTTTTCTGATTTGGATTCCTTTTATTTCCTTTTCTTCTCTGATTGCTGTGTCTGAAACGCCCAAATCTATGTGGAGAAAGAGCTGTGAGGGTGGACAACCTTGTCTTGTTCCTGATCTTAATGAAAATACTTTCGGTTTTTCACCATTGAGGATGATGTTTGCTGTTGGTTTGTCATATATGGCCTTTATTATGTTGAGGAAACTCCCCTCTATGCTTACTATGTGGAGGGTTTTTATCATATATTGGGTTTGAATTTTTTCGAAAGTTTCCCTGCATCCATTGAGATGATCATATTGTTTTTCTCCTTCAATTGGTTAATATGAAGTATCACGTTGATTGATTTGCATATATTGAAGAATCCTTGTATTCTTGGAATAAACTCCACTTGATCATGGTGTATTATCCTTTTAATGTGCTGTTGGCTTCTGTTTGCTACCATTTTGTTGAGGATTTTTGCATCTATATTCATCAGTGATATTGGCCTGTAGTTTTCCTTTTTTTATTATATCTTTGCCTGGTTTTGGTATCAGGGTGATTGTGGCGCCATAGAATTAGTTTTGGAGTGTTCCTCCCTCTGCTATATTTTGGAAGAGATTGTGAAGGACAGTTGTTAAATTCTCCAAGCCAGAAGGGACTGGCAGGATATATTTAAAGTGATGAAGTAGAAAAACCTGCAACGAAGATTAATTTTTTTCCTATAAGTGAGATTACACCATTTTTGTTTTTATTTGTCTGATTTACTTCTTAAGTACTTCTTACTTCTTCTTTCATCATACTTCTTCTCAACATCTCTTACTCTTAGAGATGTTGACTTGACATAGTGCCCTTAAGGTGCACCCATTTTGCTACAAAGGCACCATTTTATTTCTAGTATGCCTGAATATATTTTTATTGTGCCACTTTTTTTTCCTGCCACACAAAATAACTTGCTGGGGCACCTTTCCTTTATCCATCTATTCAGGCTAAGTGTGTAGTTATCCTGGTATGGCATTTGAGAATGATGGTGCAGTGTACATGGTATTCAGGTGTTTTTTAGAGTCGGCATTTTTCCTTCCATTTTATAAATAACCAAAGATTTTGTTCTGGATGATTTGGTAGTTCTAATTTTTGGTTTTATGAGGAACCTCCAAACTCTTTTCTAGAGTGGCTACACCAATCAGCATTCCCAACAAGAGTGTAAGGTGGTTCCCTTTTGTCATGCCTGCTGTCTTCTCTTTTTTGATAATAGCCAATCTAACAGATATGAGGTGATATCCCACTACTGAGGTTTTGCACTTTCCTTATGTATGTTGGATATTAGCCACTTCTAAGGTACGTGTTTGTAAATATTTTATACTATTCTATAGATTGCCTGTTAATTCTGTTGATTGTTTCCTTTATTATGTAGGAATGTTTCAGGTCAATTTCACTTCACTTAACTTTTGATTTTGTTGCCTTCTCTCCTGCTGTCATTGTCAAGAAATTATTGCCAAGGCCAATCTTGAGAAGTTTGTTCCTTATCTTTACTCAAAGGCTTTGAAACATTTAGGTCCTATCTTTAATACATTTTCCCCAACATTATTGAGATATAATTGACATATAACCTTGGTAATTATAAGGTACACAGCATGATGATTAGACTTACATCTATGTTGTGAAATAATGTGATAATAATGTTAGTTAATACTTCTATCACCTCACATAGTTACCATTTTTGTGTGTGTGCTGTAAGAACATTTAAGATCTCCTTTCCTAGTAACCTTGAAATATGCAATAAAGTGTTGGTAACTAAGTCACTATTTTGTAACTTAGATCCCAAGAATCTACATATTTTATACCAGGACATTTGTACTCTTTGACTCTCATCTCCTTATTTTTCCCAAACCCACACCTATTAAATACATATCAACTCTCTGTTTTGATGACCTCTGCCATTTAGATTTAATAAATAAGTGGGACCACACAGTTTGTCTTTATGTCTCTGATTGTTTCACTAAGCATAATGCCCACAAGTTGATTTCATGTGGTCACAAATTGCAGGATTTTCTTTATATGGCTGTATAATATCCATTGTGGTAATATATACAGTTCTTAATCCGTTTATTCATTGATAAACAGTTAGTGTCTATGCCTTGCATATTTTGGTAAATATTAATACAGTGAACATGGGAGTTCAAATATCTCAGTAAAGTAACTGATTTCATTTCCTTCAAATATGTATATTCAGAAATGGAATTGCTAGGTTATATGGTGGTATTATTTTTAGTACTTTGAGGAACATCCTAATTATTTTATGTAGTGGTTGTACTAAGGTATATTCCCACCAACAGTCTGTAAGTTTTCCCAGTTTTCTACATGCTTGACTACACTTTTCTGTCTTTTCTTTTTCATAATAACCACTAGGAAATGTGTGAGTTGACATCTCTTTGGGGTTTTATTTTGCATTTCTCTTACTATTACAGATGTTGAGCAAATGTTCATGTGTCTCTTGGTCATTTGTAGGTCTCCTATGAAGGTAGTATATCTGCTAAGGTGTTCAGCCCACGTTTTAATTAGATTATTCAGCTTTTTTTTTAATTGAATCCTTTTATGTTTGGACATTAGTCCCGTAGCAGGCATGTTGTTGGCAAATCTTTTCTCCCATTCCATAGGAGAATTCTTATGCCTCCTGTTCAATGTCTCTTCACTCTGTTCAAGTTTCTTTTTGTGCAGAGGCTTTTAAATTTGATGTTGTCACACATGTTGAATTTTCCTTTTGTTCCTTCTACTTTTGGTATCATACCCAAAAGAATCATTGCTGAGACAAATGCCTTGGAGATTATTTTCTGTTTAATTCTAGGCATGTTGTGATTTCTGTTCATGTTGTGTTAATTTTTGAATCGTCTAAGATGGGTGTTCAATTTTATTCTTTTCTGTGTGGATATCCCGTTTTTCCAACACCACTCAGTGTAAAGTCTATTTTTACTCCATTGTTTATTCTTGTCGTCCTTGTCAAAGGTTAGTTGACTGGACATGGCTGAGTTTATTTCTGGGCTGTCAGTCCTATTCTATTGGTCTATTGTCTTTTTTATGCTAATTTCACACAATTTAGATTACCATAACTTTGTATAATAGTTTGAAACCAGAAAGTGAGTTGCAACCAGCTTTGTTTATCTTGCTGAAAATTGTTTTGGCTATTTTCAGGTTCCTTTGTTGTTTTGTACAATTTTTAGGATTGTTATTCTATTTCTAGGAAATTTGCCATTGAAAATTTATTGGGTTTCAAATGAAACTATAGATGGCTTTAGGTAGCGTGAACATTTGTACAGTATTCATTGTTTCAATTCAGAAATATGGGATAAGTTTCTATTCACTTGTGTCTTCTTCAGTTTTTGTAAATGTCATATTTTTAGGTGTACAGATGTTTTTTCTCCTTGCTTAAATGTAGTCCTAACATTTTATTGTTTTTGGTACTGCCGTAAATGGAAGTGTTTTATTTATTTTTGTGTCTGCTATTTTCTTGTTAGTGTATACACATGCAACTAATTTGGTATTTTTGTTTCACAGCCAACAACATTACTGAATTTGTTTATTAGTTCTAACAATTTCATGCGGTTTTTGGTGGAGACTTTAGGATTTCCTTCATACAGCATATTTTATCTTCCAACAGAGGCATTTTTACTTCTTCCTTTCCACTTTTGATCCCTTTCTTTTCTTTTTCTTGCTTAATGCTTCTGGCTAGGTATTCTAATATTATGTTGAATAGGAGTGGTGATAGTGGGCATTTTTTATTTCTTCCTGTCTGAGAGGAAAAGTTTTCAGCTCTTCACCATGAATATGATGTTAGCTGTGGGCTTGTTAATATATGACCTTTATTACATTTAAAATGTTTCTTTGCTACACAGTTAGTTGAGAGCTTTAATCAAGAAAGTCTAAAAAATACTTTCAAACATTTCTTCTGCATGCTGTTCCTGTGGTTAATTAAAAGTATTGATTTTAATATGTTAACTACCCTTACATCCTTAGGAGTTATCCCACCTTATCATGTTGATCCTTTTAGTGTGCTATTGAATTTGGTTTGCTAGAATTTTCTTGAGAATTTTTCGATCAATATGTACAAGTATATTGGCCTGTAAGTTCTGCGTTTTTTGTTTGTTTTGTTTTGTGATTCCCTTGTTATATCTTTATCTGGCTTTGTTAATCAGATAAATGCTGGTTTTATAAAATGAGTTTGGAAATGTTTCCTCTTTTTTAGTTATTTGGTAGGGTTGGGAAGGCCTGGCAATAAATCTTCATTAAATGTTCAGTAGAATTCACCCATGAAATGATCTGATCCTCCACTTCTCTTTGTTTGGAGAGTTTTGAATACTGAATCAATTTTCTAATTCATCATTTGTATGATCAAGACATACTTTTTTTTTGTCTTCTTCGTGATGGTCTTGCAACATGGTACATTAGAGTTAGTGGAGATTTATGCATTTGTGTGACCCTGTTTTTTAGCTTTCTTTATTATTATTTGTATGCTATGGTGTCAGTCACAATTTCTCCTCTTTCAATTAAAGTTTTATTTATTAAGTTCTTTTTTATCTTCATTAGTCTAGCTAAAGTTTGTCAATTTTATTATGCTTTACAAATACCAGCTCTTGGATTCAGTTTTTAAATAATTATATGATTATTGTTTTATTGATTTCCATTTGAAAATTTCATATTTCTTCCTTTTATTCTTGGAAATTAATTTGTTCCTTTTCCCTAGGCCTTCATGTATAAGGATATGTCGTTTATTTAAGATCATTCTTTTCTCTTAATAAAAGAAGTTATGAATGCTAAAACTTCACTCTTTAGATTGATTATGCTACATCCCCAAAGTTTTGGTATGTTGTCATTTTTGTTTATGTGAAGGTAGTTTCAGATTTCCCTTTTGACTTCTTCCTTGACCCATAGATTTTTCAAGTGTGTGCTGTTTAATTTTACATATTAGGAATTTTTCACTTTTTCTCTTGTTAGTGATTTCTAGCTTCATAACGTTATGATAAAACAGGATGCTCAATGTGGTTTTGATATTTTTAAATTTGTTAAGGCTTGCTTTATGTACCAAGGCAGTGACTATCAGGGGGAATGTTCCATCAGCACTTAAGAAGCATGTGGATTCTGGTTCTGATGAATGGAAGTTCTCTATAAGTTTATTAGGTACCTTCTGTGTCTTTATTAATTTTCTAAGGTAGAAAGTGGGATAATATAGTTCCTTAGTATTATTATTTTTACTGTTGTTTTCTCCTATCAGATCTCTTAATGGTTGATTTAAATATTTGTTTAATCATGCAACATTCAGTACATATATATTTACAATTATTATAACCTCTTGATAAATTGATCCATTATTATTTTATACTGACCTTATTTACTGTGACTGAAAGTCTGTATTACATGAGATTGGGAGAGCCAGTCCTGCTCTTGTTTGGAAAGTGTTTGCACTATCAGTTTGTATTCCCACACCTTTAGCTTATGTGTGTCCTTAAAGTTAAAATGGCTCTTATAGACAGCATATTCCTTTTTTTTAACACCTATATCGGAGTATAATTGCTTTACAATATTGCATTAGGTTCTGCTGTATATCAAAGTGAATCAGCTATAGATATACATATATTACCTTATCCACTCCCTATTGCATTTTCCTCACACCATCCCTATCTCACCCAGCTAGGTGGTCACAAAGCACTGAACTTATCTCCCTGTGTTATGCAGCTGCTTTCCACTAGCTATCCATTTTACATTTGGTAGTGTATGTACGTCTATATGACTATCTCACTTCGTGCCAGCTTATCCTTGCCCCTGCAAGTGTTATCAAGTCGATTCTCTACATCTGCATCTTTATTCCTCTCCTGCCCCTACGTTCATCAGAACCTTTTTATTTTCTGATATCGTACATAAGTCTTAGCAAACAGTTTTTTCTTTTTTCTTTCTGATTTACTTCACGAAATATGGCAGACTCTAAGTCCATCCAACTAACCACAAAGAGCTCAAATTCATTTCTATTTATGTCTGAGTAATATTCCATTTTATATATATATATGCCACACATTCTTTATCCATTCTTCTGTCCATGGACACTTAAGTTGCTTCCATGTCCTGGCTATTGTAAATAGACCTGTAATGAACTTTGTGTTCCATGACTCCTTTTGAATTATGGTTTTCTCAGGGTATAAGCACAGTAGTGGGATTGCTGGGTCATATGCTATTTCTAGTAGTAGTTTCTTATGACCTCCATACTTTTCTCCGTAGTGACTGTAACAATTTACATTCCAAACAACAGTGCCAGAAGTTTCCCTTTTCTTCACACCCTCTACAGAATTTATTGTTTGTACCGTTTTTGTTGATGGTCATTCTGACTAATGTGAGGTGATACCTCAGTGTAGATTTGATTTACATTTCTTTAATGATTCATGATATTGGGCAACCTTTCATGTGTTTTATGGCAATCTGTATATCATCCTTGGAGAACTGTATAGTTAGATCTTCTGCTCATTTTTGGATTGTTGTTTGTGTTTTTGGTTTGGAGCTGCATGACCTGTTGGTAAAATTTGGAGATTAATCATTTTTCAGTTGCTTCATTTGCATATATTTTCTCCTATTCTCAGCGTTGTCTTTTGGTCTTGTTTATGGTTTCCTTTGCTGTGCTAAAGCTTTTAAATTTCACTAGGTCCCATTTGTTTATTTTTGTTTTTACTTCCATTTCTCTAGGAGGTGGGTCAAAAAGAATGTTGCTGTGATTTATGTCATAGAGTGTTCTGCCTAAGTTTTCCTCTAATTGTTTGGTCATGTCTGACTTTACATTTAGGACTTTAATCCATTTGTGTTTATTTTTGTGTATGGTGTTAGTGAGTGTTTTAATTTCATTCTTGGACATGTATCCGTCCAGTTTTCCCAGCACCACTTGTTGAAGAGGATGTCTTATCTCCATTGTATATGCTTGCCTGCTTTGTCAAAAATAAGATGACTATATGTGAGTGGGTTTATCTCTGGGCTTTCTATACTGTTACATTGATGTATATTTCTGTTTTTCTGTCAGTACCATACTGTGTTGAGGACTGTAACTTTGTAGTATAGTCTGAAGTGCAGGAGCCTGATTCATCCAGATCCGTTTTTCTTTCTCAAGTTTGTTTTCGTTATTCGGTGTCTTTTTTTTCCATACACATTGTGCAATATTTTCTTCTGATTCCCTGGAAAATGCGATTGCTAGTTTGATAGGCATTGCATTGAATCTGTAGATTGATTTGGGTAATATAGTCATTTTTACAATGTTGATTCTTCCAACCCAAGGACATGGCATATCTCTCCATCTGTATCACCTTTCATTTCTTTCATCAGCATCTTATAGTGTTCTGCATACAACTCTTTTCTCTCCCCGGGTATGTTTATTCCTATTCTTTTTGTTGCAATGGTAAATAAGAGTGTTTCATGAGTCAAGAGGAGTTCAAGTTGTCTAAAAGCCTACATGTCATTTGTAGAAAGGATCTAAACTTCAGGTATACCCTGAGGTATGTCTTTGCATCTATGGCCCATGGTGCCATTTAGGGGATGTCTATTCTGGAGGGGACCTATAGAGGTGGTGTTTAGGGACTGAGGGGAGGGATTTGGATGTCTCTTTGGGGGCATATCATTTTGCTCCAGGGCTTAGGAATATTTGGCAGATGGTCATTGGTGGTCATGTTTCGATAGCACATGGTATTTGCAATGTTCTCCAAAGGGAGGTGGATTTGGGTAAAATTGGAGATTTCTAATCAAGGCAGGATTTGAGGAATATTGTTTAAGTAAGGGTCCTAGTACAAGTGTTGGGATCTTGCCAGAATGACTTTTGTGACCCAAGTTCCATTATAGGGTCCTCCAAGCATTTGGAGATCTGTGTCAATAAGATTCGATTCATCGGAAATCACTTTTCTCGTAAAGATAGTCTTCAAATCAGGCTAAGAAAGGATACTGGAGATAGTCAACTGGGATCTGGAGAGAAACAGGGTACCATTAGGACTTCATTTTCTATAGTTTTACTACCATTCATGAACATATGGCGCCCTTCTTGTCAGGAATGGAGAAAGAACAGTTGTGCTGCTGGGACACAGATATTATCATGCAAAATTACATGCATTGGTTATTCATGAGGGAAAGTATAGTCCCAATTTAGAGAGGCTCTACTTAGGACAGATGTACATCTATCATGAAGAGTATGGCCTTTGCTCATTCATGTACATAAACTATGTATAATTTTCCCTAACGGGTTACAGAGTTGTGAGCCTTGTGTCTAGCGAAGAAGTACATACTTCTGTATATGAGGAAGGGAAAGCCTTCTGGTCCAGTATGTCAGTTACCTGCAAAGTTTCTAAATGAAAAATCCAGCATTGTTCTCTCCCAGCTGTGTGATCACAGGCAATTTCTTTTCAGCATCCATTGGTGGTATGAAGGTGATGATAAGAAGAACAGCAAATACTTACATGATCTTTACAGTGTGGTGAATGTAAGTCTTTATCAGGTGTCATAATACACCAGGTAATTTAATAGTATTCCAGCTACTAATGTTAATTAGGTAGGATGTACTGTGTGTCACACTCTTTTTTATGCCCTTTATTCATATTTAGTCCTTTAAACTCTACCAATGGGGAAAGTTACAATCATTATCCTCATTTTATAGATGGCCCAGAGAAGTGAGGTCCCTGTCTTCAGGTCACACAGCTGATAATCATGGAAAGAATTACTGTAAGGGTCCAACACTTCTCTTGTGCCAACTGCGGGCTGGAACACGAAAGGATCATTGTTTCTTCCTCAGAAAGGACAGCTAATGAGTTATGTCAGAAGATGATAGTGTAAGGCCCTCCAAAAATTCTTTACATTACAAACCTACAAAGTTGTCAGACTCAACTTTTTCAGAACTCTGGAAATTGACAAAATTTCACGGGAACTAGGGAAGTATTTACGTGTTTAAAAATGACTGAATCTTGGTAAGATCAGCAAGCTCTAGAGACTTTAAATGGTCACAATCCCATCCTCCTTTTTTCCAGCATAATAATAGTACATATTGAAAGAGTATGCATTCCTTTTGCATCCGAGTAGCCACCAGAAGGAGAAGAACAAAGTGAGAATTCTTTCAGAACCTCATCTCCAAAGATTTATCATTATCTGATGTGACTGAGATGTTCCTTGGAATTCTGCGTTTGCAAGACTGTCTATATTTGACATAATTTGGAGGTCACCCAGTGCAGATGTACTTTAACCTGGGGAGTTGTCAAAATAATTATGGGGGCAGAAAGAAAGTTTTAAGAATTAATGCCAAGAAACATCCCAAATTTGATGCAAAACATCATTATACAGATTCGCTCAGCTAAACAAACTCAAGGCAGGTTAAACTCAAAGAGATCCATAGCAACACATATCATAAACTACTGAAAGCCAAAAACCAAGAGAGAATTGTGAAAGCACTGTGTAGCAACCCATGACATGTAAGAGATTCTCAATTAAGCCAAAAAAAAAAAAGACTACTTATCAGACAACATGCAGGGCAGAAAACACTTCGATACATTCATAGTGCTAAAAGAAAAAAAAACAAAAACTGTCAACCAAGAATTTTATATGCAGCAAGACCATCTTTTGAAACTGAGGACAGGATTAGGACAATTCCAGATAAGCACAAAACGGAGAGGATTTATTGCTAACTATCTGCCCTACAAGATGAGATAATTCTTGGAGAGAGTACAAACTAAAATGAAAGACACTTTGATGATAACTCAAATCCAGAGAAAGAAAGAACATCAGTAAAAGTAATTATATAGGTAAATATAGAGGATAATTTAAACGATTTTTTTGTTTGTATGATTGTAGTCTGAATAATAGTCCCCCAATATGCCCACATTTTAATCCCCAGGACATGTATGTTATTTTATGCAGAAAACTTTGCATATATGATTATATTAGAGTCTTCAGATGGGAAATTTTCTTGGGTTACCTTGGGTGGATCTAATCAAAATGCTTCTTATAAGAGGAATGAAGGAGATGTCGGTGACAGAGGACAAGTTAATGTGATGACAGAAGTAGATAATGAACTGATGTATTTGAAGGTAGTAGAAGGGGTTACTAGACTAGGAATACTAGCAACCACTAAGCAAAAAAAAAAAAAAAAAAAAAAAAAGGGCAAGGAAATACATTCTCCCAGCAGAGTCTCCAGATGGACCCAATCCTGCCAACATATTGACTTTAGCCCAGTAAAATGGATTTGGGACTTGTAACATGTAGTATTTTAAGAGAACAATTTGTAAAGTTTTAAGCAATTGAATTCCTGAAAATGTGTTAAAGCAACAATAGTAAACAAATGCAGTTACTTTTTTCTCTTACCTGATTTAAAGCATTACTCCACAGGAAAAAAAAATTAATTGGTGCTGATGTAAAAAGTGTATAAAGATGTAATTTATGATAAGAACAACACAAGAAAAAGGATAAACTAGATAAAAGAAAAAATTCATATTTTGAAATTAAGTTGGTATTAATGTGAACTTGGTTGGTAGAAACTGTCAGTTTACTTTATAACAACCTAATTCCAGAGCAACAACTAATAAAATGGCTCTAAAATGTATATAGTAAAAGAAATAACAAATAACCATAAAAGTGGTACACTAGAAGATGTCCAATTAAAAAGCAGATTGTCAGTATGGATTTTTTAAAAACATGACCACCTATATGTTGTTAAAGAGACAAATCTTAGTGTGAAACAAATAGATTTTAAGTAAAATGTTGCAAAGATAAGTCTCATGCCAAGAAAACTCGAAAGAGAGTTATAGTGACTATACTAACAACAGACAAAAAAGATTTTAAATAAAAAAATGAGACAAAGGACAGTATATATTACTGTATTATTATATTAGATTAATAATATATTATTGATAAAAGGGTAAATCTGTTGAAATACACAAGAATTATAAACAAATGCTCACCTAACAAAAAAGTTCCAGATACCTGAATCAAAAACTTACAAAATTTGAGAGAGAGATAAATAGGTTCAACAGCATATCCAAATGAATGACAAAACATATGATCACCAAGGGAAGAGAAGACCTAAACAAAACTATGATATAAACCGAGTGCACTTAACAGACATGTACACAACATTCCTCCCAAGAACAGAAGAATACAATTTCCTTTCACTTGAACTAGGAATGTTCTCCAGGATAGACTTCACGTTAGGCCATAAAACAAGTGTCAATAATTTAAATCACACCAAATTGTTCTCTGACCACAAAGGAAAGAATAATGGGCATCAGTAATAGGAGGAACTTGTGAAAACTTGTAAATATGTGGAAATTAAACAATGCATTCCTAAGTAATAAAAGAGTCAAACAGTGTCCAAGAGATATTAGAAAATACTCTGAAGTGAATGAAAATGTAAACACAACATACCAAAACATGGGATTCGGCAAAAACAGAGCACAGAGGAATATATATATATATAATACATTATAGACATTTGTATAGTTTTCTCCATGTCTCTTCTGCAGTTTATTAAATATTTATTAAATATAGGTTTATAGTTTTATGAAATTGGGAAAATTTCTGCCCACATGTTTTTTGAAAATATTACTTTCAGAGCTCACTGCCATATCATTATCTCTTTCCAGAACTCCAATTACATGAGTATTAAGGCACTTGACTTGTTTGACTTTCCCCACACACACACACCTTTTGTATTTTGCATAGTTTCTTCTACTTTGTTAAACTTCCTAATTTTTTCTTCTGTGTTAATTTGTTAATCACATCTGTTATGTAAAATCACAGGTCAAGAACATTAAAATATCTATTATAAATGTATTTCACATGTCAAAGAAATTCCCAAGAAAGGGGTGGGCCAAAAGAGTTTTTGAAGAAATAATGGACAAAAAATTTACAAATTTAATGAAAACTAAAGCCACAGATGTTGCTGGTAAGTTTCTGGTAAGTGTTGATGGATGGAAGGTAATTGTGAATGTTAGCGTTTTGGAGTTGTGTTTTGTGTTCCTTTAATATATTTGAGTCTGTTCTAGAGAAATTATGTAGTTGCCATCTGATCCTTTCAGGCCTTACTTCTTTTTCTCTAGACTGGCATTTAGGCATAGAATACCTGTGTTGTCTGAAGAAATCAGCATTGTGTTTTCGTTTTTGATTTTGTTTTATGATGTACGATACATAATTTTTATTTCTTAATTGAAGTATAGTTGATTTAAAATTAGTTACTTTTTGCTTTACAGCAAAGTAACTCAGTTATCTATATATACATTCTTTTTCATATACTATTCCATGATGGTTTATCTCAGGATACTGAATAGATTTCTGTGTGCTCTACAGTAGGACCCTGTTGTTTACCCATTCTATATATAATAGCTTATATCTGTTAACTCCAAACTCCCACTGTATGGGGGAGGGTGTTAGGTGAGGAAGAAGGTGGGAGGTTTTCATATTCCTGTTTTGATAGTGCTGTTGATCTTGGGAGGGAATGAATTGACAGATAACCCTTCATTCTTTTCATCCCCCAGGTCCCTACACCTTTAGTATCTGTGATACCTCCAATTTCTCTGACTACATCTGTGGAGGCATTGTCAGTCAAGTCAAAGTAACTAAGAGGATAAGCTTTGTGACTATGAGCAGGAGGGTGTGTTGTAGGGTTCCAGGCATCTCCACGATTTTACTTTTTTGGTTCTGATATCTTGTTCTTCACAGAAAACCTTGCCTACTTCACAGGCAGAGCCGGACTTTGTGATAACAAATTTTGTCAAGTATTCTCGCCCTCCTCAGCTACAAATTGGCTTCCAGGTCCTGCACCAGTTCCGTGCCCAGCATGGTCAGCCCTCTCGGCCCCACAATGAGGTAGATGGGTGGGCAAGCCAACCAGGTCCTTGAACCAAATCTGCTCTATGCCTTTTCATCTACTTAGTTTTTCTACCTCTCCCTCTCCCCACAGTGGTGTGATTGTTCTTTTACTCCTTCCAGGAGGATGCAACAGAACTGGTGACCCTAGCACAGGCTTGAATTCTCAAGCTCTGCCAGCAGTGCAGCAAAACAGTCTGGATGAAGACCTCATCCAGAAGCCGGCTTATATGGCCCCTGGGGATCTGGCACCCATCAACTCCTTCACTGGTTGTGTGGCTGCCCAGGAGTTTATGAAGGTCAGCGTGAGTGGAGACGGACAGTGCTGGGCCTGGGCCAGGTTCCTTTCCAGCCCTGCTGCTTGCTTTCCAGCTCTGATTAACCAGCGATCACATTCTCTTTCTAACCGACTCCTCAGGGCTGCTCTGGAAAGTTTATGCCTGTTATACAGTAGCTGTACTTTGATGCCATTGAGTGTCTCCCTGTGGAAAAAGAGGCCTTTACAGAGGACACGTGCCTTCCAGTATGTGATTTGGGCCCATGGAGAAGACATTATTGTGGATCTTTTTAACGTGGCTTTTCCCTAACCCTCTCTTCCCTTCACATGACTCAGTGCCAGAACCATTATGATGGGCAGGTGGCTGTATTTGGCTCTGACCTGCAAGAGAAGCTGGGTAAGCAGAGATATTTCTTGGTGAGAGAACCTTGTGGTCAAAAGCTACCTTTAGGTCCCCTAGGCTCTGGCCACCTCTTCTGGAGTCTCCTCGTGGTGTACAAGGGATGGTGTTGGCTTGTACCCTCATCTCATCCCTCTTCCATTTTCTTCGCACCAGGTCCTTTATATCCTGGTCTTGTGCCTCTTTCCTTAGAGGACCATGGATTTTTATGGCACTGTGACTTAAATATGCAGTCATAGATCCTCTTACACTCTCTTGCCATCTGCAGGGGTAGTGAGGACTGAGGAGTGGTTTTGTTACCCAGTGACCCTAACCATCTTGTGTCTCTCTTCTTGGCCACCTCCCAGGTGGGTGCAGGGGCCGTTGGCTGTGAGCTACTCAAGACCTTTGCCATGACTGGGCTAGGCTGTGGGGAGGGTGTGGCAATCACCATTACAGACATGGACACCATAGTAAAATCCAATCTGAATCGACAGTTTCTCTTCCAACCTTGGGATATCAAGGTGAGTGGAATGGATATGGTATGTGGTTCAGCTTTGTTTTTCACTTTTCTCCTGTCTTTTTCTGGTTATCTGTCTTATTGCCTTTGGACTTTTTTTTTTTTTTTTTTTTGGTATGCGGGCCTCACACTGTTGTGGCCTCTGCCATTGTGGAGCGCAGGCTCTGGACCTTCAGGACCAGCGGCCATCGATCATGGGCACAGACGCTCCACGGAATGTGGGATCTTCCTGGATGAGGGAACGAACCCATGTCCCCGAAACGGCAGGTGGACTCTCAAGCACTGTGTCACCAGGGAAGCCCACCTTAGGACTTTTTTGTTTGTCTCTTTCCTTCAGTTCTTACCTTATTTCTTTTCTCTACCACTCACTCTTTCTTCCAGGAGATATTTATTGAAAACTTATTACATCTTTCTTTTGTGAGTTTAAACCTGTCCTCAGCCATCTTTTTTTTTTTCTTTGGTTTTTGGTTACGGCTAATGTTGAAGTCTGGAAGCTAGATTATAGAGGGATCTATCTGGGGCGTCTCTGTAAAGTTCAGTGTTATTTTGCCTGCCCAGTGTTTATCTTTCCTTTCAATTTATCATGCAAATACTAGGTACTACTTAAGTAGTGTGAATATATAAGATAGCAAATGAAAGGTTTCTGCTTTTGTCTAGTGAGAAGACATAGTAAATGAGAGATTCTCTAATGCAGTGGAGGTTGGCAGCACTCTTTCCTCAAGTCCAAAAGATCACAACTCTTTTAAGAATACTAAGACATTATGTCCTTTTTATCCTCATTTTATCAGGTGAAAGGGTAATTTTCCACTCTGTTCTAGGAGGCTGTCCATAACCCAAAAACACAGTATTTTCCAAATGACCAGACCAATTCATGATGATACAGAACTGTGCATTAACTAAAGAGCCATTCAAAATACAGAGAAAGACAGTGGGTATTGATGTGGATCAGTATTTTACCTTTCAACTAAACTTTAAAGAAATATCGCTTGTCAAGTTTTGATATATATATAATTTTAAATATCAACAGTCATCTGAAAATGTTATTGATTTTTTTTTCTGTGAGGCTGGATATCCCTGACATCTTTCAAGCAAAACATGTAATACATTAAAGTCAGTAAATAACGAAAATTCAGCTATCTTCTAAGACATTATATAAGTAAAATTTGTAAAACTGTAAATACAGATTGACTCCTGTCATTAACGCTTTGTATTGGAGTTTCTTTCATAGTGTTTGTAGTATATAATGGAATTATTCCATATATATTAATTAATTAATTAATTTATTTTTGGCTGTGTTGGGGCTTCCTTTCTATGTGAGGTCTTTCTCTAGTTGTGGTAAGCGGGGACCATGCTTCATCGCAGTGCACGGGCCTCTCACTAGTGCAGCCTGTCTTTTTGTGGAGCACAGGTTCCAGACGCGCAGGCTCAGTAGTTGTGGCTCTGGCCTAGTTGCTCCGTTGCATGTGGGATCTTCCAAGACCAGGGCTCAAAAACATTTCCTCTGCATTAGCAGGGAGATTCTAAACCACTGTGCCACCAGGGAAGCCCCTCCAATTTTAAATGGAGTAATAATATTTTAAAATGTTCTCAGATTAAATATCAAACGTAGGAAATCCTGATAGCTGTGCATCAGATAAAAAAGAAACCACAAACTTTGTTTTAACTTCATTTTGGACAACTGCTAGAGCAAATAATAAATACAATAGCACTGTATGTGGTTAGAACATAACAAGGTGAAACATACTGTGTAGGGGCAAGAATGAAAATCAAGATATAGAACTGGAAGTGCCATGAGAGGGTGGTTTGCAGTGTGGTAAAGGAAATCCACATTGGAAAGGTGGTATAACCGCAGAGAATTAAAGATGGTATACGAGAACAGGAAGAAATCTCAGGGAAGAGTATGCCAGGTGAAGTTAACAGTGTGAGCAAAACCCTGAGTTTGGAATATGACTGCTATGTTTAAGGAGTAGAGACAGAGATAGATCATGGTAAGAGAGAAGGTTGTCAAAGGAATAGGGACCAGCTCATTTCACCCTTAGTGAAAGTGGGAATCAATAGAGGGCTTTGCGGAGAGGAATGTGATCTGACTTGGACTTTCAGAGGATCCTTTTTGTTTTTGTAAGTTCAGAGGACCTTGGTTTTCTTTGCGTGAATGCATTCCAACTCGGGGTGCTAGTAACGAAAAACAGTGGATGTTCGGTAGACAAAAGAACAGATACTCAACCCATTGTCTCCTATTGTATCACTGTTTTCCTTTTTTATTCACGCCATTCCTCATTTGTCCCAGCCCAAGCTGTGTGGCATTTGTCATAGACCACAGAGCCTCCTGACCTCAGAGCCTAGGTCTTGTGCATCATTACTTAAATCAGTTTTCAGAACAGCTCTGTAAAGTTTTGTTGGGTGATTATGTGAATGACAGTTCTGTTTCTCCATCACTACCCAGAAATTGAAGTCTGATACAGATGCTGCAGCTGTGAACCAGATAAACGCACACATCCGTGTGATGAGCCATCAGAACTGTGTGGGCCCTCACACAGAGCATGTGTATGATTGATAAATTCCTCCAAAACCTGGATGGTGTGGACAATGCCTCGGACAATGTGGATGCCCGTGAGTTTTGGGGATGGGTGAGGACGAGGCGAGAGTAATGTGTGTGTTTTAGGGAGTGTGTGTCACCGTGTCCTATCCTGATGTTATTTTCCCCACCCTCACCTGCTGCAACTTTCTCACAGGCACGTATATGGACTGCTGCTGTGTGTTGTACCGAAAGCCTCTTCTGGAGTCAGGCACACTGGGTACCAAGGGTAATGTGTAAGGGTTTATCCCCTTCCTGACAGAGTCATACAGCTCCAGCCAGGACCCTCCTGACAAGTCCATCCCCAGGTGCACACTGAAGAACTTCCCGAATGTCATCGAGCACACTTTGCAGGTGATCAGCCTTGCAGGGAGAAAGAGGTGGAACAGATATGTACTGGGACAGTGTCTCAGTTGCCAAACTCTTGTTATTCCGATGATGAAGCCTCAGTGTATGTAATATCTGCCCTCTCTTTAACTCTCCTTCACTCACTTTAAACCTAGGAGCCTAACGCTTTTCATAATGATTTCTTTAACTTGAAATTTTTATTTAGCAAGCATACAGGGAAGTATTATTTATACCATGTGAAATACTTTATGTGAGAAGTGTATATCTAAACGGTGAGGATATGTTTCTTTGTGTACAGGATACTATTTTGTCGTTGAACAAAATTAACTTAATATCATCTCTGCTAGTTATTTAGATATCTCTAATATTAAGTCCATATTTAGGAATAATTTTCTAATTGTTTCCCAAAATATGTTTAATAGTTTGTCAGCATAGTTGGGTTTATATAGTACACATACATACAAAAGAGCATAACTCTCATGTACATTGACAAAGTAAAAGCACCCCATTAACTGGTCCTCAGAACTTGGCCCTAATTACAGTCCCCTTTCAAACCACAAATAACCATCCTTTTATCAAAATGATTCTTAACCCAGTCTTTGAGGCTATGTTTAGGAAGTATGGGAACAGGAAGAAAATGAGCAGTAACAGTTCAGTCTGTCACTTTTCCTTCCAGAAGGGAAGAGTTTATACTTGTGGAGTCAGTTCAGTATGTGTCTTTCTCCCTTTCCATGCATCCCATGTTGGTGTGTGTGTGTGTGTGTGTGTGTGTAGATACAGAGAGACGGAGAAAGAGATGTGTTTGTGTGTGTGTGTTCATTTCTATACATATAAATCCTCTCCTAGGTTATGGTTCTATTATTGTGTTTCTCTCTACCCAGTATGCAGAAAGGCCAATAAAAAGGATTTTAAAACTAATATACTATGTGCCCTTGGACTTAACCACTTCATGCTTCAGATTCCTTATCTGTAAAATTGGAATGACAGTAGTAACTCTCACAGGAATTCAGAAAAACATGTATACTTAATATGCCCTTGTGACTTTCAAACTAAGCTTTAAATGTGTACATGTTTGCTTATTTCTTATTAACTCCCTGAGGTGTAGTTTTACTGTTACAGTGTTTGTCTTTAAAATGAGGAAACACAAGTAAAGATATACCTGATTGTCACAAGACTGTGGCACAGCTGGCCTTGAACCTGGATTTCGAGCATCAAGGTGCTCCAGATCACTTCACCAGTGACTATTTATCGACCTCCGAATTCACAGGGGTCAAACCTCTATCTTACTTTCTTCCCAGTCCCCAGAACCTGCATAGAGATCGTTCATGTTTTATTCTTGGTGTGAAATTTTTCTTGAATTGATGCATGACATACCTAGGGTAATGTGTACATCTTAATAAATTCTGCATGAATGTACACTTGTGTGTAAACCTCTTCCCAGATTAAGATCATAGGTTTTTACATTGAAGTGGTGAGGGCTTGACAAGTTTGACGAGACAGATTGGGAGGGTTTTCTTCCTCTGTTCTGCCATAACAGCCATGCTCTTCCTATTTGCTGTATTTCCTGATGGTGGTCCTAAGGCCTTCAGAAACTTATTTGTTTCCCATAACCCACGTAGTGTTGATTTGCTCTGTCTGCCGTGGATGAGTTTGAAGGTCTCTTCAAGCAGCCAGCAGAAAACGTCAACCAGTACCTAATGTGAGTAATTCTGTCCAAATCCTCGCTCACCGTGTCTGCTGCCTGTCAGTCAAAGCATTCTGTAACCAGTGTAACACTTAGGACCTGGTCTACTTTTCAAATAATCTAATGATTCCTTGGGCCTTATACATTTGGGAGTCAGCACTGACTTTTCATGCTGTTAAGCTCCCTCTGGGATCACTGTGTAACTCTGAGTTTGTGTCCTCTCTAATTCTTGATAGGGATTCAAAGTTTGTGGAGCAAACACTGCACCTGGCAGGCATCCAAACCCTAGAGGTGCTGCAGGCTGTGCAGCTCAGCCTGGTGCTTCAGCGGCCACATACATGGGCTGACTGTGTGACGTGGGCTTACTAGCACTGGCACAACCAGTGCTCCAACAACATCAGACAGCTGCTGCACAGCTTTCCTCCGAACCAGGTATTACACTCTTCTGGGCTCCATTTGTCAGAATAGGCTTACTGGAAGCAGTTTGTTACACGCTTTTGACATGGTTCATTGCAGTTCATCCATTTGTGGCAAGACCACCAAGTCCCAGAGATCTCATTAAATGATTAAGTGAGTGATTTTTGAAGTCAAAGACCTGTTCCTCCCAACCTCTCTCCTCTACCTGCCCAGCCCTGTTCTCTCAAGCAACATACTTGGTACCTATTTCCCTTAGATATGACATGAGTCATTCCAGATTCCCTGTCAGGGCTATAGAGATTGTAGAAGAGAAATTTTGGTGTTAAGAGCACAGGACCTAGGTGGCTTCAAGTCTCAACTGCATTTGATATTGGGACTAATCATGTATTTTCTCTCCGTGCCTTAGTAGCCTCATGTAGGAAGTTGGAATAATGGTGACCTAATTTCATGAGAGTTCTATGAGGGTTGATTTATATTTACTAAGTTAATAAGTTAAATATGTTACTACACGACTGGCAATCCATAAAAGTTTCATAAATAGCTCTGTGTCTGGCACAAAGGGGGTGCCCAGCGATATACTAATTTGGGACTTCCGGGCTTGAAAATGAGGAGTCACAATTATGAGAAAGACCTCTCCTCTCAGGTCCCACTCTCCCACATCTTTCTGTTTTCCTAGCTTACAAGCTCAGGAGCCCCTTTCTGGTCTGTGCACAGCCGCTCATCTTTGATGTCAGCAATGAAGTCTCCTCCCTCAGGTCTCCTACAGTCGGGTCAAATGTGGGTACGTGGATGGGAAGGAGGCTGCAGCTCCTTAGGTGAGTACTGATATGCTTACCCCTCCATACCTTGCCTTCTCTTAGCCCCTGCATCTGGACTAGGTGATAGCTGCTGCCAACCTGTTTGCCCAGGCCTATGGGCTGAGGGGCTCTCAGGACCGAGCTTCTGTGATCATACTCATTCAGTCTGTGCAGGCCCTTGAGTTCACCCCGAAGTCTGGTGTCAAGATCCATGTTTCTGACCAGGAGCTGCAGACCACTTCGTGTGTTGGTGAGGATGTTTATCTAGTTGGCCTAGAGCTAGCATCCTACTTATCACCTACCTATGCAAGCCTCCCCTGTACTTGTGTTTTGCCACTGGCTCTGCTCTGAGATCTCAGGCCTGAGATTAATCCACACTGTCCTTTGGTCCTTGCTTCTTCCAATTTAAAATAAGGTTGGTTGGTTGAGGCAAGTTCTCTGATGCCCTACTACTTTGTTCTTCCCACTGTTTCTCCCTCAGGTGCACCAGTTGTCCAGCTCTTTTCTGTGTGTATGTTTGCTTTGTTTTGTTCTTTCTCTGTTTCTTTTTGTGTCCATATGCAGGGACAAATGGATATGATCTTTACCAGTAGGCTCTCTGCCTTGATTTCTTCCTTGATTCATTTCATTATAGATCTCCTCATCCACCTCCCCCCTTCTTTGGTATGCCTGTTTACCCTATTGTTATTTATTTATTTACTGATTTATTTATTTATTTAGGCTGTGTTGGGTCTTCGTTTCTGTGTGAGGGCTTTCACTTCTTGTGGCTCCCGGGCCTACTTGCTCTGTGGCATGTGGGATCTTCCCAGACCAGGGCTCGAACCCCTGTCCCCTGCCCTGGCAGGCATATTTTCAACCACTGGGCCACCAGGGAAGGCCTAACCTATTTTTAACCTCCATATATCTTTCCTCATCTCCCTATCTAGATAGCCCTCCTCATCTCCCCATCTCTAACTACCCCCCAACTCAAATTTCCCCCCCTCTACCGTATTCTGTCTCATGCTCTGTAAGTCTTCCTCTACATTTCATCTTCTTTGTATATATCCTTCAATTTCTTCCTCTGTATATCTCTCCCCTCCTGATGTATCCCCCGCATTTCCCTTCCTAAATAACTACTCTCTTTATTTATCTCCCTACGTGTCTCCCTTTCAGGTGTTTTGAACTTTCCCATTCTCTGAACGTTCTCATAATCTTCACATTTATCCTCCTTGGTCTCCCTCTTCAGATTTTTTTCACGTCTCTCCCATTTCATATTACTCTCTTCTTTGCTGTCTGTACACTTTCCCCCTATGTTCCTTTCTGTATCTCTTATCCCTCTGTCTCTTGTTTTCCCTCGTATCTTCCTTCATGTCTCCCCATCTCTCTCTATGTCTTTCTCTTGAAGTATGTTCTCATTGACTCCCTTTTTTTTTTTTAATTGTGGTAAGAAACACAAAGGATTTACCATCTTTAAATATAATAGACTTCCAGTTTGGAAGGCTTACTATTTAATGGAATGGATTTTAAGGCTTAATATTTCATTGGATGGATAGATCACATTTTTCTGTCCACTCATTCAGCAGTGAACAACTTCTGTGCTTTCACCTCTTATCTGTCATGATTAATGCTGCTGTCTATATCCTTTCTTAGTGGCTTTACCTGTTGCCCTCAGTGTCTCTACATATCTCCATGTCCCACACACCTGTCTACCATTTTCTTTTCTGACATGTTTTCTGCCCTATCTTTCCCCCTTCTTTTCTCTTTCCCATGATGTCTCTCCTTTTCAAATCCTTTATCTGCCTGAACATCTCTGCCCCACCCTGGATTCCTGCTGGCACCTCAGACCGTGAACAGGGATTTAACATGTATCTAAGGACTAACGTGTACTTCCTCCCTTTCCGCAGTGGATAATCACCTGCAGGAGCTCAAGCCATGCTGACCAACCAGAGAGCCTCCCTGGGTTCAAGATCTACCCCATCAACTTTCAGAAGGTGCTGTGATGGGGACCTCAACCGTGTATGAGAAATGGCTGAGCCACCCTAAGCTTTATTGGGGATTACAGGCCTGACTGTAATTATGTTGTTGTTTTTTTTTCGGTACGTGGCTTTCTCTCTCTTGTGGGCTCTCCCATTACTGAGCACAGGCGCCGGATGTGAAGGCTCAGCAAACATGGCTCCTGTGCCCAGCCGCTCCCTGGCATGTGGGATCTTCCCCGACTGGTGCACGGACCCGTTTCTCCTGCATCGGATGACCCAAGTATCTTTTGTGGTCTGGGCTAGTATTTGGCTGGTCTGGCAGGTAACTGAGGTGAATATACCTCAGTTCCCAGTATCCAGGAAAACTTTTTCTCCTTAACTCTGTCTCTCCTGTTCTTCCTCTGTCTCCACTCACAACAGGATGATGACAGCAACTTTCATATGCATTTCATTGTGGCTGTATCGAGTCTCCGGGCAGAGAGCTATAACATTCCCCCTGCTGACCGGCATAAGATTACAATAGTCTATACCTAACCTTGCATCCTTTTCCAAGTTTAACTCTGCCACATTTGAAGTCTTCTGTAGACCTTGAACGTCTCTAACAACTACGTCTTCTCATCACCTTCTGTATTACAGATCAAGCTGATTGCAGGGAAGATCATTCCAGCCATAGCAGCTATAGTTGGCCTTGCAGGTCTGGAGCTGTACAAGGTAGTTCAGGGACACCAACAGCTTGAGTCCTATAAGAACAGCTTCATCAACTTGGCCCTTCCTTTTTTTTCCTTTTCTCTGAGCCCCTTGCCCCACACCATCACCAGGTAAGGGCTTGCTTTTATAGAATCCTTTGGTGTTGCCCATCAGTGATTGATGCTATGTGTGTGTGTGCATGCGTAGAAGTTGTGTGTATCTTATTTCGGTAGAACAGGCTCTAGTTTTCATCATACCTGGTGAGAGGCTTTTTTAATTTTGTGTATCCTTTGTTCATTGTTTGAACCTGTGCAAAGTAGGAATGGAACTGGCATGTTTGTGAAATGAAGAGGAGCGTATGATTAGGGCTTGCTCCCATTTTACTCTTTGTGCTTTACTCTGTGCTTTGTCCCATAATACTACAACCAGCAGTGGTCACTGTGGGATTGCTTTGAGGTACAGTGGCTGCAGCCTAATGGTGAAGAGATGCCCCTCAAGCAGTTCCTTGACTATTTTAAGGTAAGACCCTTTCACTCACTGCACCTGTGGTGGTGGTTGCCCAGGTTACTGGTACTGTCCATCCCAGTGACCCTGTTGCCCATCCTCGTTTCCACCCTCTTCAGACAGAGTACAAGTTAGAGATCATCATGCTGTTCCAGGGTGTATCTATGTTCTACTCCTTTATCAAGACAGCAAGTAAGATCAAAGATCAACTCAGGCTTGAGTTGGGTCAGTGTGCAAACAGAAACAGGTCCTGCCTGGGGTGGGAAACATCAGCTAGCTATGCAACTCATCTTCACTGTTCTCTTAACTTTGTCTCTGTAAGTCTTTCCTCTCTGTTTACTTCACAGACTCTCTTTCTCCTCACCCCAGGATGTCAGCAATAGTGAAACGAGTATCAAAGCAAAAGCTGGGACACCACATTCAAGCACTGTTTCTTGAGCTGTGCTGCAACTAGAGCGGCAATGATTTGGATGTCCCCTATGTACGATACACCATTCGCTATTCCCTCTACACCCATCTACCTCATTCTCAGTCAAATCAATCTATTTCCATTTCTCTTATAGTTGTCGCAAATGCTGAGCCTTAAGTTCTTCTGAGGACTTTTTGTTGTTGCTGCTGCTTTCTACTGTTTGGAGATGGAATTCTTAATAAAGAGTTATTAATCCAAGTGTGTCATATCCTTCTTTTGTCAAAGGCCCATACCCTGTTGTCTGTGGGAAAGACCAGCCTTTCTTTAGCTCTGCAGGTTCAGGTGATAGTATGAAAGGCTCAGCCCCTCCCACCAGCATGGAATTTGCCTCACATCCAAGCTTATGAGAAAAGATTAAATCCACCTGTTCTGGTAAACCATTGGTTTGCTATATTTTCCTTTGTCCTCTCTGTTTAAAAAAGAAATAGAGGGGGAGTTCAGGAAGATGGCAGAAGAGTAAGTCACGGAGATCACCTTCCTCCCCACAGATACATCAGAAATACATCTACACGTGGAGCAACTCCTACAGAATACCTACTGAACGCTGGCAGAAGGCCTCAGGCCTCTCAAAAGGCCAGAAACTCCCCACGTACCTGTGTAGGGCAAAAGAAAAAAAAGAAAAAAACAGAGACAAAAGAATAGGGATGGGACCTGCACCAGTGGGAGGGAGCTGTGAAGGAGGAAAGGCTTCCATACACTAGGAGCCCCTTTGTGGGCGGAGACTGCTGGTGGTTGAGGGGTGTAGCTTTGCAACCACATAGGAGAGCACAGCAACGGGTGCGGAGGGCAAAGCAGAGAGGTTCCCACACAGAGTATCGGTGATGACTGGCACTCACCAGCCCAAGAGGCTGGTCTGCTCAATGGCCGGGGCATGAAGGAGCTGGGAGCTGAGACTCGGGCTTGGGTCAGAGCGCAAGGAGAGGACTGGAGTTGGCGGTGTGAACACAGCTTGAATGGGTTAGTGCAGCACGGCTAGCCGGGAGGGAGTCCGGGAAGAAGTCTGGAGCTTCCAGAGAGGCAAGAGACATTTTCTTCCCTCTTTGATTCCTGGTGCGCGAGGAGAGCGCTACTTAAAGGAGCTCCAGAGAAGGGTGCGAGTTGTGGCTATCAGCGTGACCCCAGAGATGGGCATGAGATGCTAAGGCTGCTGCTGCCACCACCTAGAATCCTGTGTAGAAGCACAGGTCCCTCCTCATGCCTCCGTGAACAGGAAGCAGAGCAGCCCGCCAGTGTCAGGGTCCCGAGATCCAGGGACAACTTCCCCAGGAGAATTAATTGTGCACCTCAGGCTGCTGCAAAGTCACGCCAGATTTGGACACCACAGGCCAGACCTGCATCCATATGCCTCCATCCCCACGGCCTGAGAGAGGCAGAGCCACTGAATCAGTGGCTCCTTTAACCCTGTCCTGTCTGAGCGAAGAACAGACACCCTCAGGCAAGCTACATGCAGAGGCAGGGCCAAATTCATAGCGGAAACACAGGAGCTGTGCGAGCAAAGAAGAGAAAGGGGGGCTTCTCTGGTGGCACAATCATTGAGAATCCGCCTGCTAATGCAGGTAACACGGGTTAGAGCCCTGGTCTGGGAAGATCACACATGCCACGTGGAGCAACTAGGCCCGTGAGCCACAACTACTGACCCTGCACGTCTGGAGCCTATGCTCCACAACAAGAGAGGCCACGACAGTGAGAGGCCTGCACACTGTAATGAAGAGTGGCCACTGCTTGCCAAAACTAGATAAAGCCCTCACACAGAAATGAAAACCCAGTACAGTTAAAAATAAATAAATAAATGAAAGTACACTTAATTAAAAAATATATTTTTAAAAGATATTTCACACCAGGGTCAAAAACAAAAACAAACAACAAAACACAGACAACAAAAACAAAAAAAAGATAAAGGGAGATCTCTCCCAGCAGCCTCAGGAGCAGCGGACTAATTCTCCACAATCAACTTCATGTACCCTGCATCAGTGGAATACCTGAATAGACAATGGTTCATCCCATATTGACGGGTGGACTTTGTGAGCAAGATATATTATTTATTCCTCTTTTCCTCTTTTTGTGAGTGTGTATGTGTATGCTTCTGTGTGAGATTTTGTTTGTATAGCTTTGCTTTCACAATTTGTCCTATGGTTCTGTCTGTCAATTTTTTTTTTTACTTATAAAATATTTCTTTCCTTAATAATTATTTTTTATTTTTATTTTAATAACTTTTTAAATTTTATCTATCTTTTCTTTTTTCTTGCTTTCTTTCCTTCCTTCCTTCTTTCTTTCCTTCTTTCTACTTTTTCTCCCTTTTATTCTGAGCCATGTGGATGAAAGGCTCTTGGTGCTCCAGCCAGGAGTCAGTGCTGTGCCTCTGAGGTGGGGAAGCCAAATTCAGGACACTGGCCCACAAGAGACCTCCCAGCTGCACATAATATCAAATGGTGAAAATCTCCCAGAGATCTCCGTCTCAATGTCAAGACCCAGCTTCACTCAACAACCAACAAGCTATGGTGCTGGACACCATATGCCAAACAACTAGCAAGACAGGAACACAACACCACCCATTAGCAGAGAGGCTGCCTGAAATCATAATAAGGCCACAGACACCCTAGAACACAACACTAGACCTGGAAATTTTCACCAGAAAGACAAGATCCAACTGCATCCACCAGAACACAGGCACCAGAGTCCCCTCCACCAGGAAGCCTACACAACCCATTGAATGAACTTTAGCCACTGCAGACAGACACCAAAAACAATGGGAACTACGGACCTGCAGCCTGCAAAAAGGAGACCCCAAACACAGAAAGATGAGCAAAATGAGAAGACAGAAAAACACACAGCAGATGACGGAGCAAGGTAAAAACCCACCAGACCTAATAAATGAAGAGCAAATAGGCAGTCTACCTGAAAAAGAATTCAGAATAATGATAGTGAAGATGATCCAAAATCTGTGAAATAGAATAGAGAAAATGCAAGAAACATTTCACAAGACCTAGAACAAGTAAAGAAGAAACAAGTAATGATGAACAGCACAATAAATGAAACTAAAAATACTGTAGAATGGATCAGTAGCAGAATAACTGAGGCAGAAAAAATGGATAAGTGACCTGGAAGTAAAATAATGGAAATAAAACTGCAGAGCAGAATAAGGAGAAAAGAATGAAAAGAACTGCAGACAGTCTCACAGACCTCTTGGACAATATTAAATGCACCACATTCGAATCATATGTGTCCCAGAAGAAGAAGAGAAAACGAAAGGGACTGAGAAAATATTTGAAGAGATTATAGTTCAAAATATCCGTAATATGGGAAAGGAAAAATTTAATCAAATCCAGGAAGCACAGAGTCCCATGCAGGATAAATCCAAGGAGAAACACGCCAAGACACATATTAATCAAACTCTCAAAAATTAAATACAAAGAAAACATATTAAAAGCAGCAGGGGAAAACAAACAAACAAACAAACAACACAAAAGAGATTCCCCATAAGGTTAACAGTGGATCTTTCAGCAGAAACCCTGCAAGCCAGAAGGGAGTGGCAGGACATATTTAAAGTGATGAAGGAGAAAAATCTACAACCCAGATTACACTACCCAACAAGGATCTCATTCACATTTGATGGGGAAATTAAAAACTTTAACGACAAGCAAAAGCTGAGAGACTTCAGCACCACCAAACTAACTTTACAGCAAATGCTAAAGGAACTTTTCTAGGCAAGAAACACAAGAGAAGAAAAAGATCTACAAAAACAAATACAAAATAATTAAGAAGTGGGAAGGGGAACATACATATTGATAATTACTTTAAAGGTAAATGGGTTAAATGCTCCGACCAAAAGACACAGACAAGCTGAATGGATACAAATCCAAGACCCATATATATGCTGTGTACAAGAGACCCACTTCAGACCGAGGGACACATACAGAATGAAAGTGAGGGGATGGAAAATGGTATTCCATGCAAATGGAATTCAGAAGAAAGCTGGGGTAGCAATTCTCATATCAGAAAAAAATAGAATTTAAAATAAAGACTATTACAAGAGACAAAGAAGGACACTACATAATGATCAAGGGATCGATCCAAGAGGAAGATATGACAATTGTAAATATTTATGCACCCAACATAGGGGCACCTCAGTACATAAAACAAATACTAACAGCCATAAAAGGGGAAATCGACAATAACATATTCATAGTAGGGGACTTTAACACCCCACTTTCACCAATGGACAGATCATCCAAAATGAAAATAAATAAGGAAACACAAGCTTTATGTGATACATTAAAAAAGGTGGACCTAATTGATATTTATAGGGCATTCCATCCAAAAACAACAGAATACACATTTTTCTCAAATGCACATGGAACGTTCTCCAAGATAGATCATATCTTGGGTCACAAATCAAGCCTTGGTAAATTTAAGAAAATTGAAACTCTATCAAGTATCTTTTCCGACCACAATGCTATGAGACTAGATAGCAATTTCAGGAAAAGATCTGTAAAAAAATACAAACGCATGGAGGCTAAACAATACACTACTTAATAACGAAGTGATCACTGAAGAAATCAAAGAGGAAATCAAAAAATACCTAGCAACACATGACAATGGAGACATGACGACCAAAAACCTATGGGATGTAGCAAAAGCAGTTCTAAGAGGGAAGTTTATAGCAATACAATCCTACCTTAAGGAACAGGAAACATCTCAAATAAACAACCTAACCTTGCACCTAAAGCAATAAGAGAAAGAAGAACAAAAAACCCCCAAGGTTCGCAGAAGGAAAGAAATCAAAAACATCAGATGAGTAATAAATGAAAAAGAAATGAAGGAAACAACAGCAAATATCAAGAAAACCAAAAGCTGGTTCTTTGGGAAGATAAACAAAATTGATAAACCATTAGCCAGATTCATCAAGAAAAAAAGGGAGAAGACTCAAATCAATAGAATTAGAAATGAAAAAGGAGAAGTAACAACTGACACTGCAGAAATACAAAAGATCATGAGAGATTGCTACAAGCAACTCTATGCCAATAAATTGGACAATCTGGAAGAAATGGAAAACTTCTTAGAAATGCACAACCTGCCAAGACTGAATCAGGAAGAAATAGAAAATATGAACAGACCAGTCACAAGCACTGAAATCGAAACTGTGATTAAACATCTTCCAACAAACAAAGCCCAAGACGAGACGGCTTCACAGGCGAACTCTATCAAACAACTAGTGAAGAGCTAACACCTATTGTTTTCAAAGTCTTCCAAAATATAGCAGAGGGAGGAACACTCCCAAACACATTTTAGGAGGCCAACATCACCGTGATACCAAAACCAGACAAGGATGTCACAAAGAAAGAAAACTACAGGCCAATGTCACTGATGAACATAGATGCAAAAATCCTCCACAAAATACTAGCAAAGAGAATGCAACAGCACATTAAAAGGATTCATTTAACCATTGATAAACAATGACATAGTTAATGACTATGCCTTGCATATTTTAGGTAAATATTAATACAGTGAACAAGGGAGTGCAAATATCTCAGTAAAGTAACTAATTTCATTTCCTTCAAATATGTATATTCAGAAATGGAATTGCTAGGTTATATGGTGGTACTGTTTTTACTATTTTGAGGAACATCCGAATTATTTTCCATAGTGGTTGTACTAAGTTACATTCCCACCAACAGTCTGTAAGTGTTCTCTTTTTTTCTACATGCTTGACTACACTTTTATGTCTTGTCTTTTTCATAATGACCACTATAAAATGTGTGAGTCGATATCTTTTTGTGGTTTTATGTTGCATTTCTCTTACTAGTGCAGAACTTGAGCAAATTTTCATGTGTCTGTTGGTCATTCATAGGTCTCCTATGAGAGGAATATATCTGCTAAAGTGTTCAGCCCACTTTTTAATTAGATTATTCAGCTTTTGTTTTAATTGTGTCCTTTTATGTTTGGACATTAGTCCCTTAGCTGTCATGTAGTTGGCAAATCTTTTCTCCCATTCCATAGAATTCCTATGCTTCCTGTTCCATTGCCTCTTTACTCTGTTCAAATATATGCACACACACACACATATATACACGTATACAGAAAAAAAAAAACTATAACCCCCACCTAACCATAACATTGTGGACAGTTCCCAGCTACCGGGATCTATTTACATCTGGCGCTGAAACTCTGCCCCAGAGAGGTGGGTGTAACTCCAACATCGCTAGGACCACAGGATGTGTCTCTAGACCCCTAACTACCTTAGATTGCTAGGTAAGGAGTACTCCAATCAAGGCACTTATGTTACTAAGAATGGAACCCACAAAGTCTGGCTCCTGTGACCAAGGGGTTTACTGGTGGGATAAGGGGATTATGATGCAAAGGGCGGGGCTCCAATCAGTCCCCATCTGGCATGCAGTACTCCTGGCTTGCTTCCTGGGGAAGGGAGCATCTGACCGTGCTGCTGTCTGGAGCTCTGATGTCACAGCCTCAAGCCCAGAAACATCCACGTCTGGGTGCTCTGGAGTGCCTTCCTGTCCTGTGTCCCTATGTGACAAAGGTCTGAGCACTGCCTGGGAAAACTCTTCTACGTGGGTACCAGAGGAATGTGACAGGAAAAGCAGTAACAACCCCAAAGTCCATCAGAGTAGAACGGGCTAACTGGGGTGTGTTCCTAAAAGGGAATACTACCCTCCACCCAAAAAGAGTGGATAACGGCTAGTCATCTCAGAAATATAAGGATGAGGGGGAGAAAAGTCAGCTCCAGAATACCCATTGTATATAACACATAAACTTCAAAATTAAGTAAGTATAATTTGGGGGTGTGCAGTGAAACTTTATACAAACTACAGAATTCAGAATTCGGGTTACAACTAGGTGGAAGGGGGTGGTGGGGCGGAGTGTCTGGAAGAAACATGGAGTGACCTTTCCAGGTGTCAGCAGTGCCGTTACTTACGATGGGGTGTGGGGTACACGAGTGTCTATTTTATTATGTCTTTCCTTTTACATCACTTATATACAGTCTGATGTGTATGATTTATTTCACAAAAGTTTTAAGAGCCAGGTCTGTGCCAATCAGTGGTCTGAGAATCACTGTGGACATACACCATTCCCAGGTCACATATTTGTTTTTTAACTTGCTTGGGATGCCAACCTTAATTCACGCAGGAAGATAAAAACTTCCCTTAGTGGCTGCTTTCTAACTTTGTAAAGACTGAAAATTAAATCTGAGATGATGTAGTAAATTAAAACGATAGTGATGTTTTTAGATCAAATTGTATGTGTTAAAGTGTATTTGATGGCTCGTTTTTAACATTGAAGAGAATTTGGCATATTCATCTCAGATTAGTTTTGTTATTTCAATTAGAAACCTACTAAATAACTCAGTTTAGGATTAAATGGAAAATTTAAGAACATTGTATTAAATGATATTTATTTGTTTTATTATTATTATTTTTTGATGTGAGGAAAAGAAACCTCAGGTTTTCTGGTTTCTTTTTTTATATTGTGAATTTTATTTTACTTTTTTATACAGCAGGTTCTTATTAGTTATCCATTTTATACATATTAGTGTACGTATGTAAATGGTATTTTTAAAAGAACTAGAGATTCACCGTGTTTATGAGTTTATTAGATTCACTAGATCAGGTTAAATACTAGAAGAGGTGGCAATTAAAGGGCTTAAAAAGAAAATTAGGGAACAGTTCTCAGAGCTTTCTGAGATGCTCTTCCTGGGTTAGAATCCTCAAATTCGGCTCAAATAAAATTTTCCAATTTTTTCTTTAAAAAAGTTTAATTTAAAAAAATAAGATTTAATTTATAAATGCACTTAAAAAAAACAGTGATGCCCTTATGCCTTTTTATGGCAGTAGACTATAAAAAAAAGATCAGAATTAACTATTTCAGATACTTGCAATGACCAGGGTGGGTATTTGGTAAAGGAAGCAGCAGCAATGTTTTGTAGTTTTCTGGAGGACCAGGAAAAGAGGCCCGTGTGAGCGGGGACTGTGGGAAAATCCTCACAGAAAACCCATCCCTCTGACCAGAGGAACCCAAATATGTCCCTGTGACCTGAATGGTGGCAGTGTGGTTTTTGTTTTGTGTTTTTTTAAATAATTTTTATGGGAGTATAGTTGATTTTAAATGTTGTGTTAGTTTTTGCTGTACAGCAAAACAAATCAGTTATACATCCACATTTATCCATTCTTTTTTAGATTCTTTTCCCATAGAGGCCGTTACAGACTAACAAGAAGCGTTCCCTGTGCTATACAGTAGGTCCTTACTAGTTACCTATTTTATACATAGTAGTGTGTACATGTCAATCCCAATCTCCCAATTTATCCCTCCTCCTCCCCTTCCCACCGGTAACCATGTTTGTTTTCTACATCTATGACTCTATTTCTGTTTTGTAAATAAGTTCATTGGTACCATTTTTTTAGATTCCACATATAAGTGACATCATATGATATTTGTCTCTGACTTACTTCACTCAGTATGACCATCTCTAGGTCCACGCATGTTGCTGCAAATGGCATTATTTTGTTCTTTTTTATGGCCGAGTAATATCCCATTGTATATATGTACCACATCTTCTTTATCCATTCCTCTGGGGATGGACATTTAGGTTGCTTGGCTATCGTAAATAGTGCTGCAATAAACATCAGGGTGCACGTATCTTTTCAAATTATGGTTTTCTCTGGATATATTCCCAGACCTCCTTCCCCAGCCCCACTCTGCAGCCCTTGGGAATCTCCTTCTGAACAAAAGCAGAGATGGCCAGATGGTTTTTGGTGGTGGGCCTCGCCCCACTCAGGGCCCGTGGGGGGACCATTACTGAGGAAGGCACACGTGACCCCGATGGGCCCCAAGGCTGCTCCCCCTCCCTCCTGAACCCTTAGGAGCCAGGCCGCAAGGCTGGCCACTCGACGGAAACACCTGAGAGTGAGTTTAAGCTTAAGTTTAAAAAAGGAAAAGGCGACAAGTACTTGCCCCCAGACCCATGAAATCAGGAATTCTACAGTAGGGCCCGGGAGTGGGAATTTTTCTGAAGTTCCCCCAGGTGACTCCAAAGTGCACCTCCCAGGCTGAAAACTACTAACAATTTGATTTGCAGCAAGACTCCTTAGACCAAAGGCAACAGTGTCCACCAGCACGGCTGGGCCCAAGCTCTAACGAAGAGAGCACAAAGGCAGCTCCTGTGGTTCCGAGCACCTTCCAACTGCAGACACCATTTATGCCATTTGACTTGGCAAATGCCTTCTGTACAGCAGGACAGGGTGACGATAACTCAGGTCCTTTCAGAGTTATGGAGGGACCCCCTGTGTACAGAACCAGCCTTCACGGTGCTGCAGAACATTGGGAATTCTATTTAAGCTGAAGCTAAATTTTAGTTTCCTCCCTGAATTATTTATTCCTCAAAAAATAAATGGTGAACCCCAGGAGATGGTGGTGACAGTGCGTGTTGCTCAGGAGGGACTTTAAAAATCACTGCTCCAGCTGCTGCAGTAACAAATTCCACAAATAAAATGGCCATCGCAGAGCGCTCACCTCCCATCAGGTCACTTGGCAAGCTGATCTCGCCCCAGAACACGTATGTCACTTTACGCTCGTGGGTGGTTGGTGCCTCCATCCGGAATGAGTGGGAGGCACAGCGAAGCTGATGGTGCCCATGTCCTGGCGGAGCACAGCACATCTGACTGCACCCCCTGAAGCCACTGCTTTTATAACACGAGTTGTACTTTTGTAACCAGCAGTGGTGACCCCCAACTTGGCCATCTATTCCCTGCGCCCCCATTGGCGCCCCGGGAGCTCCTTTCGTGGGTCACTGTTCATCCATCCCTCCTCTCTCACCCGCTCCCCAATCTTAGCCTGGAGGTGAGCGTGCGTTTCTGGACCAAACGTCAACGTGTAACTGACACCACAACTAGCCACAGTGCACCCTGCAACCTTACGGGTAAGATTCCAAGAACAGCTGAGAAGCAAGGAGAGCTGGGGTTGTGGACTGGATGAGAAACCTGAATAAAACAAATCCCCACCAGATAATTGTGGCATAAAATAAATCTAATGGCAGACTAAATGGAGTATCTGGGAAGTACCTTGAACCTTCATTCAAAAACACATAACTCCTAAACCACGTCAGTTTTCTTGTTTCCACTTTTAATTCTGCCATTTTCCCTTAATGTTCAGGTTTTAACAAAGACAACAGGGCTATTGCTTGCCAAATCCCAGCTAGGAATGCAGAGCATAGAACAAATCAAAACTACAGCAAAAAAATTATCAATCTGTACAACTAACTTTAGAAAATAGTTTAGTACAATTTTGTTGTAAAACTCATTTACAGGAGGTTAATCACATGTACTTATCAAATTTCCTCCTGATAATACATGAAAACAAAAACTCAATAAACTATGCATAGTAAATCCAAAGCAAATTATATACAAAGAAGCAAAACAAATTTTTAAGTACAATATATGCATGTTCAAAGAACTAAGACTGAAAGAAGGCCACTTTCTTTAACGCCAGGGCAAGGACGAAACTAACAGCTGCATTTTTCACCTGCAGTAAGGTTAACCACCAATCAACAACACTGCACTGACAGCCACATCAGGAAAGGCCACACTGTACATATGAAATGCTTCATGCAAATACATACATCAACAGGAACCACCAATCGATTCCAATGCAATGTCAGGTATGACTGTTTCCTGCTGGGAGAGGCTGTCAGGACACAGGCTTGCTCATTACCAGAGATGATGCACTAATTCTCACGTTGCCAGACCAGGTGGAAGGTGGACCAAAAGTGAACACAACGTGTGAGAACAGGCACCAAACTTAACTGGAAATAACATCGTTTGGGTGGGGCAGCAAAGTACGTACGGTGGGGAGCACTTACTTCACGTGTTGTGTGAGCGGAGTGGGAGAAGTTCCTGACCCCAGCTCTTTCCAGCATGCCTCTTCTCTAAGCTTACAGGTTTTAGATTCTCTACATTGTCACTACAAGTGTCTGCTAAATGAAGCATTTTACCAAGATAGCAGGAAAGTAAACTTAAAGAAACAATGAGCTTTCTTGCCAAAGGCCAGGCAGGAAGCTTACGAAGCCCCTACCCAGAGTGGGGCTCAGCCCGCCTCTGTCAACAGGGAGCAGGGGCTAACTGTGGGGACAGAGCACGTGCTCCCCGAGTGACAGGACTGTTCAATCCCATCAGCAGAGGTCTGGAAACCAGAGGGAGGGACAAGGGTAACAAAGAAGTAGCATGCTTAAACCTTTGGCAACCAAATGTTTTTTTTTGAAAGCTCTTAATAACCTGCTTCAGTAGAATTCCTGATGAACACAAAGCCCTTTTTGCTTAAAAAGCAGATGACTGAAAAAGTTTCAAATGGTGCACATTCGTCTTCAGGAATGCATGCTTTCTCCCCCAAATTAACTAGGGCTGCAAAGCATTCACTACAAACCGCTAGTTCAAACAATGGTCAACTGTTACTAACACAGATTCTCAGTCTGTGATACCTCAACATCAGTGTGTGTGCGCTTGGAAAACTGGACTTTGACATTAGGCAGCCCTGCCCTCCATCAAGTCTCTCAAATCACCACCCACCATGGCCACCTCCTTTCACAGAAGCACAACCCCTCTAACCAGATCTTCCACCACAGCGGTGTATTTGCGTCACTTACGATGGTTTCCAAAGATGACAGGCAATCTGTCAACTCTCTCCCTGTTCTCAACTCCCAAGCATTTGCACTCCTCTCCCATCCTTCGCTTTTTAGAGGATGTTTCTCTCCTGCCTAAAATATTGTATCTGGTCTGCCCTAACTGGTTCTCAAGCTGCCTGGTGACCAGTATCCCTTGGGAAGATGTTAAACATCCAGATTTTCATGAGTTGGATTCTCTTGGTGATCCCCAGGCTTCCACAAGCCACCCCAGCACTGCTCCAATACTTGGCAACCACTGGATTTGTAACCCACCAGTTTCAGGAAATTCACAATATGCTGGGGGGATCTGAATGACATTTCAAGAATTATTCTTTCATTTCACATTCTTCTATCTCACGAAGAATGAGAATTTTAGCTAGAGAACTACGTGCTGACTACAATGGGCAGACAAACTCATCACAGAAATGAAACATCCTGTGCCAAGGTGCCTCGTCTAAAAAGGTGCAGGAGTGGAACTTCACCTAACAGAGCTCTGCTTCCCAGGGTCTTGCCCAGGACACTCCAGTTGGTTTAACAGGACTCTGACCCAACGCATTGACTCACTTCTCTCAGGCCACCTGGGCTGTTAAAAACGTCTGTTTGCTACAACAATCTCTGAAAGGAACTGCCCTGCTCCCATCTTTTTTTTTTTTTTTAATATAAGGTTGGTTCCGTTGAAAATGATTAACATTTTAAGCAGGGGAAAGAAAAGCTGTCTACCAGATTAAATTTTAAGAGGATTCTGTTATTTGCTATACAAATATACATTCCAACTTTTACAGCATCCTCTTAAAATCCTCCAGTCTGACCTTTCCTACAGAAGAACAAGAGATCAACATTTTAAGTCTTCGACTTTGAGGACATTATTACTGATACACAAATGCCTTCTGAAAGCTTTTGCAACTGACAAAATGTACTGAAGATGACCAAGAGGCCCATGTGTTAGGATACATTTTCTGTTTTCCAACAGCACACAAACTCCTTTAAGACAAAAAAATATAATCTTATCTGGACAGTCCTACTAGCTGGTCATCTGAAATGTGCAGTAATGCTTGTGGCTGACAGTCTCATTTGGCTCCACTACAAAAGCTTCCTCTTCTTCAAGCTACTGTCCTCCTCCTCCAGTCCCCTCTCGTCCCAGCCTGAGTTCCTCTTTGTGTGGTGGCTCAGAGAGCCACACCTCTCCTGATCCCCCTTGGTGAAGGCCCTGGTCTCCCTCCTGTGGCTGAGTGCCTCCCCTTCCTGGGCACATCTTCTCTCACTCGTGGAAGTATTGGTACTAGCAGCTGGAGGATCACACTGCATATGAGGTCTGTGGTTGTTCACAGCAGCTCCCTTGGCGGGGGCCTGCTGCCTGATACTGGTCAGATCCTGGTGACTTCCGGGGGAGCCTGGCTCTCCAGAGGGAGGCGTTGCTCCAGGATACCGGGGGCTCGAGGGCTGCAGCTCACAGAGGCACTTCCCTTTGGCTTCACAGCCCAAGCCCATCCTCCTAAGCAGTCGTGGGTCCCGAAGCCAGTCCTGAAGGGGTGGCCTTTCAGGGTCCTTTGCAGTAACAGTGACAGTGGCTTCTTTGGACTCAGAGGGTGCGGGGTACAGGGAAGAAGCAAGAGACATCTTGGCAAATTCACTGTCTAGCTTGTTGCTGGGCACTCTGCCCTGGGGTCTGGACACCTCTGGGGTGATAGCAGGAGGGTGAGTCAGACTTCTCTGCAGTACGGGCCTGCGTTTCAGAATCTTCATTGCATCGTGTCTATAGTTTTTGTTGCAAGTCTTAATAATGGCACCACGCTTCTGCGCATCCTGAATCAGGTGGTTCCAATGCTGGTTTTCCTTGAAACAAAGAGAAGGAAGAAAATTACATCCCAAAGAAACACTCATATGCTTGGGAAGCAGAGGTTCCAGCTTTCACTTCTGAACAAATAGTAAGTATACTTTCGTGAACAGATTCTCAAGAATCCATTACTTTTCAGACAAGGCTGAAAGGAAAAATAAGGTCGAATACAAAACTATAAAGCCATGCTGCTAGAACAGAACACTGGGAACCACCTCTAAGAAAGTACTTCCATCATTTTACCACTGATACTCAGGCCACGTGGTGAATTAGCTGTCATGCAAATCTGTACCAACTGCCGGTAGCCTCATGTAGCTCTTTAATCTTCAATTAAATAAAATTAAAAATTCATTTCCTCAGTTGCACCAGCCACATTTCAAGTGCTCAGCAGACACATGTGACTAGGGTTAGTATCCTGGACAACACAGACACAGAAGGGCTCCGTCATCCCACCAAGTTCCCTTTGACACTGCTGACCCTAGAGTCTTGCCTGTCTCCGGCCAAGGCTAACATTCTGGAAGAGGAAGGCTTGGTTTCAGAAAGCTCTAACTCTTGAGTGCATGCTGACTGTTCTAGAAAGAGGACCACAGCTTGCATCAAATTCCCAAAGGCTTCCCAAACTCCCAAGGGCTAAACCATCTTAATCTGCTGAGATAACTATTCCAAAGATGTTGTCTCACTTGTGTCTCTTTTCTAGAAGAGTTTAAATTATGAAAAGCACATCTAAACGGAAAAACAAAACAAAAACCCAACTCACGCATCTCTCCTCTCTTCCTTTTAGAGTTTCCTCAGCAATAAATTGCTTCTTTACAACCATCAGAACTTGGGCCTCTTTAGACAGAAGAAAGAGAGAGTATGAGGGAGGAAAAAAAGACAGAGACTGAAGGAAAGAGAAGGAAAGGATAGCTCCCCTCATGGGGGCTCCTGCACTATTCATGAAGGTGGGTAAGGGTATAGCAGTGAAGCTGCATACATAGTACTGACCTGCTGTGTGACCTTGGTCAAATCACTTGACCTCTCTGAGCCTGTTTCCTCACTGTAAGGTATGAATAGTATTTTATTTAAATGACTCTAAAATGTGCGTTGAAATAAAATAAAATAAATAAAATGCACTTTATTTTCACATTTTACCATTTCTGACTTTAGGGTGCCTCTAGGCCAGACAGCAGTTTCCATGTATGTAATCCTGGAGGAATTCATGGCTGGGCGACTACAACCGCTTGACTTTTAGTCAACAAACCACTTCTACAAAGAATGAGTCCTGGCTCTTGCCTGAAAAATCTTTCCACAGACATCCTCTGATAAGACAAGAAAGTACCAGCACTACAACTTGGAGAATGGAGATCAGAAGTTGGAAAAAACCCCGGGACCACAGTGGGGCCCTCTCATGACATGCCTCTGACTGCACAGGGAATGGTTCGAGCATCAGCAAGGGTACATGGGATGGTGAATGGGGACGACCAGAGTGTTAGTCTGAGAGTGAGATGCTTTCAGGGGTATCTTAGTCTACCTATTTTGCTGTTTTTCCTAGGTATGAACAAGAGTGATATGACACTGGGTTGGCCAAAAAGTTCATTCAGATGCTACAGAAAAGAAACAAATGAACCTTCTGGACAACCCAATAAAAATCTGTCTGAAGTCTAAAAGAGTTCTTTCAGTCACTATAAGACAAAAATTCTAAGTGAAAATAAAGTGTCACAGTTCAATAGTGGAGCATAAAATAATGACGCACATTATATAACTATTGGCTTCTTGGATTTGATAAACTATGGTGGCAATGCAGACCTCACAGGGCCTTTTAAAGTAAGTCACGTAAATCAAGTGCACGGTACGGTGACCGCATGCATCAGGAAGGTGCATGTAAGCAGTACCAGGCTCAGATCTCCCTGACTCAGGAGAGCTCTTGAGAGTCCTACCCTGTGGCTGGAAAGCAGATGTAAAGCAGATGGCCTTGCTGCTATTTCTGCCAATTCTACTGCACCTAAACTTGCTGTTTAATCCAATCCCTAGATCACAAAAACAGTTCTGAGAAGGGGCTATTAGTCTTGATTTCTCAGAGGAAACCGAGTGCCTTAATCACTGATTCTATCTCCATAAGGGAAACTGGGCTGAAAAACCAAAAAAAAAAAAAAAAAAAAAAAAAAAAGAGGCTAGGGAAGGGGGAAGCCCAAGGACAAATACGCAAGTTGGATTGCGAAGTCCAAATGATAAACTGGAAGTTTTTCTACTCTGTTCTGTCGGTCTCTTTTTGCCACACTGGCTTCCCAGAGTGAAGATAATAACGTCTATACTGCAGCTAGACGTCAGTGGTCTTCAAATCTGCGTGACGGTGACTCTGGGGCTCACAGAGACTTACTCGGGGGGATGTGAGCACGTTTTCTGGGAATCAATTTCCAAACCTCAGCTTCCAAACCCCAGTTCCCTATGTCCTCCTGGGGCTTTTCTGCCCTTCCACTCCATCCTTCACAACCACAAGTCTCACCTGTCCCAAATCTGACCACAGGGCACACAGCTAGGGGAGGTAAACACGCCTGGGTGTCAAATAGAGGGGGTGGTAAACAGAGGGGTGCCCATGAAGGCTCCTGCAATCAGGGCATCTAAGAGACACAACTCTATAAACATTTTACTTTTCGGGTTTGAACATTATCAAAATTCAACTGTGTGAAAAGAGTAATTGTTAATATGTTACTCAACTGACAAGATATCATTTGTTAATACTCAGATCCTTATGGTCACAGGAAAAATATATTTTTTTAAAAAACTCTTCGAGGTAACTATACATTCATAGGAAGTTACCAAAACAGTCCAGAGGTTCCACACACCCTTCACACAGTTTCCCCAAATCGTTATGAAAACCAATTCTTTAAATTTTCAAATTTACATGTAAAGTTTTTGTGGCAGAAAAGCCTAATAGTCATATTAACAGAAAGCCTTTTAATTATGAAAATATATAAACTACCCCCACTGAATTTTATCCTAAACAGTATAAATGGCAATTCAATTTTAAAGAGCAGAAAGAATAGCACTGCTCTCTATTCCACTGGATATATTTCAGAGTGGCATAATGGATTTATTTTTAATAGCTTTCTTTTAAAATGTCAAATATTTACAATACATTAGAAACAAAATCTTTATCAACACTTAACGATGAAACATTTTCAATATAAACTTAAAAGCGGAGGATACACAGCTTTTAAACATTCTTTCAAGGGGGTACACAAACAACAAAGGTTGAAGACCACAAATCTAGGTAAGAGCTGAATGAGAAAGACTGTATTTGGGCGCCCTCTGGTGGAACTAACCAAAACAGGGGAAAATCCTACTGAGTTGGCACCTCTCCTGAGATAAAACAATGACTCTGTTAAATACAGAAATTAGAGAAACTGAGTTATTACACCTAATGAGGCAGGCAAATACATGCTTTATCTAGCTGTGGTTCACCAAATTAAGCTGTACTATTACTATTTGTCGACTACACATGTAAACTTGCCCCTCCTTCTACAGGAGTATCTGTACGCATGGATGAGCTCTGATGCCACTCACCCCTCAAGGGAAACAGCAAGCAGTGCTGCTCTAAGTGCCAAGACAGAAATGAAGATCCAAGCACTTTCCTGCAAATTCCCCCTCTCTCTGGCATTAAGCTAGGCTAATAGCCACATTTACTGAGTGTTTACTAAGTGCTAACCCATCTTCTAGCACTTTACATATATGGGTTTACATGTCTTCTTAACAATTCTACGATGTAGATACAATTTTTTTAAAGCTCATCTTGAGAGTACACTACGGATACCTGGGTCTTGGGCTAAGAAAGGGTGAGCGGTTTAGGCATTATAAAAGCTCCCAGGAAGAAGCTGCTGGAGGACAAAACAACCAGTGGGAAGAGGCTCATTATTGTTTGTAGCCTCAAAATCATTTCCACTTTGATGAAAAATAAAAACAAAACCTCAACCCGGTATCAGTCATCATGAGCAAACTCTGGAGTTCCCCGGTCCTCTAGAATGTACCTACCATCAGGGTCCTCAAATGTCCCAGGATGAAGAGGCTGTACTTGGCTCGTGTGATAGTGACATTCAATCTCTGCAAACTTGCCAGAAACCTAAGCAATAGAAGGAAAAAAAAAAGAGTTACTTCTTTCTTCAGAAAGACTCGGCATGTCAGTGTAGGTGAGACACAGGCATTTCAGACAGCTTTTCTTGGGCTCCTGCTTTAAGCTCGTGGTGCAGGACCCGACACAGAAGCAATTCCCATTAAGGACAGCAAACAAACAAGAGGCCCAGTGCTTTCCTTCAAAGTGATGCATCTGTCTGTCGATTTCCTATTTTGACTTGGATGAGATATTGGAAATTTTAATGGTATGATTTTTAAGCCTTCAAAGATCCTAAAAATATGATAGTAGATCAATTATGACACATACCATGGAGAGGAGCATGCCCCTGCAAAATATACTGGATTCAATAATCTGTTTCACTCTTATCAAGTGAAACAACAGATTCACACTGTGACATGGGTTAATACACAAGGTACCAAGAGAAGCAGACCTAACAGTGGATCAACTTCACAACTTAAAAAAGAAACCTTCATGATATTACTCAATTTTTTATAAAAGAAAATAGAGCAAATGATGGTATTCTCTAACAGTGATTAAAAAGATCTAACTCTGGATCATAAACAAGCAAAGAATCAATGATGACAGTTACCCACCCAATTGAGCCTTGCATGGCATTTGCTCTGACACATGTAACAATAATACAGTCTTTCTCACGACCCTGGAAGGCATCCACGGTATCTACTTCTGCTGGCCTATTTACGAAGAGAGAAACATATTTGCTGAAAAAAGATAATTATTAAATATACATATTTATACAGTAGTATTTCTTACTTTTGTAGTGCTATCTTTTAAAACTGGAGTAGAATTCACATAACACAGAATTCACCATTTTAAAGCACACCATTTGGTGGTGTTGAGTCCATTCACTACAGTGTGCAGTCATCACCGCTATCTAATTTCATAGCATGTCCATCACCCAGGAGAGAAGCCCTGTGCCTATCAGCCATCAGTCTCTATCTCCCCCTCCCCAGGCCCTGGCAACCACTAATCTACTGTCTGTCTCTATGGACTTTTCTACATGGGAAATTTCATATAAATGGAATCATAAAATATGGGACCTTTTGTGTTGGGCTTCCTTCACCTAGCATAATGTTTTCAAGGTTCATCCGTGTCGTAGACTGGTAACAGTACTTCATTCCTTCCACGACTGACTATTCGCTTGTACAGATACACAATTTACTTCTTACCTATGTACCATTTTGGGACATTTGGGTTGTTTCCACTTTTTGACTATCATGAATAATGCTGCTACGAACATTCATGTACAAGCTTTTGTGTGAACCCTTTCTCAATTCTTTCAGGTATGTACCTAGGAGTGGAATTGCTGGGTCACGTGGTAATTCTATGTTCAACTTTAGGAGGAACTGCCAAACTGTTTTCTGCAGTTTCTCATCAGCAATGTGTAAGTATTCTAATTTCTCCACATCCCTTCCAAAACTTGTTATTGTTTTTTTTTTTTTTTTGTAATGATAGTCATCTTGGTGGGTGTGAAATGATATCTCCTCACTGTGGTTTTGATCTGCATTTCCCTCATGACAAATGATGTGGAGCAGCTTTTCATGTGCCTGTTGGATTTCTGTTTATCTTGAGAAATGCTCTTCACATCCGTTGCCCGCTTAAAAAGTTAGATTATCATTTTATTAAGTTGTATGAGTTCTTTATATATGCTGGATATGACTTGTCAGATAAATATTTTGCAAGTATTTTCTCCCACTCTGTGTGTTGTCTTTTCACTCTTTTGATAGTGTGTCCTTTGAAACACATAAGTTTTTAATTTTTATGAAGGCCGATTTACTTCTCCTTTGGTTACTGGTGCCTGGGTATCATATCTAAGAATCTGTTGCCTAATCTGAGGTCATATAAATTTACCTTTGTTTCCTTGTAAGTTTTATAGTTTTGTCTCTTAGACTCAGAGCACTCATTCATTTTGAGTTAATTACTCTATACAGTGTGAGACACGGGTCTAAATTCATTCTTTTGCGGGTGGATATCCAGTTATTCCAGCACCATTTGTTGAAAAACTATTATTTCCCCAATGAGTAGGCTTGGCACCCTTGTTGAGTATCAACTGGCCATGAATGTATGGACTGATTTCTGGAATCTCACTTCTATTCTATTGGTCTATATTTGTCTACCCTTATGACAGTACCAGTGTTGATAGCTTTGTAGTAAATTTTGAAAGAGGGAAGTGTGAGCCCTCCAACACTGTTCTCTGTCAAGCTATTTAGGGTCTCTTGCACTTCCATGTGAATTTTAGAATAAGCTTGTCCATTTCTGTAAAAGAAGGTAGCTGGAATTTTTACAGAGGTAACAATGAATCTGTAGATCAACCTGGGGAATGGTGCCCTCTTAACAATATTAAGTCTTCCGATCCATGGACATGAAATGTCTTTACATTTATCTAGTACTTTAAATTCTTTCAACAACGTTTTGTCCTTCTGTGTATGAGCTCACACTTCTTTGGTTACATTTACTCCGAAGTATTTTGTTCTTTATGATGCTAGTGTAAATGGAATTTTAAGAAATTTTCCTTTTCAGACTTCTCTAGAGTGTAAAGAAATACAACTGATTTTTGTATACTGATCTTGTACCTTACAACTCTGCTGAACTTGTTTATAAGGACCAGTAGTTTGCATAGATTTTTTTAGGTTTTTCTAGATGTAAGAGTATGCTCTTTGTTTTTTTTTGTTGTTGTTGTTAGCTTTTTGCGTGTGTTTTTTTGTTTGTTTGTTTGTTTTTGGATTTTTTGTGGCCACACAGCATGCAGGATCTTAGTTCCCTGACCAGGGATCAAACCCATGCCCCCTGCAGTGGAAGCATGGTGTCTTAACCACTGGACCACCAGGCAAGTCCCAGATTATGCCATTTGTTAAGAGACACTTTTACTTCTTCTTTTCCAATATGGATGCCATTTATTTCCTTTTCTTGCTTAATTGCTCTGCATAGAACTTCTAATACAGTGCTGCACAGAAGTAGTGCAAGTAGAGAGAGTAGAGAGTGGCATCCTTCCTCATCATAGGGGGAAAGCTTTCAATCTTAGCATCAAGTATGATGTGTTAGCTGTGGGTTTTTCATAGATGCTCTTTATTAGGTTGAGGAAGTTCCCTTCTCTTCCTAGTTTGTTGAGTATCTTTATCATGAAAGGTTACTGCATTCAGTCACATGTCTTTTCCACATTTATTCAGATGATCACCATCATGTGGGGTTTCCCCCTTTAATACGGTATATCACACTGACTGATTTTCATATGTTGAACCAACCTTGCATTCCTGAGATAAATTCCACTTGGCTGTGGTAAATAATCCTTTTAATATGCTGTTGAGTTCAGCTGCCATTATTTTGTTGAGAACTTCTGCATCCATATTCATAAAGGATATTGGTCCATAGTTTTCTTTTCTGGTGATGTCTCCATGGCTTTGGTATCAGGGTAATAATGGCCCCATAAAATGAGTTAGAAAGTGTTCCCTTCTATTTTTTGGAAGCATTTGCATAGGACTGGTGCTAATTCTTAATGTTGGACAGAATTCACCTGTGAAGCCTGATCCTCTGTTTTTCTCTGTTGGAAAGTGATTACTAACTCACTCTTTTTACATTTAATAGGTCTATCCAAAGTTTCTGGCTTTTCCTAGAGTCAATTTTGGTACTTTGTGTGTTTCTAGGTGCAGAAACTTTTGAGTTAATGGATTTCTAATATTTAATTTTTTATTTTACTGTTGAGGTATAAAGGAGACAAAAACATGATCTTCACCCTATACATGAAGGCACTAAAAGGGTTAAATAATTTATTGTAAGTGAAAATGTGAATACATGATTCTCAGTAGAGTTAGAATTCAGATAACAAGTCATCCAACTAAAGGTAAAGGCCTGAAGAATTTCTCAGTCACTTCCATTGTCAAGTGTAACGGTGATGACATTTGAACTGGCAGGAGGCACTCCATCTGCAGGGGCTACACGTGTAACCACACTCCCTCCCAGCACAAGTCTATGGAGCCAGGGTCCTAGTCTCCTTGTTCTATACTACCAGGGTCTAAGACCACTCCCTAGAGTTAAGTTTCCTTTGCTTCTTTCCTTCTATCCCCTCTTTCTTCTTTTTAATTCAACAGAAAAACTCAAAATCTCTGTAAAAATAGAGATGCCTCACCCTTTTCTATCAAACTCTTTGTCCAAATCCTTCTGAATCATCGTCTTCTGAGCCTTGTAATGGGTTATTATGCCAATGTTTCGGAAAGTAACATCCCTTCTTCTGTCTTTCATAAGTTTAATTATTTCCATTACCAGTTTTATTTCTTGAACATTTACATATGAGCTAAATAAGATGAAAACAAAAAAATACAACACATCAAAACTAATAGCAGTCCAATTGCTAAGTTAAGTTCCACTTGGTTTTCCACTACAGTAAAGGGTACATAGGTAGGTTTCATCTTTATTCAGTCAGCAGTGATTCAAAGAGGCTGTTATAATGACCATTAATATTGTACATATGAATAAATATAAAAATAACTGCCCAGTGAAACACAAAGTTGTAGGAGAGAAAAGTGGTTCGAGTTACGTGATGTTAAGGCACCAGTTTCTTCACTTATTAAAACAGGGATAGCCACAGTGAGAACGAAAGTATTCATAATAATAATGAAGATATGACTAATGAATAGCTAACATTAAGGATTGACTATCTTCCCAACACTGAGAAAAGTGCTTCAGATGTAATACCTTCCTGCATTCCCCACCACAGGTCATGCAGATCATGCACCACATGACCGAGAGAATGGCAGCCACACGGACTAAATGTGACCCGGCTCCCAGAGATGAACAAACACGGGGCCCTACAGCAGGATCACGTCCTCTGTCCTTGCTGGCCTCATCCTGCACTCCCAACTCATCTCCTGAACTACAATGCGTTCCCTCATCACCATACCAAATGCAACATGTGTGCACACTGGGGGATGCCCTGCACGCGCAACTTTATTCCCGAGGCTACCTTATCTGTCTCACTTTAAAGCCTTAAATATTCACTATTCTAATTTCAAGACTTACTATACGGACAAGCCAGTCAGCTAGCTTTCTTTTCCATACCTGAAAGCTTTATTTGGTCACCTCTCAGGCCAACTCTCTTCCCGTGAACATCCATCTCCATAATACTTATGCGGTAAACTCTCAATCCCCTGCTCCATTCCAACAGACCCCACTACAACTTCCACAGTCCCTCTGGAATAGCAACCCCCCAGCCAACTGCTCCGTATTTCTAACTTCTTCACTGAGGGGCCCCTCCTTCCACCACTATTAACTAATATCTTATTCTCATGGAGGACACCACTTGCTTTGCAGCTCTCTCTTGACACAGAGGTGGAATTTCTATTTCTTCATACGTCATGATGCAGGGGTGGCATTTCTATCTGTGCTAACAAATGCAGCCTCCGGGCTCCTCCTCCTTTATTCTCTCACAAGAAGCCCCGGCTCCTCTGAGGTGCTTGCTAATTAGCAACCACTGCTCCTTTTGTGCTGTCATTCACAAACCACCTGATTCACAATCCAACATGCTGGAAGTATTGTCCACCCTCTGCCTCACACCTTGATTCAACTGTATCTGTACTTATCCGTCACAATACTTAACCCAACTGGAACCATTAATCACCACGGTGATGGCCTGGTTAATGTCTGTCTCGCCTGTTGGACCACAGCAGCCTTGCACTGGGGCCACGTCTGTTTTACTCACAGCTGGGATCTCAGCATGGATCTACTGAAGTGCTGACCGCATTTTAGGTAACATAACCCCCATTACCCAGTTAAGAAAAAAAAAATCAAGACTGAAATATATAAAGACATCAGTAATTTATGATTGAAAAGGTGAAGTTATCAACCCAGCTAAAAGAAAATGATTGTGCACTGACACTAGGCAGAGAGATTTATATGGAAAGTATTTTGAATTTAAATATGAACAGAAACAATACAAAAATTCTGGGACCATCAGTGGGGACTGAAGAAAAAGGAGAACTTACTCATTATCCCGCTTTTCTGAACCATCTTCAACATCAAACACGAGGTAGGGTTGAAATGGCCAGTCAGATGAACACCGAATGGTCTCTGTCATTCTACAAAAGAGCAGCCACCATTTACAATGCAAGTCAAATTACAAGAGAAAATGTTTTAGAATTATTATTACTATTTGTTCTTTCTGTGGAAGAGAGCAAGGGAAAGTTAAGAGGACAAGAAGGACCTTCTTTTTAAATAAAATTAAATACTTGTAAATAACATATTTTAGTGAGAGGTAGCAGGTGAATTTCACTTCTATTCTAGTACTAGGGAGAATGACCCATGTAAATTAAAATATAACAATCATGATTGGAAAGTTACTCATAATACAGTAAGTGAAAAAAGCATGCTACAGTATACTATGTAGAGCATGGTGTGCTTTTTTCCTCCAAAAAAAGGAGAAAAAGTAAAAAAAAAAGATGTGCATAGTACAAGGACTGGAAGTAGATATAACAAAATGTTACCAGTGATTACTTCTGGGTAGTATCAATAGGGGTTGGGTTTATCCCTTTCTTTTCATTTATCTGCATTTGCTACAATCAATAGGACTTTTGTAATTAAAATTATTAAACCTTTGTGTTTTTAATAACAAGACCTAAAAGCACAACAAAAGAGCTATTCTTCCTAAGCAGCCAAACCTACAAATAAAACAGGTGAACATGCAATGAACAGAGCTCACCTATTTGTTTTCAAGTTCCTGTTATAAATGTAATTAGAAGGGAAGAGACATATGTCTGGGTGCATCCTGTACTGAATGGTGAGCTGTAAGACAGGCAGCCTGCCAATCACGTTGTGCTCCACGTTCTCTTCCAGAAGGTTGTAGAAGTGGGCCATCATCGACTGGTCATAGCCATACTCCTGGGCCTTCTGAAAGGAGGAAAACAAAACAATAATCTGCAAGAATTCATGTGTACTTTTCCCACTATTAAAAAAAAAAATCACTGACCTCTCAAATATACAAGGTATTACCAACAACCAAAGATTCAGAGAGAGAAGATATTTCCGACTCCAGCCCTAGAAAAGCCATGTAGCTTGACTACAAAAGTTAAGGTATTTTCCCCTTATTTAGAAAACCCACATACTGCTTATGAACGAGATGTGATCTTGTGAATGACCACAACTCTCGCTATTTTATAGGTGCTAACAGGGGTCCCCTGAAAGAATCAATGATAAAAGCAGCAAAGAACTGTAACCCAGATTTTAACAATTATTTCTGGGCTATGCTATCACAACTAGAAATAATGAATGCCATTGTAAATAAGCCTCTGAAAGACCACTTTCTTCATCCATCCATCATATACCAAGCAGCTAAAATTTGGGGTGCTGTCAGTCTACAGTGAAGATCAAATGTCACAGAGCTTACATTCTAGTGGAGGACACAGGCAATTAAGTTGATTTCATAAATCCAAGAAAGGGTTACAAACCTGTGATCTGAAACACAGTGACTTAATTGACAAACGAAGAAAACTGTCTTAATGTTATCACGGTCGTGCCTTGGGATATACTTTTCAATGGTAGCATCATATCAAGATTCAAAAAGTATTACGTCTTAAATAATCTAGAAGCAAAAAATGTGCTCTGGAAAACCCACTAGGATGATGCAATCTTTATGAGTGACGTTGACAATATGAGCGTTGAAGATGTATGTGCAAAGTTTTAATAAACCTGTTTCACAAACTATCAGAGTGGAGAAAACAGGCGTTACTTCTTATTTATATTAGTTATATATGTGATTATTTACATATGTGATATTAAATAGGTTTGTATAATTAAAGAGAATATTTTAGTAGACATTTGGCAATTTCATCTATACCCCCCAAAGTTTATCTATTCAAGTTAGCTAAAAAACCGCATTTATTTCACTCTGTGAAAAAAGAAAGAGGTTTATATGAGGTAACACATCTACTTCCAGAAAAAAAACCTGAGTCCATCCTACAAAATGATGGAGATTTTTATGTTTTGACATGAACATATATCCCTGATCTATTTACTGACTGGAAAAAAAGGTAATTTGGTACAGACTGATTCTTCCACCTTTAAACAAGGTCAAAACCTACATACAGGGCTTCCCTGGTGGCACAGTGGTTGAGAGTCTGCCTGCCGATGCAGGACCCAAGGGTTCGAGCCCTGGTGTGGGAAGATCCCACATGCCACGGAGCAGCTGGCCCCATGAGCCACAATTACTGAGCCTGCGCGTCTGGAGCCTGTGCTCCGCAACAAGAGAGGCCGCGATAGTGAAAGGCCCACGCACCGTGATGTGGAGTGGCCCACACTTGCCACAACTAGAGAAAGCCCTCACACAGAAACGAAGATCCAACACAGCCATAAATTAAAAAAAAAAAAAAAACTACATACATATACACAAATTTATACATTCCCTATAGCCATCTGACATTCTGAATCTAGTAACTTATTTACTGTCTGTTACCCACTAGAATGTCAGCTTCATGAGGGCAAGGATTTTTTTTTTCTTTGTGGTATGCGGGCCTCTCACTGTTGTGGCCTCTCCCGCTGCGGAGCACAGGCTCCAGACACGCAGCCTCAGCAGTCATGGCTCAGCCGCTCCGTGGCTTGTGGGATCTTCCCGGACTGGGACACGAACCCGTGTCCCCTGCATCGGCAGGCGGACTCTCAACCACTGTGCCACCAGGGAAGCCAGAGGCCAGGGATTTTTGTCAATTTTCGTCACTGTCATGACGCCAGAACTTAAAAACAGTGCTTGAATTAGCCTGGCACTCAATGAACACAGACTGAAAAAAAGTCAACACACATGCCCACAAACTGTTCAAATACTCACTAAACTGTTCATAGTACTTATCCCTAGGGTTAGAAAGGCATGCTGAGAAAATTAACTTTGTAATTATTTTCTGAATCTTCTCAATAAGCCTCTATTATTTTTGCAACAGTAAGAAAAGCCCGAATGGATTTTTCTCATTTCTGCTGTTTTTAATCAATCACCAAAGGAGACAGTGAAGTTGAGGCCTATCGACAACCCTTTTCACTAACCACGTGCTAAGGCCCTTCAGGAAGTTAAATCAGTAGGTTTCTGAAATACTGCAACTATTCAAAGAATGCAGGGCAGAGCTGGCTCCTCCTAGGTCTCCACAAGCAGAACCCCCCACAGCAGCTCTGTCCTATGGACAAGGTTTTCACTCAGGGACATGGGCGCTCCTAGGCTACTCCCTTGAACAGTCACGCACGAGTGTCCAGACGTCAAAGAACTGCACTATCATTTTGATGATTCCAAAGTCAAAAACAATACTAACCAAAAAAACCTGCTTTCTTTCCATAACGTAACAGAAATGCTGTGAAAATGGTCTGTTCTCTGGGACAGTTTATGCAGCCACTACTCTATATTTGTACAAATAATCTATGTATCAGTAAAATGCTCAAATTTCATTAAACTTCAAAACCGTCATCTAGACCTATGAAGATTACCCAAAACATCTGAATCCTGATTCTGCTGTGCATTTCTAGGAGCCATCTTTAGTGAGATTTAAGAAACGAAGTGAAGGGAACCACAACTTTGGTGCTCATCTTCCCACAAGCACAGCCCACAACCTCTTTCCTTTCACCACCTTCCCTTTCAGAGGATGTGAGGGACACCGGCATTTTCCTGTGCTATAGGATACAGAATCCTAAAATTGAAAACGTTACTGTAAGAATAATTTCTCTTTATACTGTTTTCCTCAAATTTGCACATATTGAAAGATAAATCAGGAGGTTGGATTCTATTCCCTGCTTTTAAAGTTTTTCTTTTATTATTGTTTTGGTGTTTATGTTACTAAAATAAATCAGATACAGCCCTTAGAACAGCTGCACACTGCCTTTCCCAAAGGAACAGCCCACTGCACATGGGACATCCTCCTCCTAAACTTCTGGTCTGTGACACTCACACTGCTCCTGTCACACACACATAAGCACATTATGAACAAAGGAACATTTCCGGAGACTTTCACTATGAAGGCTCTCAACAGTGGTTCTCTTTTCTCAGCCATTCCCTATTTATCCTTGCAAATAAGAGATGATGATCCAAGAAAGACCGCCCCGCCGCCCAAAACAAAACAAAACAAAAACCCAAACAAGGCCCTACCACTTTAAAGCAACACGAATGTGAAAAAACATACCATAGAAATGACTGTGGGAGGGAGCTGCTTAGGATCTCCTACAAGGATGAGCTTGTTGCAACGATGTATGAGTGGAGTAAGAGTTTCAACTTCACAAGACTGTCCGGCCTTGGTAAGAGAGTACAGAATGGAGACATAATCAGAATTATCTCTATTATTTATTTATCCATATACAGTCTATCCAATTCACAAGTGTCCTAACCATTCAGAAACATACACTTTCTCCTTCTGCACCAAAGATCAAAAATAAGAACTTCCTTTGGTTAGAAAACAAAACAACAAAAACATTCTAAATGCCGAAGCGGGGGAAAAAGACCCACACACGTTTTGAAGTCAGCCACCACTCAGGTGCCACTACCACCTGGGAAGCAGCCCATAAGCAAGAAGGGCCATGTCATGTCCCCAGTTTGTCTTCTTTGTCCCTGCTGGGCACATGCCTGGGGGGACTGTGTGTCTGTGTGCCCCACCCCCTCTCTCTTCCTTGCTCCTCAGTAGGCCGCTTCAGTTGCAAGACTCAAGCTTCTTTTCAATTCAATGGCATTTCCTTCAATTATTTCATCACTTCCATCTTTTCTATTCCTTCGTTTTGGTGAATACTGGATCTTGGATCTCATGGATGGGTTCTCTGTACCTCATTTTCCATCTCTTTTGTCTTCTGGCTCTACATTCTGGCAAACAGTAGGTACCCAATAAATGTTTGCTCAATGAATGAAGTAGAAATAAAGATGTTAGCTGAAAATACGGTGGCTCAGAGCTGTCCAGAGTTATATTAAAAATGCTTCAAAAGGTCACCAGAGGGCTTCCCTGGTGGCGCAGTGGTTGAGAGTCCGCCTGCTGATGCAGGGGACACGGGCTCGTGCCCCGGTCCGGGAAGATCCCACATGCCGCGGAGCAGCTGGGCCCATGAGCCATGGCCGCTGAGCCTGTGCGTCCAGAGACTGTGCACCACAACGGGAGAGGCCACAACAGTGAGAGGGCCACGTACCGCAAAAAAAAAAAAAAAAGGTAACCAGAGATATCCCAAGCAGGAGCTAGAATAATCCTTGGGAGGGATTTTATGAAGAACAATCAGGAATCTCTAAGACTACAGTCCCGATACTGAAAAAGCAATTTTCATCGTGGTGGGTCATTAGCAGCGTATTTCAACATAAGAGAATACATATGTAATGGCAGGTCAAAATCAGATGCAAAGACCACTTTGTCAACATCTCGGCAGCCACTCTTCATCTAAGACTTACTCCTTACTCCTAGCAAAGCTGTATGGCCGACTGCTTACTGACCTCATCAACAATGACACAACTAAAGGGGACACCCCCTTGCCCACGGAAAGCAGCCTCGAGCAGCAAACCACCACTCGTGCTCAGTGTGCAGCAGATGATGTGGGACTCTAAGATGATGATGTTCTGTGTCTTTTGTGGGCATCCTTGAACCTAAGAGAATAAAAGTTCATCAACATTCAGTTGTATATAAATTCTTAACTACGCTTATTATGTGGCAGAATAATGTCTAGTAAATGTTAGGTAGGAACCTCAAGCCTAGAAAAGAGAAGAAACATTCAAGATAATCAGAAGCCACCAGAAAGAACACTTTGCAGTGGAGTCTAATCTCAGAACATGAGTTAATAATAAGCACATTAAGAAAAATTTATTCAGGTTTAATTTGGTCGAAGTGGATTACAATTCTTACAGCCTGACGTATGAGGGAAGGTATCAGAATAAGCAAAGATTAAGTAATTCTACTGAGTTGTGAAGCAATTATCTGAGTAAAACCAGGATCAGAACTAAGCCTGAACATACACTTTGCTGTTAGTTTTTAAGTATGTAATATTGTTCTTTTATAAGGGATAGTACCAACAAAAACGCCTGTGAAACTGACAAGCATTCTAGTTCCACAGTGGAATCCAACAACCTTGGTCCAGACTATAATGGAATAAACTGTGATGGAGACTAACAGTATGAATGACACCTCACAATGCATATCATTCAGTGTTCAAATTAATAAACTAGTACTCTCATCATAGATTCAGGTAGCCTATCTCCCCTCCTGAAAAAGCTGTCGTGAATCATCCCTGAACATGTGATAGATTCAACCATGGAGGCCAAGGCATGTATGTGAAGAGAGGGTGGCAACTGTGGCCTTCTGGTGCTCACATGTTAACTGTCACATACCTCTCCTCTCAGCTATCTAATGAGTAAAACTGCCAAGGACAATTAATTTAATGGCCCACAGAACAATGTGATCAGCGGCAAAAACCATAATACAGGTAAACATGGACTTCATCCTTAAATGTGGGAAGATTAATTTTGGGCTCAGCTTAAAGTTTTAATAAAAAGCTTTCCACATAACTTTTGATTTAAATAAACAAACTGCTAGTGGAAATACACATTAAGTTCAATTATATTTATTTAGCCACACAGAGAAGGTCAATAATACATTCAAGAGGAAAACCACAGCTCAAAAATACAAATACCATTACCGGTTGAGTATTACCCTCTCTTTCCCTGACCGCCAATTCATTTCATTAAGGGCTGCATGCTGGTGATGGGGTACACACCTGGCTCATTCTAGCTTTGACCAATATAAATGTTAGTTGATATTTTTATATCCAAAGAAAACTGGGAAAAGTTATACATGTTATAGAAGGATTTTTTGTGATCAGAAACAAGGAAAAGGAGTGTATGCTTTCAGCCAAAAACTGAGAAAAAAGGTGCTTATATTTCTTGGGCCACATCCCAGCCACTGTCACTCTACCTGAATTCAGATGTGTATTTTTTTTTCCTGTATCTTCAAATAGTTACTTATTTATTTATTTATTTGGCTACGCTGGGTCTTAGTTGTGGCATGTGGGATCTTCCCGGCAGCGTGTGGGATCTTTTAGTTGCAGCATGAGGGATCTTTTAGTTGTAGCATGCGGGCTCTTAGTTGCAGCACATGGGATCTAGATCCCTGACCAGGAATCACACCCACACCCCCTGCAATGGAAGCAGAGTCCTAACCACTGGACAGCCAGGGAATTCCCCCAAATTTTTAAATGTAATTGAGAAAAGACCACAGGTTGTCTGAACTATTTCATAATTTTAAAAAAGAAAAAGTAATACCAGTAAAGTGCTACAGGTGAACTACTTACCTCTTTAATTTTAGAAGAAAGCTCCTGCCTTTCTTGTGAAACTTTGGCAATTTTTTCATCTAATTCTTGCCTCTGGAAAAAATCAGAATGCCATCATTAAAATTAAATTAAGCATTTTAAAATGCTTTCCAATGGACTGCCTCACATTTCAAAAGGGTGAGCCAGTACTTTACCAATGAAAAACTGATTCACCCAGTGTGTTTCCTCTATACCAGTCTTTCTGTATTGCTGTGTGTCAGAGTTTAGCTAAGCTACTCCATGGTACTGATGCCCTGGCATCCATTTTGTTTGGCCAAGCAGCCTGCAGAGACCCCAAACTAACACTAGGCCCCTTCACACACATGCACGCCCTAGATGGCAGCCCGTGGAGTCACCGGCCCACCAGCCAACATAAGCTCTTGTGATCAACAGTCTCCTCTGCCATCCAGTGCCTTCCCCTTATATGCCCTTTAGATAAGAGACCCTCTAAGCTACTTACCAAAACCCTGCTCTTTCAGTTAAAATTGGCCAATCCAGCCCTAGCCTGGGAACCCCAAAGTACTCCACGCATGGACTCTGATAATGACATGTGCGCCAGGGCCTGCCTCTCTCTGTCTGCACTCTCCCTTGACCTGCCTGTCATGCCCCACGAGACATGCCTTATACCTTCCTCAAGACCTGTGAAAATAAACTTCTCTATTTCGCTTTCTCTTGTGGTCTGTTTTTAAACATCAGCTCATTGTCCAGCAACCCGACAACCAGCACCCCATGCTTCAATCAGTAGGTGCTAATTTGATAAATTCTTTTATTTTTTGTGGCCACCCTGTGCAGCATGAGGGATGCTCATGAGGAACTAGGGTTCCCTGAGCAGGGATCGAACCTGAGCTCCCTTCAGTGTAAGTGCAGATTCTTAACCACTGGACCACCAGGGAAGTCCAATAAATTCTTAATAGTGTGTATGATTCAGTTCTGTTCAGAGTACTGCAGGTACGCTTTCTGCTTAAGCAGGCCAACCCTTGGGGCATCACTTACGTGTTATCTACTCTGCCTTCATGCTATTAACAGTGGCGTTCAGTGGCTAAAACAGACTGCACGTGGCCTGCAAAGTCTGAAATATTTACTATCTTGTTCTTTTAAAAAAAGGTTAACCCCGAATGTAAGGCATACCATCTCTGTGTACATTTTTGTACACAAATTATGCTATTCCACAATGAAAGAATGGCATCAAATACTCACCAACTAGTTTATCTATGAGCTTTTAAAAAACACTGATCAAGACATGTTTAGATACCTGTAGTTCCCTTCCACCTCGGCATAAAGCACGCTGGCGAGAAAGTTCATCTAGTTGATGATCTAGAAATTCCTTTCTTCTGTGAATCTCATGAATATGAGAAGGTAAGTCTTTTTCTTTAAAAAAAAGATAAAAAGCTGTTGATTCTAACAAATACACACATATGCATACAAATGAGAAGGAAAACTAGCTTTCAAAACTAGACTACTTCTAGGGTCTCCAAATTACCTTTAATGCCCATGCCATTTTCTACCATACAAAAAGAAACAGAAATCAATTTATATATACCTTTATTCAGTACTTACTCATTCTGTGGTTAACTTGGCTCTCCAAACTGAATTTTAGGACCTCAGTATTAATACACTTTTCTGGACCTAGACGTACTAAATTTATATCTCCACAGTTTCCTGTTGATAGAAGTCACACTTAGAGGTTAATAAGAATGCTGTCAATTTCTGTACATAATAATTATTTCTAAGCAAATATATTAACAATCAGAGAAAGGAGCTAACATGAACTATTAATCAACCAAATACCTGGAACTGCGCTAGAGGTTCCACACACATTCTTTTAGATTTGCTTCATAAGAATCCTATAAGGCAAGGATTTATTTCCACCTAATAAAAGCTACTGAGGTTGCACAAGCAGTACACTGCAGAGTTGAGATTCTATTACACTAATGCTTCTCAAACTATGTTCTATACATCACTCCATGGTAAAATGTATTTGGGAAATGGCGAGTGAAAATAAAACAAATTTCTTGACCATAGGATATTTCGAAGATGAAGACTTTTCTCTATTAATGCAGGTCTGAATTCCCCAAACAGAATCTTACAGGACCATCAAATGCTTTTCTGCAGAATACTGAGAACCACGGTTTTGAAACACTGTTCCACATCACAATGCCACTCCAGGATCTAAGGGACACAAGATGCTGGAAATTCTGGAATATGGTAATTCCAAAAACTGTCAGCATCATTTAACTGGTTTATTAACCACATTTTAATTTTAGGTTAGCACATTTCAGATATTATTTAATCTAAAAGTCTCCCACTGCTTCACTGAACTACTAAACTATAGCAATCATGCAGCGTTTATTAGCACTTATCCCAATCTGACACATCACATACTTGTTTGCTATCTCCTTCCACTGAATCCAAGTCCCATAAGAACCAGGTTTTGTTTTGGTCACAGCCTAGAAGCGCAGCTGGCACGTAAGTACAATAAACATACACTGAATGAATAAATGAACTCATTATACAGCTGTTCACACATATTTTTGTTCCTAGTTCAGCTCATTCTTCTAAAATGTGAAGCCATCTTCTCTGACCAACATTTACTTGAAGGTGTCAAAATTGCTAACTTGTGTTTCTACCAGAAAGGTGGATGAGATTTATAGCCACTATAAGCATCTAAAAATGCTCCAGAAATTAAAACAGACATCCTTTAAATTGCAGGGTGAGCTCAGAAGGATGTAAGAGAAATTCCTAGGGGCCAAAAACAAAGAGAAAGGTGAAAAACAGAGGTGAAAGCCCCTGAGCTGCTGTGGCTTCCCTGGAGGGAACAGGGTGAGGGCTGGTCACTCTCTAGATGCTTAGGTGTTTGTTTTTTCATTTACATACAATCAAATGCAGAGATTTAAAAATCCTTAGTTCTACAGAGTTTGACAAATATCTACATCAGCAAAACTACCATTCCAATCAACATATAGAAATTTTACAATGGGGGCTTGGATTTTAACGTCCACTAGAAAGCAAGAGGGCATGGAAGAGGTGGAGGGATGAAAACGACATGAATCTATCTTGGCCTGGGCTTAGCTGGGAAAAAAAACTCTCTTCTAGGACTTTCCAACTATAGGCCCATGCCACATGTGGACTTAGAGCCTAAACACATAATACAGAGAATGACAAAGGTGACCCAACCAAAATACAGTTGAGATTTTAAAAATGAGAATACAGTGAACAATGTTATACCAATATATTTGAAAACCTAAGGTGACGTGGAGATTCTTCTTGAATAATATGAATTAGCAAAACTCACTCAAATGTAGAAAACTTGAATAAACCAACAATTAAAGACATTCAGCACACAGAAACTTACCCATCTGTCAAAAAACAGACAAAAAACAAACAAACAAGAAGCCCCCCAAAAGACAACACTAAAAACAAATTAACCTTCAAGTAACAGGTAATTCCCTGTCATATATGAAACATCCCAAATAAATGTCTGTATAAATTCTTTTTTTTTTTTTTTTTTTTTTGTGGTTCACGGGCCTCTTACTGCTCTGGCCTCTCCCATTGTGGAGCACAGGCTCCAGACGCACAGGCTCAGCCGCCATGGCTTATGGGCCCAGCCTCTCTGTGGCACGTGGGATCCTCCCGGACCAGGGCACGAACACATGTCCTCTGCATCGGCAGGCAGACTCTCAACCACTACGGCACCAGGGAAGCCCTGTATAACTTCATTTTTAAAGTCTGTATAACTTCAATACTAAAACCAAAGATATGACAAAGAAAAATTATAGGCTGCCGTCAGTTAAAAAAATCAATAGCAATCCAGCAATGTGGTAAAAAAATCATAGTACACAACCAAGCAGACCTTATTCTAGGAATCAAAGATATTTTCAAATTAGTAAAGCATTGTAGGGAATTCCCTGGCAGTCCAGTGGTTAGGACTCGGCACTTTCACTGCCATGGGCCTGGTTTCAAACCCTGGTCGGGGAACTCAGATCCCTTAAGACTCGGGGTATGGAAAGAAAGAAGAAAAGAAAGAAAAGAAAAGGGGCTTCCCTGGTTGCGCAGTGGTTGAGAGTCTGCCTGCCGATGCAGGGGACAGAGGTTCGTGCCCCAGTCCGGGAAGATCCCATATGCCGTGGAGCGGCTAGGCCCGGGAGCCATGGCCACTGAGCCTGCGCGTCCAGACCCTGTGCTCCGCAACGGGAGAGGCCACAACAGTGAGAGGCCAGCGTACCACACACAAAAAAAAAAAAAAGGAAAGGAAAAGAAAGAAAAGAAAGAATGAAAGAAAGAAAGAAAGAAAAGAAAAGCAGAATTCCCTGGTTAGGACTCTGTGCTTGCACTGCCATATGGTGAGGGGGAGGGGTATATGAATGAAAAAAATCTGCATGCAGTAAAATTCAACACCCATTCATTAAAAAACTCTAATTAGGTGGGGACTTTTTTAACCTGATAAAAGCGTATATACCAAACCCCAGGAACAAACATCACACTTAATGGTGAGATGTCCAAGGTATTTCTGTAAAGGACACCCAGGACCACTGGACACAGTGAAAAGAAGCAGAAATGAAAGTACTGAATAAGAAGAAAAAAGCCGTCTTTACTGACAAGAGATGTCATTTTCTCTCTAACAAAAATATTAAAAATCCAACCTAGACACTACACTTGTGCCACCTTCGTCCCAGCCTTCTCGTGTTGTCAGCCCACACCTGAAAAAGGGCTTATTACCCTCCCTCAGGGAAAGGAAAGTGAAAACCACGCGGGAACTGTTCTCGGTTGTATAATTTGATACAACTACTTTGGAGCAGAACCGGGCACTATCTAGAATCAGCACAAATCCTTCAACCCAGCATTCTCATTTCTAGGTATATATACACTAGACCAGTGTTTTTATAAACTCTTTTGACCGTGATCTATAGTATGAGGTACACTTCACATTGAAAGCCAGCACACTCATACCTCACCAATAAAACAGGTTTCACAATACAATACTTTACCCCTCACTACCTACACTCTAATCTTTTCTGTTCTCTTCTGTTCTATCTTATCTTGTGTAAGTATGCTGGTTCTGATCTCCCTAAACTGATTTCACAATCCACTAACTGGTCACAAGCCACAGTGTGAAAGCACTGCCCTAGCAGCCTGTATGAATACTCAGGAGACGTGAGTAAGAACACAGTACTCCAGTGTACTCCCTTCAGCTGCTGTACAGTACAACACAATACAACTCAGTCACTGCAGTAAACGTTTTCATCCTGCACTGGAGAAACAGGCACAAGTACAGGAATTAAGTTTGAAATAACAAAAAAAAAAAAGGGAAAGAACTTACATTTCTATCAATGGATAACGAATGAACTGTGCACTCATAGATGAGACACCCTATAGCAGTTAACATGAATGACCGTATCCATATACAGCGATACATAAAGTCATAGTTCTCACAAACATAATGGTGAGTAGAAAAGTTGCCGTTCACAATGCATTTTCAGTTTTAAAAGCAAATGACCTCTAGATGTAGCTAATACATGTGCAATAAAAGGGGAAATATGTGTGATTCCTGCGAAGACAGACGACACATCCTGGCTGCTCCTGCAGCTGGTGTGGCCACGGGACTAAGTTCTGGCCAAAAGGAAATAAGCAGAGGTGCTACTGGCAGCGTCTCAGAACTTTCCTTAAAGCACAGCTAGTATATCTGTCCCTTTTTCCTTGCACTTGCTAGATGGGAATACTGGTGCTGGAGCAGCTGTTTCTGACCATGAGGTGCACTAGGGAGTGGGGGGGTCCCACGTAGTGCAGCAACAAGGTAGAAAGACCCTAGGTCTCTGAAGACTCGGAAGTAGAGTCATCACGCCAGTATCATCCCTCAGCTGCCCATCTCTGGGCTTCTGAGTAAGAAGGAAATAAACTTCTATCATAGTTAAGCCACTGTAGTTGGAGTGTCTATTATTTGAAGCCTAATTGAATCTTAACTGATTTAGGTCACTGCCAGGTAACATCAAGGAAAATAAAATTTGCTTAGGGAAGATGAGATACATGTGCTTAGAAGAGCAGCCCGACCCAGAGCCATAACCACGCCACTCAGGATGGCTGGTGTGAGAGGAGGTGTTAAGGTTAAGTGCACAGAAATGACTTTACACATTCGCTCAAGCATTCCGAATCCTCGGTGGCAATGCTCTTCAATCTGTCAACTGTACTGAAAAGATTTGTCCCTGTGGTATACTTTACATCTCAACTCCTCAGCTTCTCCGCCTATAAAATGTAGATAGGTTATTTATTGCATGGCTCAGAGGATTACTCTGAGTACTGACACATAGTGAGCACTCGGTAACCATAAGTGATGACTGCTCTAGCTTTTGTGTCACTAAACATCTACTAAGTCCCAACTGAGTGCCAGGCACTGTTCCAGGCACGGGGGTTACTACAATGAACACATTTTTAAAAGCCCTTGCCTTGGTGGAGCTCGTTATATTCTAGCTAGACTGAACCATCCACGGTTCTCTGGCTTCTGGTCCTTTTTATGTACAGTAAGTTCCACCAGAGTCCTCTCCCCACTTCACTTCCTCATTGCTCTTCCAAGTTTCATCTTAGATATCATTTCCTCTAAAAGTCTTCCCTAACCCCTACACAACTGAATCAAGGGCTGCTCTAAGGTGTTTCAAACGGCACAGGGCCTGGCACAGAATAAATGCTCCAAAATATTCAGTAAACAAAGCAGTAAGTACACATGGGCCACAGCCTCAAGTAGAAAAAATGACCAGAACTGGCTTGCTCTTTGTCATTCAAAGTTACCACACTAAACACTGAAAACAAAAACAAATGAAAAGCCCACATAAGTATCATACCTAAAGGATTCTTCTTGTCTTTACACTTCTCGTTGAATTCAAGCATAATTTTTTTCGTAAGTTCATCAACAGCTGTATTGGAAGGTGCACACACAAGGACACGGTTTTGTTTGATTTTGGCATTGGAGTTCTCATCTGAATGCCCCCTCCTCTGGTTCGACAATTTGCAACAAATAAACAAACAAACAAAAAAAACAAACAATACTGATAAGCTCTATTGTGCAGTGTTATAGTTCTTCTCTACTGTCACATATATTTGAAAGTTCCCCTAATAAATAGTTAAAAGTAAATAAAAGCACCTACATCTTACACTGATGTTAAAAAATTACTCTGGCCGGGAATTCCCTGGCCAACGAGTGGTTAGGACGCAGTGCTCTTACTGCCAAGGGCCCAGGTTTGATCCCTGGTCGGGGAACTAAGATCCCACATGCCGCATGGTGTGCCCGAAAAAAAAAAAAAATTACTCTGGCATAAAATCTAACTTCTCTGAGCCTTACCTTACTATCCACTTATTTTATTCAATGTTCAATCCAAAATGTAACCCAGGAATACATTCAAGATTGTCTCCTGGGATTAGCCGTGACCTATAATAAAGCCCGAAGACCACTATTCTAGCCCATAGAATTAGTTTCACACAAGATAACATTTTCTGTTCCTTTTAGTTCTTATAACCTTCTCTACCTCTGCTACCGCTTTATCTGATATAGTTCCACACAGTATCCAAAAGATACACAGAAGTGAAGGGAAAAACACACTTTAGTACTTATTTACACGTTAAAGTAAAACAACATACTCAATTAAGGGCACAGATGCCCTCGTGCACACTCTACCTCTGTCAGTAGGCGGTACAGGAGGCCCACAGTGGTTTTTGATTTTCCTGTCCCGGGTGGTCCATGAATCAGACAGATCTTGGCAACTGCTGGGGAGTGTTTCACCATGGCATATGCAGTTTCTATCGCTTTCTTTTGGTCTTCATTGAAATCTTTTAGGTAGGCAATCTATACAAAAGACACTAGTGAGAACGAGCGGTTCTTCCTGGGATGGCACAGGAGAGCGAGAGAGTGGAAGACATCTGTTTGAACTGCTGCTGACCTTTGTCAGACAGAAGCTTTGGTGATGATCAGGCAAAACCCCAAAATGACCCTTAATCTAAGAACCACTTTCACTACTGGAAAGAGCTACTGATGAGTCTACAGGCCTCAGTCCAACTACAACCACAACAACTATATTTTTATTTGTGATTCTTATAAAGATGATCACAATAAACTGTTTTGTACTTTTCTTCTTTTTATTCCGTGGTTCTTCCCATTTTAGTCAATCCTCTCTTTAGACAGTAAAAACATTCCAAGACTTCCTTTGCTAACACAAGTGATACAGTCAAAACAACAGGGATTTGGGGTCAGATCTGAGTCTACACCTCAGTTTCACTCAAAAGCTAGGTCTCTAAACTCCTAACCTCTCTGGGCTTCAGGCTTTGACAATCATTAAATCTGGGATTCCTTAGAGGGTGGGAACTGACTGAGAAAATGCATATGAAAGTCCTAACACAAGACAGGGGTTCAAATAACATTCCTTTCCTTCCGCCTGTCTCTGTGTTAATTTCCTGGAACTTACACCCAACTCTTACAACAATGAGAAATATGTGTTCACACAAAAATCACAACTTCGTCGTCACACTGACAACAGTACCAGTCAATGCTCCACTGATCATTCAAATGCAAAAGTCATTCCATTAAACCTCCTCTTACTCCTGTATTTAATTACCTAACAAACAGTTAAGTAGGATGTTCACCTCACATTTTAATGCTGCTCTGCAAGCATGTTTTCAATTCCTTTTTGGACTCTACCTTTTTTCCTGAGGTAAGCTGACTAACTTAACACAAAGAACTACTTTGCAATATTAAAGAAAACTAAGCACTAAAAACGTCACTGGGCACACATGGTGACTATGTCTTTGTTGTAGACAACAGGGAATGTGTGACAGATAAAAATAACATGCTTTAACATCTTGACATGAAATGTTCTGACTTTCCCTGTTATCAAATGACTGTCACTCACAATTCTCTCAGATGCTGTAGTTAGTAAATCTTTTGTACAGAAGTCCATGGGGTTTGGATTCAGAACGGCTCTGGCCAGTTGGTTCCGACCACTCAGCAAAGACATGGCTTTCAACTTCCTCTGTGTAGTCACCAGAGAGCTGATTACAAGACATTTCACGAATTCATTTAAATTGACGGGTAAATTATGTTGAGTCTGGATGGAAAGGGAACACTCAGATTTCCCATTACGCACTATTATCAAGAAGGAGAAAAAGCAATTTCAGTTACCAGTGAGTAACAGTGTCCAGTTAAAAAGGTTATTCAGAACAAGGTGTTTTGTAACTTTTTTTTTTGTGGTATGCAGCCCTCTCTCAATGTTGTGGCCTCTCCCGTTGCAGAGCACAGGCTCCGGACACGCAGGCTCAGCGGCCATGGCTCACGGGCCTAGCCGCTCTGTGGCACGTGGGGTCTTCTCAGACCGGGGCACGAACCCATGTCCCCTGCATCGGCAGGCGGACTCTCAACCGCTGCGCCACCAGGGAAGCCCTGTAACATGTTTTTTATACATCATTTAAATAATTTTCTCAGTAAGTATCTACTGACTGCCTCCTAAGAACCAGGCAACATTCCTGTCCTCTGGAGGCTTATTTTTTAGAAGAAGGGGGCAGATAAGCAAATAAACATGTCAGGTGATGGTAAGTGCTAGGAAGAAAGCCGAGAAGGGGGATGAGGAAGTGATGAGGGTTGTGAGGGAGTGTTGTGGTAGACAGGAGAGTCAGGGGAGGTTTTCCTGATATGATATTTGAGCAGAGCCATGGCATTAAGTGAGTGAGCCATGCCCGTAACCGGGGAAAGTGGGTTACAGGCAGAGAATCAGCAACTGCAAAGACAATGGGGCAGCGAGGTGCCTGGATTATTTTCACAACAGGGAGAAGGCCAGAATGGCTAGAAGGAAAAGCAGGGAGAAGCGAGCTAGAAGACCAAGACGGTAAATGCAGCTACACTTCAGAGGGCTCTGCAGTTAACCACTCTGAACATGACTCTGAGTCAGGTCAAGAGCACAGGACAGCTCCGCGCAGGTAAGTGACACACGCTAAGTCACACAGTAAAAGAATCACTTATCGCGAATGAAGAATAAACTGCAATGGAAAAAGCACAAGAAGACAACTTAAGAGGCTAAAATCTAGGTAAAAGTGAATGGTCACGTGGGCCAGGAGGCAGCAGGAGAGGTGGCACTTGGATGTAGGATATATGGCCAAGGAAGATCCGACAGGACTTCCTGATGCATTAGATGGAGCGTGCGAGGGAAAGCAGGACTCGAGGATGACTCTGAGGTTTTGGGCTGAGCAACTGGAAGAATGGGATGGAGGTCCCACATGCTGAGTTGGGAAAAAACGGAGCAACAGCAGATGTCAGGCAGTAAATCAAGTGCTTCCTTTTGGAGTAGGTTTGAAATGTCTAATATCTCCAAATGGAGACGTCAGGTAGTTGGATGCATGAGGAGTTCCGGGAAGGAGACAGAAACCATTGCTAAATCTTAGAAACAGAACTTTGGCAAATGTAACCACTTGTAAGAGTTGAAAGCACAGATGAAGCTAGATATCCCTGGTGCTCAATGCATCTTGCACAAAGAACTGAGCTCTGACCACACAATAGTGGACATGGCACACCAGTTATGATGCGGCACGATGTTAAACTCTAAGAGCTTTGTTGCTATTTTTAAGATATGATACAAAAAGGGGAAGGAATAATGATCACATATTTGCTTCCCATAACAGAGACTAAGAGAGCAGCAATGTCAAAAAGGCAGCTTGGCATATATCAAGCATGTGGACTTCGTAGTCAAACAAAATTAGGTTTCAATTCTGGACCGAGTGTTTAATAGTAAGGATGCCTTTGGATATGTTACTTAACATCCCTGAACTCTGATTTCCCAATGAGCAGGGAACAAACCATTCTGCTTTGCAGGGCTCTGGGAGAAGATGATAAATGTGTACAGGAAGGACAGGGCACACTGGCTGGCACACAGTCAGTAGTCCTTAAATTCAAGCTAACATTATTTTTGTTATGCTACCTTAGGGAGAGAAGTCCCTACACCACAGTGGATGGGAGTGATGAAACAGTAAACCCCTCCAGTTGCCTTACAATTAGTTCTGTGTTTGGTCTGCTCATCAATAATTAGCCCCCAAACCAAGGCTGGAATGTGATTTAACAAACAGATGGTTTGCAAACTGTCTGTTTTATAACAAACACACTGACAGATGAAGGAATTTACTAGAAGGAGAAGACATTACAAAAGAAAGCTTTAAAATCCTAAGTCTAAAGCAGTACGTGCTGGGCCTTTTCCAGCTGAGTCTAGAAAAACTAAAAGAGGACTCTGAATGGTAAGTAATCAACCTAGCAAATACAGTCTGGTAAACATAGAGCAAACATACATCTGGTAAATGGACAGCAAATAGAGGGCTGGTAAATGTATAGCAAATACATGGCTAGTAAAGCCTAATTTAGAGGGAGATGAAAAGATGAGCTGCTGACAGATTTCTCTTCCATGTCTCATTAGGTACTTACTGACTGAAGTGCGGCGGAACGTATGAACATAGCCACAGTAATGTTCACGGGGAACTTGCAGGCGATGTCTCTCTATATCCTTCTTCTCTCCATTTAGTCTTTCAGGAACCAAAAACACCAAATCATTTTCCTTTGGATGAAGCTGTTTAGCTAGTTCACATTCCTCAAGATAAACTATAACACAAGAAGAAGCCAGCATTTATTCTAACAGAATTATTTTACATGAGATTAAAGGATATTAAACGCTTGTACTAAGTTCAAGCAAGTATACAGCACTAGCGGACTTTGTACATACTTCAAAATGATAGTCTAAGCTAGTCAGCATTGACAAATATTGATCACACAGCATTATAAAAGTCTTCTTAAAACCTGCTACAAAGCCAAAATAGATGAAGTCATAATATTCAAAAGTAGCTAATACATTTCTTTTCCTTGAAGTTTACCTTAGTTTTTAATCAAGGAATTTTCACTTTTGTGCCCTGCTTTCAAAATCCCGAGAGAAAATCTGGAAACAGATCCATGTACACGTAAGAATTTTGAGCCTACTAGTGGCATTTCAAACAAGGGGGAAAGGACAGTAGTAAAATAAATGGGGCTGGGAAAACAGAGCAAGCTCTAAAATTAAAAAAAGTTCAGTACCAACTGCCAAATCCAGCAGCAACATACTGAACCAAAGCACGAAGTACTAGGATTAAGTAGACTGAACTACTAAGTCAAAAAAGAATTTTAAAAATGCATCATGTAAGAAATGTCTATTTGAAGGCATCAGAGAGCAAATACAACAATGAAGAATCACTCTGTTGAGATCCAGAACAAGGTGGAGATCCGTAAGGGTCAGCCCAGTATTTTCCCTAGAAACATCTGAACTCTTCAGGGAGTGGCAGCCAGGAATTTGAGCAGTACCTGGGATAGCCTTGTACAAAAAAAGAGACAAAAACTGGAGTCCAGGGCCTGCATAGATAAAGTAGGCATCCTGGTAGCCCTCAAGCTTCAGGTAGGGACCATGAAGGACTACACCCAACAATGAAGGCAGCTTCAATTCACCCGAGTACTTCAGGAAAGCTCAATCCTTTAAGCTGATCCCACATTGCTAGTACTCCCAGAATCCTGGCAGAAGCAAAGAAAAATCCTCTCTGGAAGAGGACATCCTATCATCCTAGGCCCCTGATTATTTTTTAAATAGCTTTCCAAAGACAATGACCAACATATTAGAAATAAGCAAAGCACCAGGAGAGAATACATGAACTACTAGAATCAACAAACAAACAAAAAAGGGCTGCACAAGGCACTACACAGAGTACAGTCCTTGAATTGGTTCTAGGACTCCCGCAGGCACCAAAATCCTCAGATGCTCATGTCCCTTATGTAAAACGGCATAGTATTTGCATATAACCCACGCACATCCTCCAGTACACTTTAAATCATCTCTAGATTACTTATAATACCTAATACAATGCAAACGCTATGGACATAGTTGTAAATCCAACATAAGTGGTATGTAAATAGGTGCTGGTGCATAGCAAACATGTTTTTCTGGAATTTTTTTTCCCTGAATATTTTCAATCAACGCTTGAATCCGATGATGCAAATCCCGCAAATACAGAGGACCAACTGTATGTATAACACAGTTTAAAATATAGAGTTAAAATACGTAACAATAATAATATACAAAGTGGAACAGATAAACAGGGTTAAAGTTTTTTAAGATTTTGCCTTATCTATGGAGACACTTAAAGTATCGATGAAATCTGTAAACTTTGAATCATGTACGCTCTAAGTGTTCACCTAAACTACTAAATGGCAAAAGAGGTACAAGTTGACGTATAATTTCCAAACTAAAAGAAAAGAAAAAATGAATGGTTCAAAGGTCTCACATATATGTAAAGAGTACACTCTAGTTCTATCAGTTTTTTCTTTATATATTTTATTAGGTATTCAAAATGGTCCTATCTTCTGTTCACTGAACTTGCTATCATTGTGAAATACTCGCTTTTAATCTCAAATAATGCTCTTCTGCCGTAAAGTCTATTTAGTCTGGTATTAACAGAGCAAAACAAGTTTCTTTTAGTTGGGTTTGCATGAGTAGCTTTCTCCAATCTTCCTCTTCTAACCTTTCTGTATCCTTATGTTTACATGTATTACTTGTAAACAGCATATAACATGCCAATACTGATCTTGAAATAACTTTTTCTACCCAAAGATACTACGGCTACTTAGAAAATTGAAAGCTCACATACAGGATAAAACATATAGATGGTATCGGTTACATCAGGTAGCAAGAAAGCTCTCAAAGACTAGCCTGTCTAAAGGGCTCAGGAGCCAACTTGAAGAAACCAATTACAAAGACTTGAAACAAGTGTATTTAAGTCCATGTGTTCATAACGAAAAAACATTTTTTTAAAGTTCACTGGTCAACCCAGCACTTGCAGAGAATTAAGTCATTATTTTGAAAACTGGTCAGGAGTCAAGTATCAATACTTATTCTACCCTTCTTTATAAAGTATACTACTGAGTAATCAAATAAAATAGAGCACTTTTTCTTTACAGAACTACAATAGCAAATAAATGAAGAAATGATCAAATAAAAATATCACCATTTTGTATCCTTTAGTAAAATAATTAATCTAGGCATTAAGGATCAACGGTTATAAGTATTACAAAAAGAGAAATTAGAGATCAAGCACCTCCTGATAAAGGAACACACCAACCTCAGCTATGAACTAGTTTTGCCAAAAATATTAGGTCAAATGAAACTGATCAAGCCTCTAGATCCAACTATCAATTTACAAAAAGTACAAAGGACTGAAAAACATACTAAACACCACCAGGGGGATGCTATCAGCAAGACACAGACACAGACCCTGTAATTCTACAGGGTCAACAACACAATTTCTTCAAAAAATAAATTACAAAGCGGGAGGGATCCATGAAGGAGACAATTGTAATTGAAGAAGACATATTAACAATGTCAGTGAGTGGACCTAACTTGGATCTTAATTCAAGCAGGCTGAAATAAATTGTTCTTTATGAGGAAACGGAAAACTTGAACACTGTCTAGCTATCTAATATTAAGAAATCATGGTTCATACTTTAGCAACAAAATAATGAATTATCAGCAAAAACACTATGAATTTTTAGGTCCATCTCTATTAGAGATAGTCACTTAAATAATTATGACACCAAAAGAAAAAAAATCTAACCAATGATGATCTGCAAAACCTCTCCCTAGAAAACTGTAAAACATTACTGAAAGTAAACCTAAATAACTGACAGTATGTATCGTTTTCAAATCAGTATTAGAAAGATGTCAATTCTTAACAAATGTCCACATCTTTTTTTTCTCTAAAACTTACATGGTAACGCAAAGGGACAAGAATAGCCAACGTACTCTTAAGGCCAAACAAGGTAAGCAGACTTGCTCATTAATGTTTATAATAAAGCTTAATTAAGTAAAATTAAGCAATGTGATATGGGCAGAAAGGTAGGCAAATGATCCAACAAAGAAGAAAGGAGTCCAGAAAAAGGCGAGTGCATTAAATGGACATTAGATTTGTAACAAATATGACACTGCAGACCATGGAGAAAGGATAATCTTTTCAATAAACACTACTGGGGTAATTACATCTCCATTAGGGAAAAAAAATGAAACATGGCCCCTACATCTTACTCGTGTACAAAATCCATTCCAGGTCGGCAAAACAGCGAAGCCTCTAGAAAAGGGATTGGCAAACTTTCTGTAAAGAGCCAGATTTTTCTTTGCAGGCTACACATGGTGTCTGTTGCATATTCATCATCATCTTTTCTTCAAAAGCTTAAAAAAATGTAAGAACCTTACTCTTGGGCAGTATAAAAACAGGATACAGGGTAGATCTGCAAGCTGTGGTTTGCTGACACCTGTTCTAGATGTTAAGATAATATATTTATGACCTGCAGCAGGGAAAGGTTTCTTAAACCTTTGGCACAGACCATTAACCATAAAAAATACACAGATGCATTTGTTATGTTAAAAAATAAAGTCTAAACAAGAATAAAATAAGAATTTTAAAGACATCACTAAGAGAGACATAATGCAAGCCAAAGTGGGAGGATGGTTTATATCCAGATTGCATAAAGAACTTGCTACAAATCAGTAAGGAAAAGACAACTAACAGAAAATGAACAAGAGTCTTTAATAGGTGCTTCCCTAGAGAGGTTACTTGAGCATCTACTAAATATATGAGAAGGTGCTCAATCTCACTGATAGCCAGGATATTACAAAATAAAACCACAAATGGCCATCAATACACACACACTACAATGGCTAAAATGAACAGCACAATCAACACAAATGTGTTGGCAGAGACATGGAGCAACGTGACTTCCATACGCTGGTGGGGTGTGTCATTCTGCACGACTAGCTTGGCATTATCTACTCATGTTAAGCTCATGCATAATACCCTGAGACTCTGAGACCCACTTCAGGAGACAGACTCCACAAAAATGCCCTTGCATAACACGAAGAGACACATGAATGACCATAATAGCATTATTCATAAAATGCTGTGTGTAGAAGAAGGCCTGAGGCTGCTATCATTAGAAAGGCCTGCTTACAAGGTTGGCCCCCTTGGAATCTGGGAACTTGGTTTTCCAGACAGCTCTCATCATTTGCTGATGACAATGGCTCACTGTACCTTACCTGTTTGCCAAATTTTTTCTCTACAGCTTATGTCAAACACCCACTTTACTTGTGAAAGTCATGAATGTGGGCTAGGCAGAGGGTGTTTTAGGCACTGGGTCTCTAAGCTTCCCTGGTAGATAATGTGTCACATGGGTTGTCGCAGCCCACTACTGGGAAAATTAAGTGTGTCCTGTGTGACTTCGCTGGGAAATGACTCTTGGAAACTTGCTCCTGGTTTCCTTTTTCCCTTTGCTGATTTTGCTTTGTATCCTTTTGCCATAGTAAGTCACAGCCATGAGCAGGAATATAATTCCTGTGAGTCTTCCTAGCGAATCACTGAACTTGGGCATGGACTTGGAGAGCCCTGACACACAGGCCTAAACTGCTGAAAAAATGTCCATTAACGGGAGTTCTCTGGCGATCCAGTGGTTAGGACTCGGCGCTTTCACTGCTGTGGCCCGGGTTCAATCCCTGGTCGGGGAACTAAGATCCCACAAGCTGCATGGCACTGACAAAAAAAACTTCTTTAAAATAATAATCATAAAAATGTCCATCAACAGTAAAATTGTGACACAGTCACATATTGAAATACCACCACAGCAATGAAAAAAATACCAAAGATGCACACAAAATTGATGAATTACGAAGACATGTTACGTGAAAGAAGTCAGACACAAGAGTAAATGCTATGTGATTCTATCATACCATCAAGATAAATGGATGATAAATCAGTGATTTAAATATTAGAAAGAAATATAAAACTACTACAAGAAAATATGGAAGTATTTATCTGATTTCTAAAACCAACTGAACAGTAAAGAAATAAATACGGTATTTTTGAACATGTGAAGATAAAAATTGTCTGCCTCAAAAACTGCATGTGAAACTGAACAGCAAATAATGAAATTGAAAAAAATTAACAATGCATACAAGTAAGAAAATAACCTCCCTAAGAGAAAAAAAAAAAGGACAAAAGGCATGAACAGACAATTATCCGCCCCCCCCCCCAAGAATATAAAAGACCAATAAAGATTTGAGGACAAAAACTACAACTTCAAATGAGATACATGTTCCATATAAAACTGGGGGATAAGTTTAAACTAGCAAATGAGAAGAGATACATTCTTACATTCTTATGTCAGAAGTGAAAATGGTATTCTTTTTGGTAGACAGAGGCAATATGAACCGAAAGTCTTAAAATGCACACACTGTTTGATCTAGCAAAGGGATTTATTCAGTGTAACAGTAAAAAATCATAAGTAATGTACATGTCTAACTAGAAATTACTGGTTAAAGAGAACTATGGAATACACTTACAATGGAATAACTACAAACACTGAACATGCTATTATTATTTATCTCTGAAAATACATTTATAATAGACTAAATGAAAATAAGTCAAATGTAAGCTTCACGAAGGTGGAATTTTATGTTTTCATCACAGCTACATACCTAGCATCTAGAATCATACACTATCAGGTAGTATAAAGTCAGTAAATATTTGCTGAATAAATACATGAAAAAAGTCACTTAGGTAAAATAACCCTACCCACCCACCCTTCACTCAAATGAATAGGAAGTCTAGCAGTAAGATATACACTACTATGTTCATAAGATGATCTCTGAATGATGGGAACTGTGAGTGATGTTTATTTTACTATTGGCTAATATTATCTGAATAATCTACAGTGAACATATAATACCTTCCCCCCCAAATATATGTACATGCTTTTTTTCTTAAGTGAATCTATGGAGTGGGATGGACTGCAAGGGGGAAGGAGACAGACGGAGAATTTATACTTTTTATTTTAAAGGGTTCTAAATGCTTGGTTTATTTATAACTAAGACATAACTGTGACACCTGCTCCAGACAACTCATGAAGTGAGAGCAGAGACGGCAGAGAGATTTACTCAGAATCTGTACGCACGATCATGTCAACACCCCCTCCGCCCCCGCCAATCAAACTCCCTCGCTCACCTTCTCTCTCCCTTGCCCAGCATCTAGGGACACTTTGGCCTGTGGTATTCTGCTAGCACAATGGTTAAAACCATGAATTTTATAACTGTCCCAGTAATTATCCTCATTAAGTAAAGACTTTAAACATACTCTTTGTAAGAGCTTACAAATTCACCTCAGGAAACCTATATCCCAGAAAATTCAAGCAATTATTATGTTCCCTCAAATAGCAATCTCCAATTATTATATGGTAGAGCCCAAGTTACATAAGAAAGAACTTACCCACAAACTCCCAGTATTTTTTATAATCAGCAGGAAATTTTCGTAAATGCAACTGATGGAATTTCTCTTTGTTTGGAGAGCTGTTCCATTCCTGTGCCACCTACGCAAAGCAAAAAAAGCAACTTAAGAAAGCAAAAACATCTGAAAAGCCAATGTTAAACGGCAAAATTTTCCAAAGTAAGCAACCATAAAATCCAGAACCTAGAACTCCTGTGTGACACAAACATTAAAAATTAATTTGGGACTTCTGGTTTCCAGCTTGGCATGTAAGGAACTTAGAAGTCGCCACTCCATCCTAACAAGTAAAAAGAGACAAAAAGGTGGATACAGACAATCACAACTTGCCAGCGCAGAAAACTCTTAAGTAGAAACCTCCATGCCAGGAGGAAATCCTGAACTGGATGCGACAAACTGTTGGAGGCTCAGCATGACCTCTCTTAAAAACTCTAGGGGGACCCAGTCATAAAAGGGACTCCACACTTTGGTGAGTCTTACCTCTAGGAGCTCGAACAGGCCCTCACAGTGAACACTGGAGAAAATTCCCTGTGTGCTTCCAGCGGGGGTGGGGGGTTGGTGGGGACTGGGGTAAAGGAACCATTGTGTAATACACCAGAGCATTCTTGACCTTCTTAACAAGGCCTGATCTATGAGATGCTATTTTACCGGAGTCAAAGTTGCTGGGATTTTATCAGAGCTTAAACTACTTGAGGGAAGAAAACCAGCTCCAGCCCATTCTAACCATCCTGTCTCACCCAAGGAGGTGGGGGGAAACTAAGAAGCATGTGGTGTAAAGTTCTTAGTCCAGAGGCAAAGGCTCACTAAAAGAGTGACACCTTATCATAGGACTATGGAATGGTCTTCCTTCCCCCATACCTCATTTCTATATCACTAAAGGCCTATTTACTGCCGTTCCTTTTATTTAGTAGATTACGTCTGCCTTGCAACAAAAAATTACAAGGCATACTCAAAGGCAAAAAACACAGTTTGCACAGAATAAAGAAGCACTAAAACCTGTCAGATATGGCAGGAATACTGGAATTATCAGACCAGGATTTTTTTTTTTAAACTATAGTTAATATACTAAGAGTTTAATGAAAAAAGGAGGCCATGAAATAATAGATGGGTAATGTAATGAATGAGATGTAAAGTAGAAAGAATCAAAAGGTAATGCCAGAGATCAAAAACACTGTAACAGAAATGAAGGTTGCCTCTGATGGCCTCATTACTACACTGGACATTGCTGAGGAAACAATCTCTGAGCTTGAGGCTACAGCAATAGAAGCTACCAAAGCTGAAAAGCAAGGAGAAAAAAATGGGTAAAAAAAAAAACACACCCCAGAATATCCAAGACTGTGAGATAATGACAAAAGATGCAGCATACACATAATGGAGATACGAGAAGAAGAGAGAGCGAAAAAGAAGCAGTATTTGAGGTATAATGACTCAGAGTTTTCCAAAATTAACATCAGACACCAAGCCACAGATCCAGGAAGCTCCAAGATCAAGCAGAATAAATGCCAGAAACTACACCTAGGCATATCATATTCAACCTTCAGGAATATGAAATATCAAAGATAAAGGGAAAAAAAATCATGAAAGAAGCCTGTGGGTATAAACACCTTATTTATAGAGGAGGAAGGATAAGAATTACATCTAACTTCTCCTCAGAAACCATGCGAGCAAGGAGAGAGTAGTGAAATATTTAGACTGTTGAAAGAAAAAATGCTACCAATCTAGAATTCGGAATCCTGAAAAATTATCCTTTAAAAGTGAAGGAGAAGGGCTTCTCTGGTGGCACAGTGGTTAAGAATCTGCCTGCCAACACAGGGGACACAGGTTCGATCCCTGGTCCAGGAAGATCTCACATGCCACAGAGCAACTAAGCCCGTGAGCCACAACTACTGAGCCCGCATGCCACAACCACTGAAGCCCACATGCCTAGAGCCCGTGCTCCATAACAAGAGAAGCCACTGCAATGAGAAGCCCGCACACCACAAAGAGTAGCCCCTGCTCGCTGCAACTAGAGGAAGCCTGTGCACAGCAATGAAGACCCAATGCAGCCAAAAATAAATAAACTAAATTTATTTAAAAAAGAAAAAAATAACTCAACAGTAAGAAAACAGACAACCTGATGAAAAAGATGTGCAAAAGGCCTGGACAGACACCTCACCAAAGTAGATATACAGACCGTAAATTAGTATATGAAAAAATGCTCCATATCTTATGTCATCAAAGGAATGCAAATTAAAACAACAAGATACTATTACACACGTATTAGAATGGCCAAAATCTGGAGCACTGACAGGACCAAATGCTGACGGGGATGTGGAACAGTAGGAACTCTCATTTATTGCTCGTGGGAATGTAAAATAGCACCATTACCTTTTTTTTTTTTTCTTTTTTTTTGCTGAGCCACGTGGCTTGTGGGATTTAGTTCCCTGACCGGGGATCGAACCTGTGCCCCCTGCAAGTGGAAGTGCAGAGTCCTAACCACTGGACCACCAGGAAATTCCCAAGATGGTCCCACCACTTTGGAAGACTGTTCGGTGGTTTCCTATGAAACTAAACATATTCTTACTGTAGGATCCAGCAATAGTGCCCTCACTATTTATCCAAATAAACTGAAAACTTATATTTACGTTAAAAACCTGCACATGGATATTTATAGCAGCTTTATTCATAACTGCCTAAACTTGGAAGCAACCAAGATGCCCTTCAGTGGGTGAACGGATAAACCAACTATGGTACAACCAGACAATGGAATATTATTTAGTGCTAAAAAGAAATGAGCTATGAAGCCATGAAAAGACACAGAAGGACCTGAAATGCACATTACTAAGTGAAAGAAGCCAATCTGGAAAGGCTACATACTGTGTGATTCCAACTATTTGACATGCTGGAGAAAGCAAACTATGGAGACAGTAAAAGGATGAGTGATTGCCAGGGTTGAGACTGTGGAGGGGTGAACAGGCAGAGCAGAGAGGATTTTTAGGGCAGTGAAAGTACTCTGATATTAGAGGACTGCTACATGTCATTATACGTTTGTCCAAACCCTTAGAATATACAAATCAAGAGTGAACCCTAATGAAAACTATGGACTCTGGGTGGTAATGACGTGTCAATGTAGGTTCATCAGTTGTACGAATGTACTACATTGGTAGGGGATGTTGATAATGGGGGATGCTATGCAGAGTTTCTCTAGCTCGCTGCAACTAGAGAAAGCCTGTGTGCATCAACCAAGACCCAACCCAGCCAAAAATGAATCACATAAATTTCTATATATATTTAAAAAAGATAAGTACTGAGTACTATCTCCAAAATTTACGCCCAATGAATTCACTTCTCTTTATTTCCATAGCTACCACCTAGATCAAGCTACCATCATCTTTCTCCTGGGCTATTATAATAGCCCCCGACAGGTCTACTGCATCTATGCTTACCTTTCTACAGTTATTCTCTAATGAGCAACTAAGAATGTTTTCTTTAAAACAAAAAAGTAAACTATTACATATTGCTACTCCCCCAGCCTAAACACCAACCAACTAAAAATCCTCCAACATCTTCTCACTGTACTGAGAATGAAACCCCAACCTGCACTTACAGGGTTGTATACCATCCAGCTCTTGACTGATTTCTGCAATCTTACTTCATTTCCCTTTACCTCTAAGTTACCTCACTCCAGTCACATCAGCCTAATCTCTTTGCTCACATATGCTCAGTTAGGCCTACTTCAAAGCATTATAGTCTTGACCCTCCCCCCTCCTCTGCACAAAACCCTCCTCTCCTGGCTCTCAGCCCGATCTCAAAAGCAGCCTCCCAATGTCGCTCATCATATCAACCTGTTTTGTTTCCTTCACAGAACAAATTATAACAGGAAATTAGCTAAAAATGGTGCACTCTCCCTATAAGGGGTGTGGGCACTAAGAATCACAGCTGGTACTCCAGAAGGACCCCCTTTCTGCCTGCTCCTTGTCTACACAACCTAAAAAGCAGCTGCCAATTACACTCTGCATACACGTGCATGCACACACAGGTAACCGAAGGGGACTGCAGACAGAGCCAGCAAACCAAAACTTTAAGAAAATAGAGTATTTGCCAAAACTGACCAAAAAAATTGGTCCCTGTCAAAATAGTGCACATTTATCTAATATTTTTGTGTGTTAAACGTAAGGATTAAAAACTAATATATCTTCTATCAGTCACATCAGTACACAAAAGACTCATATTTCTTTTTTTCCCCCCACACACTGTATTTTATTTTTACAAGAGATAAATAAACTGACACCAAGCATTGCAAATGGATGACCACAACAAAAGCAACAATGATTGCAATTACCAAACACGAAACAGACTCACACTATGTCATAATATTGACATTCAGTCCAGGAATCCTCCACTGTAACAGCTCCTTTACTTTGCTGTGAAAATTGACTTGTATACTTTTTGCCTCTGAGTCCTGTGGGATTTTTTTTTTTTATTCAAGAGACTCATATTTCTAAAAGTTGAATTTGCTCGTTTGCCCTTTGGGGCAAGGGATAATTCTACGCAATGTCATTGCATTCCACCTGCAATAAGACATAAGAACTGGATAACCAAACACTGCGTTTCATGTCCTAAATAGGATACCAACCACATTTCTGTCAAAGGACTCTAAACACACTTCAGCATTCCATTAACAAACAATATTATGAAGTCAAATTACATCCAAATGAGGATAAGAAGCCTTGGCCCAAGACTGTGGTTGATGCCACAGTCTCTGGCTTATAAGAAAGAATAAACATTAAAAGTAATCAAGGTATCTGAGAATTCTCTGGCAGTTCAGTTGTTAGTGCTTTCTTTCACTGCTGAGGGCCCAGGTTCAATCCCTGGTCAGGCAACTAAGATCCCACAAGCCACACGTTACAGTGGGAAAAAAAAAAAGGAATCAAGGTATATTAATAACACCATTAATAAATGTTGGCCTATATAAACTAGAAATGCTAAAACAATGCTGTTTCACTACATGGTTAAAGAAAAAGAACAAGATTGCAAAAATAAGAAAAAAAGAACAAGATAAAACTTCATGGTAAAGATGACAGATTGAACACAGGCATTTCCTTTCATTCCCCTGAAACCCCACTAAAACACCCAAGGGATTTTTCACAACAGGATTAATTCATTAGGATGAAGAGAACAGAAGACGAGGCAAGAGTATCAAAATCTGGGAAGCTGGTAAGCAGATGGATGAATGGTTAACTAACTCAGCAAGTCCAAGAAGCTGAACTCTAAGAAGGAAGTGTCTGACATACACCTCTAGGAGGAGGAGGGCTGAAGGGAGACTGCCCATCCCTGTTCCTAGCAAAAAGCTAGAGTGGTTTCACTTCTATAAAGTGTGACCGTCTCTGCCTGTGGGGCAGCAGATAGAGAGGGGATACTGTACTTAAAAAAAAAAAAATGGTGAGGGGGGCGTCCCTGGTGGTACAGTGGTTAGGCATCTGCCTGCCAATGCAGGGGCCACGGGTTCTATCCCTGGTCCGGGAAGATCTCACGTGCCATGGAGCAACTAAGCCCTTGTGCTACAACTACTGAGCCTGCGCTCTGGAGTCTTTGAGCCACAACTACTGAAGCCCTCGCCACAACTAGGGAAAAGCCCACGTGCAGCAACGAAGACCCAACACGGCCAAAAATAAATAAAATAATTTTAAAAATAAAATAAAATAATTTTTAAACAGGGAATTAAGCAAATATTTAGATACTGAATGCCTGGACCTTTCCCTCTGCCCCCACCCTCACCCCACAGTCAGCTCCCCATCAAGCCTATGCTTTCCAGGCAATCGATCTGAAGATTCTTCTTGGGGAAATCTGACCTCACTAAGAGGGGAAAAGAAAAGACTAAAAACAGTGACATGAGGGTGGCGATGAGGCTTCCCAATAAAATGCCAAATGGTCAACAAGCCTATCCCTTTCACTCAGAGCTTCTAATCTGTTTTAAAATCTTACATGTAACAAAATATAGATTATAACTATACCTAAGCATGTAATCTTAATATAAAGAATGAAACTAATTTGGATTTCACCATGTGATGGTGTCCTTCAGATCACATTTGACTTCCACAGTGCAAATAATAAAGGACCATTTTAGTAAAAGTATCTCTTTTCCTAAGCATCTCTTTTGACCTGTCATTATTTAAATGCATCCTCTTTTCTTATAGCATTAAAAAGTTGAGATATATTTCACAATATAAAATTCACCACTTTAAAGTGTGCACACTACAGTGTGTTTTTAGTACATTCACTATTTTGTGTAACCATCACCATTATCTAATTCCAGAACATTCCCAACATCCCCAAACAAGCCTTATACCTATTAGCAGTCAGTCCTAATTCCCACACCCCTCCCTCACCCATCCCCTGGCGACTACTAATCCACTTTCTGTCTCTACGGATGTGCCTATTCTGGAAAATTCATATAAATGGAATTACACAATGTGTGGCCTTCTGTACCTGGCTTCTTTCACTTAGCATAATATTTTCCAGGCTCATCAAAGAACAGGTAAAAGTACATAGAACGGGTCATTCCTTTTAATAGTAGACTAATATTCCATTGTAGGAATATACCATGTTTTGTTTACCCATTCATCTCCTGATGGACATCTCGGCTGTTTACAACTTTTGGCTATTATGAACAATGCTCCAATCTGCTTGTTAGTATCCTGTTCTTAAATGTGAGTAAACCAACAAAAATCATTAGACATGTGAAGAAAGGAGTTAACATGAAAGGTCTGTAGACACTAAAATGAATAGGAAAAAAGCAACTGGGAAAACAGGGACAATGAAAAGAGAAGAAAACTTTCAACTAACTTTAAACTTATCATTAATTAACTTCAGGTAGTAAAAAATACTGTGCACATGAAGAAAGCACACAATCCTATAAAAAGGAATAATGAGAGGACAAGAGTACTGTGAAACTAAAAATATGCTCAAAAATTGTTTCAATAGACTTGGACGCTGAGAAAGTCTCCAAGGAAGGAGAATGACGATGACAACAACAAAGACAGAGATGGCAAAATAGAAAGAAATTTTAAGACATGCAAAGTTTCAAAATTTATCTCCTACGCATTCTTTTCTCAGGAAGCTTGAAGGATGTGCCTTACTAAAATGAGAGGGTGACAAAAACAGACAACCCTGGGTACAGGAGACAAAAGATCCAACACAGGAAAGAAGGAAATGCAAGCCCTAGGATGAGGATGGTGAGCATTTCAGGTTAACCATCCTAAACCAAGAAGATGAAATTTATCAACTATCTGATGTGCCTGATCATACTGAGAGGCCTAAACATCCAAGAGACAGCCTGAAGCTAAATTAGTAATACGTACATAGAAAATTAAGTAAACAATAAATCCAGAGAAAGCAAAGAGTCGGAAACGAAAAGTAGTTACAACTACCACATGACTTAGTCGCGGACACTTTTGTTTTTAATTCAATGACCTTATTCTCTTTTGTTTAAATTAATTTATTTTTGCTGTGTTGGGTCTTCGTTTCTGTGCGAGGGCTTTCTCTAGTTGCGGCAAGCGGGGGCTACTCTTCATCGCAGTGCGTGGGCCTCTCACTATCGCAGCCTCTCTAGTTGGGGAGCACAGGCTCCAGACACGCGGGCTCAGTACTTGTGGCTCACGGGCATAGCTGCTCCACGTCACGTGGGATCCTCCAAGACCAGGGCTCGAACCTGTGACCCCTGCATTAGCAGGCAGATTCTCAACCACTGCGCCACCAGGGAAGCCCAGTGGACACCTTTTATATCGTCAAAATAATAACAAATACTGACCTAAAAATTACAAGACTACTCCATAGTGAGGATGGGAAAACAGGAGAGGTGTGTGTGAACACAGGGCTGGGAAGAGAGGGTACTTCCTGTAGTGGGTAATTACAGAAAATGTCTAGTACTGAAAACTTAACAAGTCAAAATAGTGGCATGTTATTTAGAAATATGGAAGTAAATAACAAAAGCATCCCTCAAGGATCAAAAATAATTACTTGGGGAGGTGAGAGTGGCTGATTTTTTTTTTTTTTAATAATGGGCCTTCCACAAGTATTTGACTATCTTAAACTTTGTGTATATACAAACGGAACTTGTGCTCATTCTGTTTTGAAAAGGTTCTGGCTACAGAAATGTCCTGAAGGAAGAAATCTTAAAGATAAACATATAAATACTTCTGAACTAAGGGAAAAATAAAATCACAAATGTGTCCTAAATTTAAGGGCTATGAATGGCCTCTAAGCAATTTAGTGTTTTCTGGAAAGGATAAACGTTCAAGAAAAAAAATAAGCTCCAAGATGAAGAAAATCTCTGTATATTCCCCAGCTTATTTAACTGTATACACTGTTCACTGAACTAACGATTTTGTAAGGTAAGAAAATCATTCTTGTAATACTATTTCACATTGTTCTTAAGGAGAGAGACTGAAGAGCCTTTATCAGTTAGTTGTTTCTAATGGTTCTGAAACACTAGTAAAATAATTCTTACGACAATGGCTGAAATTTAGGGCATAAATTGACACCAACTTGCCTCTTTGTGCAGTACATCTCCTTTGCCTTTAACAATTCTAAGCTGGATCTTTGCAGTCTCTCTGCCTGCGATATACTTCCTATGGCCAACTCCTTCTGCTCACTCTGGTCTCGGTGTGAATACCATCGCTCACAGAGGCCGTCTCACCTTTCAGTCTCAAGTGGCTGCTCCCTTTTGTTCTAGATCATTCTAGAGCACTCTAGAGCCTTTTGTCCCGATCTGAAATGATCATTCCCAGAAGGCAGAGGCCTTGTCTGTCGTGTTCACCACTTTACCCCCGCCAGGTCTGTGATAGTACTGGGCAAGTATCAGGCACCCGAGGATCTGCTGACTGAATACGTGGGTATTTACCTCAGTGCTCTTGGTTTTGAAGAGTCTTGTTGCACACTCACCTTTTGGGTTTTTGTTTTTTAACCAATTTGAAAAAAAGGAAAAATCGACCTGCTGTGAGAACACCAAAAACATCCTTCAAAGTGCAGGTGGATGTTTACACTAAAGAATTACTGTTTTTCTGAGGTTCAAATTTAACTGGGAATCCTATATTTTTCTTGGCAATCCCAGTCAGGCAGTAAGAAAGAGAGAAGAACCAGAATGGGATGTGTTGGGGTAGGGGGGCAGCTAAAGGCTGCTATGAGGCCTAAGAAGTTGGGAAGACAGATGAGAAATTTGGGATTTACTGCTTTGTGCTGACCAGTGTAACTTGCCCTTTGCTACCTCCTCAAGAAAACTTCAGTAAAGGTTTACACAAATACTTTTCAAAAAAATAAACGCAGATGAGAGACTATGTCCTCTGAGAAGTCTTCCCTTATTTTACACCGAAAAACGTTTCCTCCTCCTGTGCCACCTCTGGACTTGGTAAACTAGCACTCTGAATTGTGTCTGTAAGCTCCAGAAGGGCAGAGTTTAAGGGTTTCCTCTGTATCACCGGCATCTAGAACAGTGTGGGGCACAATGTCTGTTCAACATGAAATCTACAAGCTACATCTAAATCAAAATGCGATCAGTTATTTTAGCCGTACTCAGCATGGTAAAGAAATGTAATTTCAAAGTCTGAAGGTATACGATTAGAACATATACTTACAGTTTCAAAAGTATTCAGGATCATCAAAGGGAAAAACACATTAAAATAATCTCTACCATCTTGAAATCTCACAGGCACAGGTCTTGTGATGGACTGACAAAGAGTTGAAGGGGGTCCGCACTGATCAAAGTCCACAAACATTGCGTATTTCCATTTTAAGACCTCTTTAACGAAGGTGTCAGAGATGGACTGTGCTGACAAGAAAACGTTTACCGGAGAGGAAGGTGAAAAAGATCCGTTTTCACAAAATGGAACTTTGTAGCCTTGCCTGTTGGAATTATTTGGAGTATGACACTGGAGAACGTTGCACAAACCCTTCATTTCAGCCACTGGCTTCTGAGACACCACAGAGACTGGCTGTGGTACTTTCAAAGCAGATTGTACCCCACTTGACTTATTTTGCAGAGTTGGTAAGAGTGCTGACGTATTTACCAAAGACTTGTAAAGACCAGCAATTCGTGAAGTACTACTGGAGGTAAATATCTTAGCAGTGGGAGGTCTCGAAGGTTTAGATGAAGAGAGAGGCAAGCCAGGTCTACGAAATGTATCTTCATCTGCTGCTTTAGCTTCAGAGTGTTTGGAACAGTATTCACCCTGGTTTTCCAGTGTTTCCACACAATCTTTGTATTTACATTTTGTGCTACTCCAAGATTCCAACTGAGGCCGACTCACAGAATCTTCTTCTACCTGGACTCTATCTTTTCCATGAACTACTTCAATGAGTTCATCATTCTCTTTCTCCATTTGTGAACATAAATCCATATCTTCTGGATCACATTGTGTTAAAAATATATTATCCTCCTCTATGTCACTGTTGCATTCAGGTTCTCCCTCCTTCAAAGCTGCCTCTGCTGCTTTTTTAATGACCTCTTCAGGTACATAAGCTGGACCATAACCCCAATCATCTGTGATATCCCCTACATGAGTCAAGCACGAATTCTCTTCATTCTCTTGAACTGAATTCTTGTTGTCTGGTCTCTGATCTTGCCGAACTGAAAACACTTCACATGGACTTTCAAACTCAAAAAAATGAGAATCCGATTCCTCAAACCGCAAAAGGGACCTTGTATTTTCTTCCTTTATTACATTCTGTTCCACATTTGTGTTAGCTATTGAAGTATGATGCTCTGGACATCCTTTCTCAATGCACGTCTTACCCTGTTTAATGTGTTTCTTAAAACCCACAATTCTTTCATCATCATCATCATCTTCATCAGATTCTGAAATAATAATGACGTGTCCAGAGCAGGTTTCCCTGACACTATTTTGGTTGGCTGTCAAACATCTTCTATCATCTTTAACTTTTCTTTGTAGCTGGGATAAACTTCTTTGGGTTGAACCTGATGGGAACTTAGTAACACTGGCTTGAGCTATTAAAGATAGTATGTGGAGGTCGCTGTCTATCTGAGAATCTGTTAAAGGGTCAGACTTAGGACTGATGCTAAGGACCTGTTCTCTTAAATCAGAAGAAAACTCAACAGTACTCTTGCTAATTCCCATATCTCTTGATTCAAGTCCAGTCACAGGATCTTTAAAGGGAGGTGTTTTCTCCACAAAAATATTGGTCATTTCTGTGAATGAGACCAAATCTTTATTACCAACATGACATTCTAGTATTTGACAACTGATATCAGGGGTGGAGAAAATGCCCAACTCTTCTTCCTGTACTTGTTTCTTTTTCAGCAGTAAACTGTTTTCAGGTTTTTGTTGTCCATTTTTATCATCCAGAACACCACTAGGGCCTAAAGAGAGATTGTGTATGAAGCCATCTCCTTTCTGAGCTCCTGTATCTTTCTTTGAACAGAAACTTTCAATGCTAGATACAGTCAGGTTTTCCTCTAAAGTGGTACTTTTCCTGTCTTGCATTTTCATTACATGCAATAACTTAGCACAGATTTCATCTTTATGTGCCTTAGTGTTTGCTTTTGAGGTTTTGCCAAGAGCATCATCCTTTAAAGAGAAATCCTCATCTGATGTGGACACTTTTTCCAGAGAGTCATTGCTAGAATCAGTCAACAAACCTGTTGATGTGATTATTCCTCTGTCAAATACCTTTTCTGGACCATTTCTTGAAGTACAATTCTGTGGGGTATATGAGGAATTCTCTTTTACAGACTTATGCTTCCCTGTACTTACTTTAACTTGGCCTCGAGCTCTTTCATTCACAAGCCTTTTACTACTCGGCTTCAAGCACAACTCAGCTGAGAGATGGTCTTTGAGTTTCAAATCTTTTAGATAAGTTTGCTCATTATCCTCTTCTATGGCATTATGTGCCTTGCTGAAAATACTCTCTTTCACTTGACATGCATCAGCTTTCATCGGTTCTTTAGAGAATGTTGGGCTGGAGTTTTCCAGACAGTGCCTTTGTTTTTTAGACTTCTTCCCTGTTTGTTCACTTTCTTCTTTATTGTAAGATGCAGGAGGTGTTTTACATGGAGGAGTCAGATCCACAGAAGTGCTACACTGAGGCACTTTGAATTTTATGTTTCTAATAATTTGCTTTAAACAAGTTTGTAACTCATGGGTTTCCTGACTAGTCAACTGCCAACCTAAAGATATATTTCCTCGTAGGTATAAGTTGAGCTTATCCCAGAATCGCTTACAAAGAGTCTGCTGCCCAAGCTGATAGCCTTCTTTAAGGAGACTTCTGATCAGCTGCACACAAGCAAGTTGTACAGAGTTAGATGGCACTGAATGCAGTGACAGAGATATCATTGTTGTGCCTTTGGAGCAGTTTCCAGATGACTTCTCAGAACTCCGAGCAAACGCGGTGGTGGGAAGCTTGGCACATTTTACGATGGCTTCCACCCACTGCTGGGAACTAACCCACAGCAAATGCAAACACTTTTTATTTCTATGCAGTTCAATCACTGACACCAAAATCAGAAGGAAAAACTCAGTGACTGTGTCACACACGGCGTCCGTCTGGTTGAGGACGTCTTTGACTTCAGAATGCAGATGATGAATAACCTCCACTATATAAGCCACACCCAGATCCTTAAGATCCATGAGGGACTGCACAAAGGGGATGAACCACAGAAACGTGCTGTTATGAACACGCATGTCTTGACCGATATCTGACTGAAGCACATTAGCTAATGTTTCCATTTCTTCATACATGTTAGGACAATAATCTGGGCAAATGGCTGATCTCCACCCTGAATCCTAAAATGAAAGAGATACTGACACTCAGATAAACAAGCACCATTCATGACAGGTTTAACACAAAAGTTGCCAACAAGAAAATACACTGCTCAACTTTCCTGTGTTGATGTACATATATGGACCCCCAAGAAATTGAAAACAGTCCAATTTTGAGGTGAAGCTTTCATGAAAAGTTTAAATTTACAAAACCTCCATGTACTCTGGACCTCTTTCCTTCAGTTGGTTTTGATTTCTAGTCATGTGATTTATCTCCCTCATGCCATAAATGTTCTACCCTTCCAAAATGTACTTAAAAATTAATCTCCCAAACTGTGCATGCTCTCATTACAGACCATTTTTCCTCATGAGCTACTGTTCAATCAGAAACTGTTTTATGCAACAGTTGATTCAGAATAGCTACATATCATAAAATCAGCAATGCAACTAACCACATAAAACACTGACTATACAATATAAAGGCAATACAATATCATCTGAATTCTCAAAATGTTTTATACCTTTTTGGTCTTTTCAGGGTTATAATTGTATACCATCTGGCTGCAAGTCACCATATCATCTAAATATGACTCCGGTTCTGACTTGGTCCTTAAATATTAAGAACAAATAGAAATTACTGAAATGAAGGGTAAAAAGAAGAGAAAAATCCTACTGTTAAAGTCAATTATAGTAGACTTCCTCATACAGATTGTTGGAAATCCTGACACAGGAACTGAACGAACCTCACAGAGCTGTTCCGTATGTTCTGGATCTCTTTCCTGTAGCTCACATTGTTGATAATGGTTTGAAATGCCTCAATAGGATCAATCAGTTGACCCCAGACCTTAGGTCCAAGACGATCCAGAATCACCATGAAACAGTGTAACGCTGGCCAGAAAGGATCCACACTATCATCTGAAACACAATGGAGTAATTTGCCAAATTACAACACAATTAGAGAAAGGGACTAAAATATATTGAGAATTAAGCATTCTTTACCTGGGTAGCAACAAAACTGAAAGCAAAGCAGGAAGTAATTTAAAGTAAAGTGTTGTCAACTACAGGTTTTAGAAACCTGGCAAACTTTTAAATAATGTCTGCATTTTTTTTTTAAAGCAATACACCTCTGTTAAGAAATCTTGTTGTGTGGAACAAACTGAGATAGTCCAGATAAACTCAACTTTCTCACCCTATTTGCCAACCTGAAAGAATCGTTCCTCCTCTGCTTCTTCCAGACCTTTATACTCCCATCCTTCAATAAATAACAGAGGTAAAGTAGAAAAAAAAAAAGGGAGAGAAAGAAAAACTTGGTATTTTCAGATCTAAACAAAGTCCATGATATGAGAAATCCTGAATTGTGTGTGTCATTCGGTTGGAATAAAGGACTGAACCCCTCATCCACTGGATAAGCAGAGATACATACTCTTTATCCATCCATTCTCAACATGGCTTTATTGTTATCTCCATTCCATCCAACTGGCAGGAATTCCCATTACTCACACACTCTTATGCCCGGTCCTTCCCCTCTTCTCTACATGCAGGGGCAAAACACTGCCCTGCTCAAAGACCTTCACTTGCTCCTTAATGTCTTCTAAGGAAATTAGAAGCCCTCAGTCAAGCATCTGTAAGATCTTACTCTACTCTTTCTTTCCAGATTTATTTTTGACACTCACATAAAGATACACCACCTACAGAAAAAAACAGATAGCTGGCTTTTTCCAAGTGAGAACCAGAATGGCTTCACTGTTAGCACCACCTGTCATCTTCTGCAGTATTCTTAGGAGGCAAGTGCTCTAACTCACCCAATTACTGTCAACCTTAGAACTTTCTGCTTTATTTCCCTCAGGGCTCTTAGAGTCTACTTTTTTTTTTATCATAGTCGTTCGTGTAGAACTGCTCATATACTTTTTTATCCTCTACTGAAGCTGTCTTATGTCTAGGAAGCTCTCAAATAAGGAAGAAAGTCATTAGTTAGGTGAAGACAATTATGGAATGTTTCTTAAAGAGGGGACTTCCCTGGTGGTGAAGTGGTAAAGAATCCGCCTGCCACAACATAGGCAGAACACTCTATGACATAAAAGACCCTTTTTGACCCACCGCCTAGAGACATGGAAATAAAAACAAACAAATGGGACCTAATGAAACTTCAAAGCTTTTGCACAGCAATGGAAAATATAAACAAGATGAAAAGACAACCCTCAGAATGGGAGAAAATATTTGCAAATGAAGCAACAGACAAATGATTAATCTCCAAAATTTACAAGCAGCTCATGCAGCTCAATATCAAAAAAATAAACAACCCCATCCAAAAATGGGCAGAAGCCCTAAACAGACATTTCTCCAAAGAAGATATACAGTTTGCCAACAAACACATGAAAGGATGCTCAACACCACTAATCATTAGAGCAGTGCAAATCAAAACTACAATGAGGTGTCACCTCACACCAGTCAGAATGGCCATCATCAAAAAATCTACAAACAACAAATGCTGGCGACGGTGTGGAGAAAAGGGAGCCCTCTTGCACTATTGGTAGGAATGTAAATTGATACAGCCACTATGGAGAGCAGTATGGAGGTTCCTTAAGAAACTAAAAATAGAACTACCATACGACCCAGAAATTCCACTCCTGGGCATATACCCTGAGAAAACCATAATCCAAAAACAGTCATGTACCACAATGTTCACTGCAGCTTTATTTACAAGAGCCAGGACATGGAAGCAACCCAAGTGTCCACCGACAGATGAATAGATAAAGATGTGGCTATACATACAATGGAATATTACTCAGCCATAAAAAAGAAACGAAATCGAGTTATTTGTAGTGAGGCAGGTGGACCTAGAGTCTGTGGTACAGAGTGAAGTAAGTCAGAAAGAGAAAAACAAATACTGTACGCTAACACTTACATATGGAATCTAAAAAAACAGGTTCTGAAGAACCTAGGGGCAGGACAGGAATAAAGATGCAGACATAGAGAATGGACGTGAGGACACGGGGAGAGGGAAGGGTAAGCTGGGACGAAGTGAGAGAGTGGCATGGACTACCACATGTAAAATAGCTAGTGGGAAGAAGCCACAGAGCACAGGGAGATCCGCTTGGTGCTCTGTGACCACCTAGATGGGTGGGATGGGGGTGTGGAAGGGAGACGCAAGAGGGAGGGGACATGGGGATATATGTATATGTGTAGCTGATTCACTTTGTTATACAGCAGAAACTAGCACACCATTGTAAAGAAATTATACTCCAATAAAGATGTTAAAGAAGGAATCTGTAGACCCCACTCGCTGCAACTAGAGAAAGCCCATGCACAGCAACAAAGACACAACACAGCCAAAAATTAATTAATTATTTTTTTCAAAAGTAAGTTAACTTCCTTGGGCTTCAGTTTCTTCTTTTATGAAAGTAACGTGCCGAGTTAAACTCTAAAGGTCCTTTCCAATTAAAAATTCTGACTCTGTGACCAAAACCATAAAACGGTCATTCTTTCTTTCCTCCACATCATACACCCAAGTTCTTACAGTGACACTAGTATTTTCAAAGTGCACCATCATCACAATAGTCAGCAAATAAAGTTTATTACCATCTGATTGCCTCTCCATGGCGTGAAGTATTGATTGCATAAAATCATTCTGTTTGTTTGAGCCCAACAACAGTGAATCCATGGTTTGCTCCTCAAGAATGGTCAGCAACATGCAGATACCTGTAAGATCACGTATAGTTTTCTTGAATTGATTAAATAAAACTGTTCTAATGTCTTCTCCAGTTTAGTTGGCAAAAAGAATAACAAGGCAGTAAGATGAAACCAAACAGTATCCAGTGCCTCAGACATTGAAGTCTGAGATATTCATATACAACTCCTCCTCCTAAGAACAGAACTTTAGACTGAATAAAAAGGGAAACTGGCACGAACCTGGTTAGAAAACCATTTCCAAAATGACTACCACACAATTTGCATCTCATAATATCAAAGACCCCTTAAATTTTAAGATCACTATATTTCAAGTACCAGTCACTGCCAAATATACACATGACTGTAAGACTCTGAATCAATGAAGTAGGACAGAACTACTTTAGGTCAATATACAACTTGATGAAAACCAAAGTTAGTATCGCTTTCTCCCAGGAAATATTTTACAGATGGGAAAAGAGGTATTAAACCTCTGTTTCAAGAGATCAAAACCCTATTAAGTTCAGCTGCTGTGCTAATACGGTAACATCTAATACTGCCTTAAATAAAAGATCTATTTGCCATACTTGAAAATGTACCTCTTACACAGATGATTTCTAGGATAAGAAATGTTTAAAGACAAGATGTTGTAATAGTCAATTTAATGACAGAACAAGAATTGTGAACTATGAAATCCTTTATTTAGCAATTTTGATCAGATTACCAGAAGAGATCCCTTCCCTTGCAGGATAATCATAAGAAATATTGGAAAATACTAATTATATGTGTGTAGGAACAATACTCACCTAACCAATAGTTTTTGTAGTTGGCAGTATCATACATGTGTGAAGGCAGAAGAATCAGTTTACCCTTCTCAAGGACAGAAGAAGTATCAATGTCTGGACTTTCGAAAAGCCCCAACTCAATAACTTTAAAAAGGCAAGTCAAAACCTCCTGTAAGTCATAATAATCATCTCTGTTCACTTTCCCCAAGTTTCTTGCTGTCAGGATAGCCCAACGTGAAACCTAAAAGTGTAACACATTCATTACTTCATTTAACACACAATTGTCTACAGAAAGAATACAGTTAAAATAAGATTCTCTACAGATTACAGAGGACACAAGATACATCAAATACTTTAAAAAAATCATTGCACCGTATATCTTAAACTTATACAGTGCTGTATGTCAATTATACCTCAATAAAACTGGAAGAAAAAAACTATCATATAGAATAAAGTACTTTAGGAAAAATACATGATTTTCAGACATTTAAAGGAAATAAACCAAAAGGTCCATGATGACAGAAAAAAAAAAAAGACGGAAGATACTAATTACAATTGAACTTTGAACAACACACAAGGGTTAGGGGCACCTACCCTCTGCGTAGTTGAATACACTAATATAATTCGAATATAACATAGTTGGCAGCCCTCCATATCCTGGTTCTGCATCATGGATTCAACTAACCTCGAACTGTGTAGTACTATACTACATGCTATTAAAAAGAATCTGTGTATAAGAGGACCCATGCAGTTCAAACCCCTGTTGCTCAAGGGTCAACTGGAATGCGACATGTGAACCTTACTTGATCCTGATTTGATCTAACCCTGATAAAGCATTTTTGAGAGAGTAACTTCCACTCAAATACTGACTAGAAATATATTATTATTATTATTATAAGTGTGTCGATGTAATTGTTCTTTTAAAAGAGCACTTACCTTTTTGATACACGAACTAAAGTATTTTATGGATGAAATGCTCTGATGTCTAAGATTTGCGGTAACTAAACAGGAGTAGAATACTGACCACATATTGATAACAGATGAAGCACAGTGATGGATATATGGGGGTTCACTACACCAATCTATTTTTGTATGTTTGTAATGTTCCATAATAGAAAGTTAAAAAAGGAAAAATGAAAAGAGAAACCTCAGAAGAAATCAAAGGTCACCTCTACATGGCGATATAGCATAGGGAAGTGATTTTAAATTTATTCTGCACTACAAACTGAATTTAGTGATCACAACCAACCTTAAAAACTAAATAAAATTTTTAAAAAAAATCAGTGGGCGTCCTTCATAGTAACAGTAAGTACTGTTTTGTGAAATGTTTAGGTCACGTATGTCTATATGTGTGTGAACTCGATGAAGAATATTTTTACTTAGGTTATGGGCAGAAAAGTTTGCAAAACATAGAACTAGTGGACAAAAGAATGGGCTCTATGCCAACATAATTAAGTAATGGATTTTAAGCTATCGAAAAAAAATACAAAGGAATCAATGAGTCTATAACTTATGATAAACAGATGAATAAATGAAGAGCAGGGAAAATGGCTCTTGATTATAGTATAATCAATGTCAAGTGCTGACTGGTAAACGTGTAAAGTGCTGGGGTTGAAACTATTTTGCAATCTTAGAAAAACTGGCTCAGGGAAGAACCATCAGGTAATGCTAAATTTAGGAGAACATTTTGGTGAGGAGTAAGGTATTTATGTGATCTTAGAGTACTTAAGAAATAGACATTGTACAGTGAAGAAACTGGACAACACCTCAACTAGATGATCAAAATTAACATCACCATGAGAGGCCGGATGATATGGCATGCCGTATATCTGACAGCCTGAGAAGGACATAGCATCCTTCACTTATGTAGTATTCCAGTTGGAACGTATAACCGAAGCCTAACCATGCGCAAGCATCAGACAAACCCAAAATGAAAAGCATTCTATTTTTTGTAAATGGGAGGGAGGCAGAAATGACTATTCTTCAGAAATGTAATTGTCATAAAAGACAAAGATAGGCTGCGGAAATGTTACAGATTAAGGGAGACTAATGTAACACAACTACATGTAAATCCTGATCCTGGTCTGGATACTGGAGTACAGGGGGAAAATGCTACAAAGTACACTGGATCACACGACACAACTGGAAAACAGACCTTACTGTGTCAATGTTAAAGTCACTGAAGTTTATAATATTGTGAGAATATACTTATTCTTAGGAAATATACACTGAAGTATTTAGGGGCAAAAGGCTATGATACATGCAACCTACTCTCAAATGGTCAGAAAACAAACAGCTTTGTAGTTAACTGAAAGCAAATGATAGAACAAATGGAGTGAAACATTAGTAATTGGTGAATACAGCTAAAGAATATACAGGTGTTTTCTACTTTTATTTATTTTTGAGAATTTTCTGAAAATTTTAAAGTATTTTCAAATAAAAACTTTAAAAAAAGCATTAGGGCTCTGGATCAGGCTGCCTATATACAAATCCCAGTCACCATACTAGCCTGTGTAACTGTGGTTAAGTCTCCTGACTCAGTTTCCTCACCTACAAAAACACATATATAATGAAGAATACAGTCATTCCTGGCCCTGCAGACCCAGTCACCCAGTCTGCAAGTGCTTGGCCCAGGTCCTGGTTGCTCAGCTGGACCTGCTTCCTCTACTGCTTTGCAGCTTTAAGAAAGCCAGTCCCGGAGAGCAGCTGGCTGTACTTTCTGTCAGTCTTCTTTCACAGGCAGGAAAGCCCCACCTTTATTTTAAGCACAGGCCTCGACTCTGGTTCTACCCTTGCCTGGAGTAGACTTGTAATTCTTATTATCATGCACAAACTCAGTCCCCTGCTACCTACAGCCACCCAGGCCGACATACAGGTTTCCACCATGTATCACTTTGTATTTCTGTTCCATTACTGGTCCAAAGAAACATTTACCCTTTAAAAAGTGGGACTATACCTTTTAGAATTCCACTTTTTGAATTCTTTTCTATCATTGTTTGGGTTTGGCACAAAGGAGACAGAAATTCACCACCATTCTGACTGGAAACCCCATTACCGTGTTCTTTCTTCGCCACTTAAAAAAAAAGCCTCTTTACTATCCTTCTATTGGCAGAGCAACCCTTCGTGGCTATTGTCTTAACGTTGTAACTCAGTTCTAGAGGCCAATGTGCACAGGTCCTACTGCACACGCTGCCTCGCCACATGATGTTAAGTCCTCAAACTCGAGCAATCAGCTCAAAGTCAGGTTCCAAGCCTCTGGTGTTGCTCTCTGCTTCTGTCTACCTACTGTTCTGATTCTCATGTTCCTCTTCCTGTTTGGCACCTAAGAACTGAATCTCCTTGTTCTCCCCTCTACCCCATCACCTGTTAAAAATCTCATCTATTAGCAAAATAATTATTTCAAGTGTTTTAACTGGTATTTCCATGTGCTTGGAGCGGGGCAGGCAAGCAAGAAAAGCAAGAGAGAACTCTCCTTCTTCGTTAGTTCAGGTCAACACACTGAAAGTTCAGGTTATTCCCTCATTTGTCTTTTAAACTGAAGCATCACCTGTCAGAACTGTTTCCCTACTCTTTTAACCCTCTTCTTTGAGCCCCCCAGCACCCCCTCCTGAACTACAGTAATGCTACAACAACAAGAGAATAACTTTGGCAAATATTTTAAACAAAGTACACATCAAAAACCTCTATTATAGTTATCTGTAATATAGGTGCAAAAATAAAATATCCCCTCTTCCACTGCCTAACACTCACACTCACCATTTCATTGGGATGGACCAAAAACAAATAGATCCCTGGATGTTTGTCAAAAACCTGAAAGGAGCAGTTAGCTTGTTCCATCCGGCAAAGTGCTTCAACGCATAATTCATCTAAATAGAAAAAATAAGGCAGTAAACATAAGACATAAATCTTATCAACGTATCAAGATTCCCTAAATTTGGCTCCTTCAGTTGCTCTGTAAGTAAATGAAAAGTTGCTCCTTTTTTTTTTAAACTGAGGCATAAAAATGCTGTAAATGTAGGAATGATATTTAGCTGCTGAAAGACCGGTAGGTTGATCATAGTGTGTGCCTATGAATTGCTCTGACTTTCCTAGTACAAACATCTTTTTTCACACTGGGCATAATTATCTCCAGAGAGCACCTTCTTAGAAGTATGGCTATAGGTCCAATTCCATTAGCATTTTACATTTTGATCCATGAGGACTTTATCTTGTACCACAGGGATAAAATCAGCTTTGCCCCACAAATGGCTATTTTGTCCTACTCTCAGTTACTGAGTAATCCATTTTCTCCACTGGTTTGAAATGCTATCATCAGCAAAGAGTAAATTCCCCAAATATATTCGGTTTACTTCTGGAGTCTCTACACTGCTCCATGAGTCTATCTGTACCAGCACTATCTTAATCCCTGTTGCTTCATGGAAATTTCTTCATCACTCTTTCAAAAGTATACTGAATAGACTCATACGTTTACCATATCAGATGAATCAACTTTATTTTGTCAAGCTTCAAAGAATATTGTAGTGACAGTGGTTAGCTTTGGGAAGGAGGGACAATGACTGGAAAAGTAAGAGGAGAGCTTCTGGTGTGTTGATGATGATTTGTTTCTGACCTGGGTGCCAGCTACACAAGTATGCTTAGTTTATGAAAAATCAAGCTTATATAGTTTTCTGGATATGGTACTCTTTAATAAATGTTTGAAAAATGACTTGTTCGAATTTAAAAATCTAGTTATTTTGAATTTATTTAGAAAGAACTGATTTATCTAATAAATCTTTAGATATACTTTTCAATTTACTGAAAATACAGAGGATAGAGAAACAAGTCAAATAACATGACAAGGAAGAAATCAGAAAAGTCCAGGAAGCACATTTTTCTTTAGGGCAACCATCTGGTCTCAGCAAGTCAAAGTTATGACAAAAAAATCTATCTATCTATCTATCCATCTATCTATTTATCTAACTATATCTATACCTGTGCACACATACGTAAAAGTAAACTATTCTGGATTAAAAGAGATGTAAGAAATATGGAACCAAATGGAACCAAATGCACAGTCCCTGATTGGACTCTAATTTAAATAAATCATCCAAAAAACACATTTTGCAACTACTGGGAAAATCTGAATGTGGACTAGATACAGTAGTGGGTGCCTTAAAGGTACTGTTATTTCGTTAGATTTGACAGATCAGGAAAATGTCTTCAAGAGATTCATATTAAGAAATGCAAATATAAATGGCCAAAATCTAGGCAGACATAATATGCTATGCCATTGTGATTACTGAAAACTACTACAGACCAGTGGTTCTCAACCTGGCGATTTTGTCCCCCACTGGCCCTGACCCCCAACTCCCAAGGGATGTTTGGCAATATCTGGAGACAATTTTGCTTGTCACAACTAGGGTAATGGGGAGAGCAAGTCACTACCAGCATCTAGTGGAGAGAGGCCAGGGATGCTGCTAAACATCCTACAATAAACAGCATGTCCCTCAGGAACCAAGATTTATCCAGTCCAAAATGTCAACAGTTCCAAGTATGAAAAACCCTGCTACAGACAAATTCCAAGAATGAAAATTAATTGAATGGATAGAAGAATAAATATGTGATAAAGCAAATACAGCAAGATATCAGCAGCTGTACAATCTATGTGGTGTGTATATGGTATTCACTGTGTAATTCACTTTTCTAGGTTTGGAAATGCTCAAAATAAAACGTTTGGAAAAAAAAGTATCCTAAGTATATGTTTAAGAAACAGATTTTCAATATAGATAAACCCAAATTCTTACAATTCTTAAAATATAAAAATGATACAACTGTGAAACACCCAAGATACTCACTAACACGCTCATGTAAAAGCAAATAAGGATATTTCAGTATTTCAAGAAGAGCAACTCGAAGCTTATTTTTAAAGTCTTCGCCAGTAAGGTCAAACAGCTGTGCCTCTCCATTGTTGTCTACTATATATAACTCGTCATCGTCTCCAATTTCTCCCTTCATGGCCTTTTCAAAGTGATTTATGAGACGTGAGGTTTCTAATTCCCATAAAACCTACAGGAAAAGAAAAACGGGCAGTGTGCTTTATATCTTATTAGCAACAAAATATACTGGATGTGACGATCCTTCTAGAAAGCCTTTTCCTAAGCATAAAAATTCAGAAGTTTAAAGAAGTACCAGGGCTTCCCTGGTGGCACAGCGGTTGAGAGTCCGCTTGCCGATGCAGGGGACACGGGTTCGTGCCCCGGTCCGGGAAGATGCCACATGCCGCAAAGCTGCTGGGCCCGTGAGCCGTGGCTGCTGAGCCTGCGCGTCCGGAGCCTGTGCTCAGCAACGGGAGAGGCCACAAGAGTGAGAGGCCTGCGTACCAAAAAAAAAAAAAAAAAAAAAAAAAATTATATTAGATTTAAAGAAAACAGTCACTGAACATAAAAGTGGCTTTTATGATACATGAACATGAGTACATAGAGCATGAGATGTTTACAACATTGCTCTTGCAGAGTTTTGTTATCAACAGCACTGTCAACTATACTCTATTGAAAAGGAAATGAGAAGTTGGAGCTTCTTTACACAAGCTGGGCCTTCTCTGACTTCCCTCCTACGTTCCAGCCATAGGTAATTACCTTGAAACATCAGCTTTAGCATAAAGGCATTGGTTAGCTTCATCGCTAGGCAACTTTGTAAACATAAAGTTTTCCTCAAAATGTTCATAACTTATCATCCCCTCCTCTCTTCTATATTATTATACGTAACTCTATGGTCTGTATTCCATTTCTCACCAGATAAATATAATAAACCAATATTCAAAGCCACATATTTAAAATTATATGTTTCACTTTGGTTCCTGTGAATGAAAAAAAATGTTTGTCTTTATTGATTTATAGCACTTAACATTAAAAAATGAAGAGAGGGGAAAAAAAGAACTATTAGCCAATAAAAGAATAACCCAAGCCATTCAGATACCTGGCTGTTAAGAAAGTCAAACACAACGACATTAAAACATGAACCCCAAAAAACCCCATACGTCACTTCATTTCATGAAACTGTTTCACATCAAAATGTCTAAAAGTGGAGGATTATAAAATTCTGCTTTAGATTTCAATTCAATTCCATCAATCAATAAGCATTTATTCAGCACCTACTATCTACCAGGCTATGAGTTACATACTACACGTATATTAGCATTCACAGTTTAAATCACGTTTTCAGTTCCCTGAATGCTTCCAACAGAGTTTAAATTTATTCTCTTCCTAGTTATCAAGCTCTGAAAAATACTGCCCAATTAATGTAAAGTACCTTATGTAAGAATGGCAATTCATCCCTTGCTTTGTGGTATTCCGCCACACATTCTAAGCAGTAGCAGAGGTCTTCATCAGCTGTTTGAAATTCACTGGAGTGGGTCTTGGATGCATAGCGTTGCAGGAAGTCAATGGTGGAAATACCACCTGGTTACACCAACAACATGTGCTCATTCTGTACCTGTATCCAGAAAAGAAGACATGGAAAGACTAAAGAAAAAAAAAAAAAACACACAACACTTCAGGCCTATTCTGGTGGAGAATGGGTACATTTCCTACTAATGATCATGTCTTCAACTTACAATGTGCCTCGACCACATCCAGAACATTCTGCTGGCCAGCTTATCAATCACTGGCTAAACTCAATCTGAGCTTACTCGTAAAAACTTTACCTGTGACACATGAAAAATAATGAAATGAAAGCAGTTAGTAATAAACATCATAAGGCAACATACAGCTGTGTTATAAAGCCGGCTCAAAACTATACAGTACTGATGGGAAATTATATACAGAGACATAGAATTATCAATGTTTTCAAAGTACAGATTTTGGAGTGTTCTAATCATGTACTGGAGTCAAGTGAGAAGCTCAGGAAACCTTTCACATTCCCTGAGGCCCTGCTCCCGAAATCCCTGGAAACCTTAGAAATCCCCAAATATTAGTCCATACCAATAACAAAAACTCATATAGAGAAGAATTTTCTCTTGGTTTGGAAGTATATATACACATGACTTTGCACATGTGTGTATGAACTGCTGCCCATAACTCACTGCTCGTCAAGGCAGTATAAACTGTAATGGCTGCAAATATAATAGCTACAAAACTATTCCTACTAAGTTTGAAACGTACAGTTTTCAACTGTCTCCAATTTGGGGTTTTATACTACCATCAGAGCCTCCACCATCCAAACTCAAGTAAAAAGGGTTAAATGAAATTAATTTCAGAGATTGGTTCAAGATGGCGGAGTACAGGATGTGCACTCACTCCCTCTTGCGAGAGCACCGGAACCACAACTAACTGCTGAACAATCATCAACCGGAAGACACTAGAACTCACCAAAAAAGATACCCCACATCCAAAGACAAAGGAGAAGCTGCAATGACGAGGGGCACAATCACAATAAAATCAAATACCATAATTGCTGGGCTGGTGACTCACAAACTGGAGAACACTTATACCACAAAGTCCACCCACTAGAGTGAAGGTTCTGAGCCCAATGTCAGGCTTCCCAACCTGGGGGTCCGGCAACGGGAGGAAGAATTCCTGAAGAATCAGACTTTGAAGGCTAGCAGGATTTGATTGCAGGAATTTGACAGGACTAGGGGAAACAGAGACTCCACTCTTGCAGGGCACACACAAAGTAGTGTGAGCACTGGGACCCAGGGGAAGGAGCAGTGACCCCATAGGAGACTGAACCAGACCTGCCTGCTAGTGTTGGAGCGTCTCCTGCAGAGGCAGGAGGGGAGGTGGCTGTGCCTCACCGTGGGGACAAGGACGCTGGTGGCAGAAGTTCTGGGAAGTACTCCTCGGTGGGAGCCCTTCCAGAGTCCGCCATTAGCCCCACCAAAGAGCCAGGTAGGCTCCAGTGCTAGGTCGCCTAAGGCCAAACAACCAGCAGGGAGGGAACGCAACCCCACCCATCAGCAGATAAGCAGATTAAAGTTTGACTGAGCTCTGCCCACCAGAGCAACACCCAGCTCTACCCACCACCTGTCCCTCCCATTAGGAAGCCTGCACAAGCCTCTTAGGTAGCCTCAGCCACCAGAGGGCAGACAGCAGAAGCAAGGAGAACTACAATTCTGCAGCCTGGGGAAGGAAAACCCTATTCACAGAAAGACAGACAAAATGAAAAGGCAGAGAGTGCTTTGTACCAGATGAAGGAACAAAATAAAACCCCAGAAAAACAACTAAATGAAGTGCAGATAGGCAACCTTCCAGAAAAAGAATTCAGGAAAATGACAGTGAAGATGACCCAGGACCTTGGAAAAAGAATGGAGGCAAAGATCGAGAAGATGCAAGGAAGGTTTAACAAAGCCCTACAAGAATTAAAAGAAAAAACACCTAGAAGAATTAAAGAACAAACAGAGATGAACAATACAATAACTGAAATGAAAAATACACTAGAAGGAATCAACAGCAGAGTAACTGAGTCAGAAGAACGGATAGGTGATCTGGAAGACAGAACGGTAGAATTCACCTGCTGTGGAACAGAATAAAGAAAAAAAGAATGAAAAGAAATGATGACAGCCTAAGAGACCTCTGGGACAACATTAAACGCAACACCATTCACATTATAGGGGTCCCAGAAGGAGAAGAGAGAGAGAAAGGACCCAAGGAAATATTTGAAGAGATGATGGACGAAAACTTCCCTAACATGGGAAAGGAAATAGCCACCCAAGTCCAGGAAGCGCAGAGAATCCCAGGCAGGATAAACCCAAGGACAAACACGCCAAGACACACAGTACTCAAATTGACAAAAAATTAAAGACAAAGAAACATTACTGAAAACAACAAGGGAAAAACGACACGTAACATACAAGGGAAGTCCCATAAGGTTAACAGCTGATTTCTCAGCAGAAACTCTACAAGCCAGAAGGGAGTGGCACGATATATTTAAAGTGATGAAAGGGAAGAACCTACAACCAAGATTACTCTACCTGGCAAGGAGCTCATTCACATTCAACGGAGAAATCAAAAGCTTTACATACAAGCAAAAGCAAAGAGAATTCAGCACCACCAAACCAGCTCTACAACAAATGCTAAAGAAACTTCTCTAAGTGGGAAACACAAAGGAAAACGACCTACAAAAACAAACCCATACCCATTAAGAAAATGGTAATAGGAACATACATATCAATAATTACCTTGAACATGAATGGATTAAATGCTCCAACCAAAAGACACAGGCTCGCTGAATGCATACAAAAACAAGACCCATATATATGCTGCCTACAAGAGACCCACTTCAGACCTAGGAACAGTTACAGACTGAAAGTGAGGGGATGGAAAAAGATATTCCAGACAAATGGAAATCAAAAGAAAGCTGGAGTACCAATACTCATATCAGATAAAATAGACTTTAAAATAAAGAATGTTACAAGAGACAAGGAAGGATGCTACACAATGATCAAGGGATCAACCCAAGAAGAAGATATAACAATTATAAATATATATGCACCCAAAATAGGAGCACCTCAGTATGTAAGGCAACTGCTAACAGCTATAAAAGCGGAAATCAACAGTAACACAATAATAGTGGGGGACTTTTTTTAATGTTAATTTATTTATTTTTGGCTGTGTTGGGTCTTCGTTGTTGCGTGCTGGCTTTCTCCAGCTGCAGCAAGCAGAGGCCACTCTTTGTTGTGGCGTGTGGGCTTCTCATTGCGGTGGCCTCTCTCGTGGAGTACGGGCTCTAGGTGCGTGGGCCTCAGTAGTTGTGGCATGCGGTCTCAGTAGTTGTGGCTCTCAGGCTCTAGAGCACAGGCTCAGTAGTTGTGGCCTGCAGGCTCTGTAGCGCAGGCTCAGTAGTTGTGGCGCACAGGCCCAGTTGCTCCACAGCATGTGGGATCTTCCAGGACCAGGGCTCGAACCCGTGTCCCCTGCACTGGCAGGCAGACTCTCAACCACTGAGCCACCAGGGAAGCCCGGAACAGAAACAACGTGCACAAAACACAAAAGGATGGGGGCATGTCAAAGGGACATAATAGACACCAACCTGAAGAGCTCCCAGCGGCCAAAGCTGAAACAATCTGAGTAACAAAATAATGTAATATTGGATTATAACCCACAGTATAAATATACATGAATCCATACTGATACAAATGAATGAATAAACAAATGTGGGGGAAGGAACAAACTTTCCTTATGGAAGAATTGCAAATAATATATACAGATACTCCCCATTCCAGGAAGTGGAGCTTAATCCCACCCTATCTTGAGCGAGGGCTGGACTTGGTGAAACACTTCCAAATAAGAAAGGATGCAAAGTGAAAATCACACTTATGGTGGAGACACCTGGCAAACACAACCTCAAACCAAGTGATCAAGGTTAACATCACCAGTGGTTAAGTCGTGTTGGTAACCCCTGACACAATGTGATGAGGCAGGAACTTC